>NC_142615.1:10508111-10829845 GCF_059453375.1 Lepisosteus platostomus | reverse complement strand
GTTCAAGAAAATCTGAATACCTTTTCAAGAAGTATTTCAGAATCCCAGTCAAATCCAGTACGAATGCCGCATAGATCTGCATTGTACAATTAGTATACTGTTTGTCCATTGAATCAAACAAGCCTTATGAAGCATTTCTAAAACAGGAGAGATCGTTAGGGAATGCGTCTTCCTGTAAAAATAAAATGACTTCAAGGGCACTATAAGCAGAGGTGCTCTACAGAAGAACTATAGCCAGAGATGTCAAAGAGGTCGAGATTTCACCACGTGAGAGAAAGCATCTCAGAAAACGAAGTTGCGGTCATTTCCACGCCTTATAAAACCACTAGGTCAAACAACAAGAGCTGAAGAGCCGCTGTTGATAGTAACGCGGCCGAGCGCTCTAAGAAGCTGGCTTAAACCTCCAGCCTCTTCAGGAGCATCTGTTGGAGTCACACTGCTACGGCGTATCTCCTTGTTAAGTATCCCTTTTATTGTTGTTGCTACCTCCAGGCGATGTAAACCAGGTTCAGAAAAAAAACATTTGAACAACATTATTCCCATATTTACTCAAAGGTGCAGTGGCCAGGTGGTAAGGTGTTGGTCTTGTAAACTGAAGATTGTGGTTTCAAACCCCACCCATGCCTGTTTCAAGGTCTTCAAAAAAACTTGCAATGTAGGAGTCTCAATAACAAAAGAACATAAGTGTTGCAAGTGATTAGTGTTCTTGCATATCCTGCCTTGCTTTTTAGTCGACAAAACGTGTCTCTCTTCACACCCATCTTCCGAATGATCGCCTCAGCATTGGGAAGGAACGTGCGCTTGATACAGCCCCCGACTCCATGGTCTGATCACAAACAGATCTGGTGAGCTGTCAGTCCAGGTTGGAAGTAACGTTCGAAAGCACAAAAAAATCTGACTTAGGAACGAGAAGACCGTGTTTTTTTAAACGAGTTAACGATAAATTAATATACTGCCTGCAAGACTATGTCAAGTTCAAGTTCAAGTTTAAAGTTCAAGTTCAAGTTTATTGTCATTATACTCATACGCAGGTATATGGTATAACGAAATGCTATTTAGCTAGCTCTCGGACATAAGTAGTACAAAGAAAAAAACACAACAACAATACAATTGTATAACAAAAGAAAGACAGAGACAACAGCCGATGTCCAAAAAACAACAGGCAGCGTGCAAAACAACAAAAAGGTAACAGGTTATGTGCAAAAACATGCATCGAAAGAATGAAATAAAGGGATAGAAATGATGGGGTGAGCTTTTTGACATGTATGGTAGAGGTAGATTTTCAATGTGTGTTTGGGTTTTTGGTAAGAAAGAAGGCACTGTGAGGTTCAGGTCATAGGTGAGAGGTGAGGTGAGAGTGAGAGAGGCGGGGAGTTTAATAGTTTGATAGTGCGGGGGTAAAAACTGTTTCTGAGTCTGGTAGTCCGGACCCGAATGCTCCGGTACCGTTTTCCATGTCATGCTAAACGCCACAAATTGTGTTAGTCCAGCCGTATCAATCGTCCTAAAGTTACGGAAAATCGGATGCGACTGGTGCAATCAGCACACATTTTTTCAGGATAGTCGAGCAGTTTAAAACAGCAAATTCACAGCTTCGTGTCTTTTAAGCTTTGTGTTTCGCTCTCCAAATAGAGGCACGGATTCAAATCCCACTCCCGACAGTCAGGCATTTTACCCTGTCTTTTTTACCTGCTTTTACACTGTTTCAGTCTTGTTGTGCTCGCTGACAATCACAGTACGAGGAAAACGGAGAAACTACTTAGCAAAAAACATAACGGACAGAAAAAAGCTTCGTAAACACGTGAATGTGATTAGCAGCGGTAAGGTATGCATTCAAATGTTTAAGGCTGATTTATAAAAGCAGCAGAAGAAAGTTGCAGCGCAGTGCAATTTGTGAGAATTCGCGGGTTTTTATGCTGCTTGGACTTCTTTCAAGCCTATGAAGTGACCCCCGTTTTATTTTCATTTTCAAACTTCAGAACCGAATAACAAAAAGGTTTTATGTGTGACAGCATTCCGTTGCAAATACCGTTTCCACGATGTATTCAGCGACGGGAATGAAATATTTTAGTACTGGCTCAAATGCGAGGAATTTCAGAAAAACCTGGAAAAGCAACGCTTACAGTAAATGACAAATTTAAAGCGTGTAGTCAGCATGAACAGAACAACGCAATGCTCTGTAATAACGATCTGAAGCCGCAATTACTCTTTTATTTCGGGCAGTTCATTCCGATAAGATGTTTCCGCAGAATAAATGAAATGCCGAACTCCAAACATGTTGTTGCCATTATTGTTACTCCTGCTGCTGTAGTTTTAAGCTTTAATCAGTAGATATGTAATGTTGTAAAGGGGCTGGACTACTTTGTTCAGTCCAAATTCCATTATGTGAATTTATGCTTTTTTTAATATAAGCATTAACAACACAATGCGTGCTCAAAAACCGTTACTTATTAGCTTAAGAAGCGGCAGTGTTTTGACAAAGTGTGGTATTCGAACAGTAAATGCTGAAGTGTTTAATACTTGCTTGTGAGCCTTAGATAAATTTTCGAAATCAGACTTCGAAATTTTGTTTCCCTTTCACTGTGTTGTATTTGCCCTACTCGTACAACATCAATTGTGATGTCATCATTGCCCATTGGTTTGTCTTGTTGTCATTGTGTATTTTACATTACAGGAACTGAAAGTACTGAACTGAAGGTACTGAAGGTAGGAACTGAAAGTACAGACTGCTTTAATTATAAGAAAGTTTTTTTTCTGCTGTTCTCTTTCCTGATGCATTGGTATTTTAAGGCTATTGGGCAGCAAGGATTTATCTTCCTGAACTCGCTATATAACATATGGGTCCATGGTCATCTTAGTTTAGATGTACCTTTTAGAGTTGGTATTTTTCTCCATCGTTCAGCCTTCAGACATACTTGGAAAGTTTTAGGCACAGACATAATCTTTCTTAATCCCCTTTTATCCTGAGGTGACGTCCCAGACGAGCTTGCCCCCTGGGAATATTCACTGTGTTCTTCAGGCTTTTTTTCTGATTCTACACAGATTTTTTCCCCTTCAAACATGTCACCACTGTCTGTGCTGCCGTGTGCTGCCCATGCATCTTCTGTATCTCCTGATGAACTTCTAAGCTCTGTGTTGCCTTCCAAACTATGTCCCTCACTTTGACTTGAAATATTAACTATAGATTGTGTACTGTCATCTGGTTTGGAATCCTTACCAATACTCACCTCCTTTTGCGCCCTAAGCACTTGGATTCTTACTTTTTTTCTATCTTCATGCCAGATACTGATAACCATTTCCTGTTGCTGGAGCAATCCTCTCCAAGGACTCTGTTTGACAGTGTTGACCACATATTGTCATGCCACCTAATTTTTTTTTTCTTGCTTAGAAAACTTCAGAAATTCTTTGATCTCATTCCCTACTCCACCAGCCCTTGACCAGAGGTCTGGTCTCCTACTCCTCTGTCCTCCTTTAACATGTGGCATTGCCAACAACCTGAAAAATAGGGAACACATCTGAATGAAGTGGAAACATAATTGAAATTCAACTCCCATTGGATATTAATAGTGTAGGAGTGCAACAGTCCATTAAATGTTTTTATTTCTGTGTTTAATTTTTGAGGGACCCTATATTTTGATATAGCATCAATCACAAAACAGCATTCTGTCACTGTCACGACCACCAGCCAGGGGAGATCAACTCACAAAAGAACTAACCAGTACCAGCAGCGGGTTAATAATAACATTTGTTAATCCACCAGCAAAGCACTGTTTTAACCATTCAAACCCGCTTCCAGCTACTCGGTATTGAGTCTTCTCTTTGAGAGTTCTACCTCGCGTTTACTCTGAATCTCGCTTACTGGTTACTGAACTCCCTTTTGCCTCTCGACCTTGGACCTTACCTTCTGTTTTGAATTGTTTGCTTCTCTCTGTACTTCCAGTATTTCGATCTACCTTTCACCTAACAATCTCGGTCTGGATTCTTCGCCTGTCTCAATAACTACTTGCTCCTGCATCTGCACAGGATCTGCATACCTTTTCACTGATGATTTCTGACAGTCACAGCCACATAAAAAACTAGAAAAGAAGTATGTGTTTCTTAAAAAAAATACCCCAAATTGTTTTTGTTTTTTAAAAGTCAACATATCTGGGTTGTGTTTGCAAGATTTTTTAAAATTGCAAAGTTTGTGTGGGTATGATTGTAAAAAATCAAATCATAACTGAAGAAGGCTCCATGGTCAAAACATTGTGTTTTCTTCTTCTCTTTTCAGCATGGAATAAACCTATTACTTGTTCCTTGGAGATTACCATGTGCCAATACGATAAGATCACTGTATTGACCATATACAATTTCTTGCATTAGAAATTCCTATTTTGCATATCCCAGCTTGCTCTCCTTGAGACACACATACAGGGAGAGAAGCTGGGGGTCAGAGCGCAGGGTCAGCCATTTATACGGCACCCCTGCAGCAGTTGGGGTTAAGGGCCTTGTTCAGGAGCCCAATGGAGTAGGATTCCTCTGCCGACCGTGGGATGTTAACCAGCAACCTTCCAGCCACAGGTGCAGATCCTTAGCCACAGAGCCGCCGCTCTGCCAAATGTGCCAATTCTTTAAAAGCAGTCCAAAAAAATGCAAATTTATTTTTAAAAATAGCTGTTGTACAGAACATCAGTGGCTATTGAAGAGTACATACAAGCACAGAGACAAGTTAATAAACTTGGAATGACTACTTACAGCTCTGGAAAGACCGAAGATATTGTTTCCGGTTGTTAAGGAACAAGTAATAGGTTTATTCCATGCTGAAAAAAAGAAGAGAGAAAACAATGTTTCGGCCGTGGAGCATTCTTCAGGTGTGAGAGAGAGAAGGCAGTAGGCAAAGGTAATGTAGTGGGAGAACAAAGGCTGGGAGGGAGGAGGAGTGAGAGGCGGGAGCAGGGGACAGAAAGAGAGGCCAAACAAGAGGTGTGAAGTCAGAAAAGGTGTTGAGAGGTGTGAAATGAAACTTCCAATGAATGGAGAAAAACTTAGTAGAATAGTAGTCTGTCGTTTAGAGAAGGGGGAAGGTGTGATCCTAGCTGCAGGATAAGTTTGGTTTCAGTAGTCTTACTAATGTATGAGTTCAGAAAACCATCTTTGAGAACACAGACGTAGAGATTAGAGTGGTCATGGCCATCAGAGGTGAAATGAGAAACAGTGGTTTTTGGAGAGATCTTCAATCTTCACAGCCCTGACATGTTTTCTGAAGCGGTCTCCAAGTCTCCTTCCTGTTTCTCCAATATAGAGAGAAACTGGGCATTTACTGCAAGAGATACAGTAAATAAGGTTGCTGGAGGTACAAGATGCCATCTGGGTGATCCAGAATTGTCCTGAGGTGCGTTGAATGAGTGTGGTGTTGGATGTGTACTTGCAGGCGATACAGCGAGCTCTGTTGCAGGGGAAAGTACCTGGTGTGGATGGTTGCTGAGAGCGGTCAAGGGAGCTGTGAACACGAAGGTTGCGCAGATTAGGTGATTGCCAATATGAGATGATGGGGCGGTCAGAAAAGAGGGCCCCAATGGAGGGATCATCCTGTAGGATGGAAAAGTTGTCGTTAACAGTCCTGGGGATAGGAAGTGTGTTAGGGAAGCACCAAAGGAATGCGGTTGTTATGGTGGGAGTTCCTGATTGGGTTGATGGTCCAAGGGGTGTTTTTGGCTCGGGCAAGGGCCCTGTCAATAACACTGCTGGGGTATCCTCTGTTGATGAAAAAGGAGTAGATTTTGAGGGTTTGATTCTGGAAGTCGATGTCGTTGCTGCATATTTGTTGTAGCCGAAGGAACTGTGAAAAAGGGAGAGAATTTTTAGTATGTTTGGAGTGAAAACAAGAGATAGCTGTGTGAATCCGTGGGTTTGTAATAAACAGAAGTGGAGAGTCTGGGGTAGTTGATGGAGAAGTTGATGTCCAGAAACGGAAGAGTAGTGGAAGATATGTTAACCATATATTTGAGGGACAGGTGGAAGTTGGTGAAATGGTGCAGGAAGCACTTAAGCTGATCGTTGGAGCATGTGGTGGCACTGACGCAGCCATCGATATATTGCTTGTAGAGGTCAGGGACATAGCCAGTGTAGGAAGCGAAGAAGCGTTCTTCTACCCAGCCAACAAAGATATTGGCATAGCTGGGTCCCATTCTGGTGGCCATGGCAACTCCACTCACCTGTTGGTAAAAAAGATTATTGAAGGAGAATGCGTTCAGTCTGAGAACCAGTGTTTCTGGTTGTTGTCCTTTAATTGATCTGGCACCAAAACATTAATCCTAAACAGTCAAACAAGTCCATGTGATGAAAACCCTTATGCTCTTTAATGTTTTTTTACACACTAATTTCCCCCCCTCCCACTCATCAGCTTTTGGATGAGAGATTCTGACCACTGTATAAGATCAGAAGCAGTAGAAAAAACTTTGCCAAATGTCACAACCCATTTAACATTCATCAGACAGGTTAATCAGTTGGATATCTCTTAGGTTCTAAATGCACTTAACGGCTGTATAATGCAAGCAAAAGAGTAAAAAGAACAGTAGATAACTACAGTTCTTACAATAATAAACAGCCATTTGATCTTGTGAATGATCTATCATACACCCTTGAAATGATGTTAAAGATTTGGAAGTTTGCACAGCTTGTAGTCTTTCTAACTCCATGAGACACACAGACAGGGAGAGAAGCTGGGGGTCAGAGCGCAGGGTCGGCCACTGTGCTCTTGTGTCAAACAGGTCATACAAAGACCGCCATTCCTTATATCTTTCCCTGAACCTGTGCGTCACTTCCTCACCTTCCAGAAGCAAAATATCAAGCTTCCACACACCCTTCCCCACAGTAACAGCTGTTGGAATAGAAATTGTACATGACAGCAGACAATGGTCAAAGAAAAAAAAACAGGGGTTAGGCCTGCGGTCGTGCAAGTAAAATCACGTATCAAACAAAATGCGTGAGGCTTGGGTCCCATTAGACTAGTCCCATGTGAAACCTGCCCTCCCCTGACTATGAAGTTTGAAGCCATCTTTCAGTTTAAAATCTTTACATAATGTTTGCAATAATATTGATGATTTATCAAATTGGACCCGCCTCTCGCCCCTCATTCTGCCTTCTCTTTCTAAAAGAGAATTAAAATCCCATCCCAATCAATATACTCAGTTCCTGAATTAGGACATATCTGTCATGTGAGCAACTCAGACAATATATATTTAAGAGTTTAAATTAGACATTCATGAAACCCAGATACACCACCAGTGCTCTCCCTGGTTTCACTACAAGGTGCTGACGTACCTCTACCATCTTATTTTTAATTAGAACAGCTATACCATCAGATTTATTTTCTTTGGACCCACTCCAGATTGATGGGCCCAATGTCCCCAGTTCTTCCATATCCTTATAGCCGTTTTTAAAGGGTAACCCACACTCCTGTAACAACACAATATCAGCATTTACCTTCCTCACAAAAGATAGTATATTCCTTGCCCTTAACTTGGAGCGAATGCTTCTCACATTTATGGACACAATATTAAGAGCCATAATTAAGTAGGACCAGGGGAGACTTAAAGCTCTGGCTACAATCATTCAGTAGGTGACACCTACTATACAGGCCTCCCCCCCCTTTTGCTTTAATTGTCTCCTCCTCCACCACCCCCACAATCCATAGGATATATCTCCACCTGCCTTCCTTGAGTCTCTGGTTCTAAAGCTTGGTCAGTAAGATCACATATATTGGAGACATCTAAACCCATGGGAGAACCTACCTGAGGACTCGGAAAATGATCTTCCCTCACTCTTCTGCTCTTCTGAGTTAAATCATTTTCTAAATCTAATGTCTCTTTTAGACTGCACCCTCTGTTCTGTACATTTCATTTGAGCACTTTCAGTCTCCACAGGTGGCAGGCTATTGGAAGAGCATTGGTCTTCCCAGTTTTGTTCTATTTGCAAAGGAATTTGGACAGTCTTTAAACACATGACCTTCACACTCACAGAGATTACATTTCCTCACGCTTGTACATTCAGTATATGCATGTCCAATTTCCTTGCACTTACCACACACCACCTTTGTACAGGCATCCACAAAGTGACCCAGCTCCCCACATCTCCTGCACGGTTTTGGCTGCCCTTGGTAGAACACAAGGCCTCTATTTTCACCTAATCCAATCAAAGAAGGAATGTGTTTAAATCCACCATAACCATTTTTTGTCTTCATGCAATGAAACAGGTACTCTCCATGCACAGTTCCAGATGCCATCATCATCCAAGACTTTCTGAAGCTCACCTTTCACTAAACAATACTTAGACAACCATGTCACAACATCTTCCTTCATCACCATCTCATTAAACATGCGAACAATCACAGTCCTATTAATTAATAATAATTGCTTACACTTATACAGCGCTTTTCTGGACACTCCACTCAAAGCGCTTTACAGGTAATGGGGACTCCCCTCCACCACCACCAATGTGCAGCATCCACCTGGATGATGCGACGGCAGCCATAGTGCGCCAGAACGCTCACCACACATCTGCTCTCAGTGGGGAGGAAAGCAGAGTAATGTAGCCAATTCATAGGGGGGGATTATTAGGAGGCCATGATTGGTGAGGGCCAATTGGAAATTTGGCCAGGACACCGGGGTTACACCCCTACTCTTTTCGAGAAACGCCCTGGGATTTTTAATGACCACAGAGAGTCAGGACCTCAGTTTTACATCTCATCCGAAGGACGGCGCCTGTTTACAGTATAGTGTCCCCGTCACTATACTGGGGCATTAGGACCCAAACAGACCACAGGGTGAGTGCCCCCTGCTGGCCCCACTAACACCTCTTCCAGCAGCAACCTTGGTTTTTCCCAGGAGGTCTCCCATCCAGGTACTGACCAGGCTCACACCACATTAGAAAGATCCATCAGCTTCTGCCATTCAAACATTCTAATCAGGCCCACATCTTTTTTTCTACTCTATTTTTATCCAAAATTGTTCCAGTAACTTCGCCGATTGAAACTAATGTCAAAACCAATTCCCTTCAGCAAAGTGATTAAGCATTTGACATCTAATGCCTTAATCCTTTCTGTAACACCTTCCTTGAAAAGTCCAACCGTGAAATATCACCCGAGTGAGCCGAACCCTCACCACCCTTATACACCAAAAGTGAGCAAAAGTAACGGTGCATGCCGACCCTACAGGCCGCCATGGCCGTTACAAATGTGTCAAAAGCAAACTAAACCTAAACCGAAACCTCTGCTGTGCACCAAACCCACCAAAACCCTATTCCCTTAATCTTACACTTATAAAAAAACTCCACTCTCGACTTCTGGGTTTAACCCTTTACATCTCAAACACTGGTTAGAGACTCAGTGTGTCCCAGGCTCAGCGGTTATATAGGACAGGACTCGGCGAGCTGCAGGTGAAACTCGTTGTTCTGCGCTCCCCGTGCGGAATGCTCGTCTCCTCCCTCCAGACTCATCAAACCGCCTTCATACTCTACAGCGGGAAAAAAAAACTCCCTTTACTGTCTTCATACAGTACATCCCTCTTAAATCCCAGAAACACAGAAACTCCGGGGCGTTTCTGTGAGTCAGTACTAGGTTTCTCTGTTCGAGGTTACAAGCAGAAACAATAAAAGCGCTGAAAGCAGGAAGTTATTTCTGCTCGTAGGCATAAATGTGTAAAAATAAATGTTCTGATTCCTAAAACCTAATAAAATCCATGTAAGTCTCCTTTTCGTCCCCAATGCATATAACTGAATATAAACCAGTCACGTTCAGCTACTTTTCTGATGTATATGAATACACTAGTTCTGGTGCAGCTCTTACAACAAAGATACTTAAGAACTTTTTTTTCATACGAGCTCTTGCCGTTTTTAAATTGAATATTTTTTCATTTCAGTAAATCACACGAAACACCAGCAACACTCATTGTAAGCATCTGACCAATCACATTCCTGAATTTTAAACCCATTTAGTATTTATTTTTAACTTGTTTTATTTTTTAAAAATTTTAAAACCTGTTTTAAGTATTCTTGCCATTTTTAGCATATTGTAAGTGGATTTTTTCAAATATTTTATTTTTTAAATCATATCAACCCATTGTAAGTTCCCATTGATAATTCCTGAGCTTTATAACTGTGTATTATTTCTTTTTACCTTTTTTAATTTTTTTATTATTTTACAGAGCTTTTTAATATATTGTGAGCATTTTAGTGTCATTTTAAAATAGGACTATCAATGCTCCTGACTTTTAAACCTGTATTTATTCTGACATTATTCTCTCCACCTGCAGATGAGGGAGTTATTTGATTTTAAATTTGTTGATTTGGGGGGAAAATGTACATTCATTTCCTTGTATGTATCACCAGTGGGAAACTTTTTTTGGATGAATTGCATTTTTGGATGAATTGCAATCTTTACTTCAAGGC
Source organism: Lepisosteus platostomus (assembly GCF_059453375.1). Classification (NCBI taxonomy): domain Eukaryota; kingdom Metazoa; phylum Chordata; class Actinopteri; order Semionotiformes; family Lepisosteidae; genus Lepisosteus; species Lepisosteus platostomus. The sequence goes on along the minus strand of NC_142615.1, from coordinate 10,819,420 downwards.
CTTCAGGCTGATATAGAAAAGACGGGAGATTTAAATGACACATTTGATAAATCAGACAGGAACAGCATAACATCTAAAATGGCAGAACCCTCTAAAGTACTGAAAAAATTCCGGCACATTCATAATAAATACAATTTATTTAATTTAAAGCATAAAATTTGCTTTAAAAAGAAAACCACAATTTGTACGATATCATATTTCAATATCGACATTCAGATGAAGAATTTGAGGATTTGAATATCATTGAAGAGTACATCGATTTTGGGACAATGTTTGCATCTGAATAATCCTTCCTCCTGGAAAGAAGGAAAAAAAAGTTTTGAGTCTCAGTCTTCAGGATCCCCCCCAAAAAACGTGCAAATTTGTTTCCGATGTATTTTGGATAAAGATATAACTTTCATAGAAGATACATTTTATCAGTTGAATGCAGTCGATACTTTCGACTTTTTATATGATGATAGGACCTACATTTAGGGCTCAGTACTGATAACACTGCTGCTATTGATGGAGTAGAAATAAGTGATGTACTGGCAGTTTTTTTTCTGAGGCAAGAGGTCCTAGAACACCTCCTATAAAAATGTTAAGATTCAGAGCAAGAAATATTTTTCCACCTCACCTAATGCTATTGCATTAACAAGGCTGAAGTTGGCTTCTTATTCGCCAGCTGCTGCTTTGTGTTTTTCGTTCCATCTTAAATGCGACTGCTGTGATGTTATGTCGTCTTTCGCCTGTAGATGGCTCTCTACAGTCATTTTTAAAAATACTTCTCCGGATGTATTATTGTACATTTCCTCAGTAAAGGGGAATATGTAAGTAGAGACTGTCCAAATTGCATTTTTGTATGAAACACATTTCAGAAACACAACTCACAATAAAACAAACTGGCATGTTATACCACGAGTAAATAAGACAAAGGCAAAATGTAAATTCACTGGCACTTCCTGCATATTTTCCACGACCTTGCCTTCTGATCATAAAAAGTCTCAAACTCTTGCATTTTACAAGAAATTTTAATATAGCAGTTTTAAATGGGACATTTAGAACATGGCATATGAGACTATATGGTTAACTGAGGATGAACAGAGGGTGATCGAACCTACCTCCTGGTTATGAAAATGTCTAAAAATTCTGACACAGATGTGTGAGAGACAATGGAAAAGACTATCAAAATCCTGAACTTCAGGACATTTTACTGTACCGTTTTTTAAATACGACCCTCTGAACATGGCACGAGAGAATACATTGTCAATGCAATGCAATGTTTGCTATATTCTAGGGCCCTCCCTCCTGATTTTAAAATCATCTCATATTTCTGACATCAAGGTGTGAGACACAATATACAGACTGTCAAAATCCTGAACTTCAGGACATTTTATGATACCATTTTAAAAATATGACCCTCTGAGCATGTGAGAAAATGGCATGTGAAAATGCATTGGGAAAAGGTGAATGCAATTTCTGCTGAATTGCTATTGCCCTCCCTCCTGATTACAAACTTGTCTCACAATTCTGAGACTGAGGTGTGAGACACAATGTAACAGACACTATTAAATTGTGAAGTACAAGAGATTATACTGTTACGTTTTTTTTTAATATTGACCCTCTGGCATGTGAGGACTTGTAGTCAACAAAATAGCACACATTCTGCCAATTTGCTTTGTCCGTCCTTCCTCGTTACCAAAACATCTTAGTATACCGACACTAAGGTAAATGTCTCTAAATCCAGAAGTTAAGTTGTCAAAGTATATCGGAGTCAACCGATACTGATCAGGTTCTGCTGCTGCTGCGCCCGCAGCCTTCACCATAAGGTCCAATTCTCCAAGCCTGTACCCTTCAGAAATTGCAGTATAGAATGAAAAAAACTCCAATAGATATCGGCCACTGTTGGCGATTTTCCTTTAAGAGAGATAGATAATACTTTATTAATCCCGTAGGGAAACTGACAAATGATTCTCCAGAAATTTTACGGAGTGTATCACTTTCACTGAGACCGAGGAGTGTTAAGCTGTACATGAGTCTTTGTGGCTCGGTTGTTAACAAAAAGGGTGGTGGTTTGAGCCTTCCCAGGGACCCTATGAGCCTTTTAATGTACACACCCGTCTCACTTTATCTCCACGGCCGGTCTTGTACCGCAATCAAATACAGAGCCCGCAGGGGGCAGTAGACTCGCAAATATAGCTCACTGTGTATATAATGAAGAAGCGGAGGTTAGTTTCTCATCTGCATGTTGCAGAGCCTTATGCAACTCGCAACAACAGTTGGGGTTTGATCCCTGCACAGGCTATTAGTTGAAAGACCATTGTAAATGACGTGTAACAGATTTATCCAGCTGGCTTTTATGTTTCATACTAAATTGCTATCTTGAAACCAAAATAATTAGAAATATGGAACACAACTGTTGTTCCCCATGAAGGAAAGCTGTTTTACACTGACGTCACTCCTTTTTATTTAATCCAGATTTTAAAAACAACTCGGCCCTATCAAAGGAAAATGTTACACAAAAGTTGGAAAGCACACTCTGAATCCATCTGTATATTTGATTTCCGCAATCCGTTCAAGGCTGCCTATGTTAATCGTAAGTGTATAGATGAAACATTTAATATATTGTTCAGTTTAAATCAAAATGCTTTACTACTACAAGAGAGAAGTATAGTATGGAGGATGCGACAAATGTGTGATTTCTTGGAAGAAAACTACTTTTCTTTGCGTTCGAAATTAATTCGAAACAATTGACACACAAACCCTTTGTCTTTTTTAAAGAGATTATATCTTTAAACAGACAAATGTATAAAATGTGTTTTTTTTACCTAGAGATTTTGGACAGGGGCGATGTATTACTAGTAGAGGCTGCTGACTAACACTGTACTGTCTGGAGATCAGCTCCATTTGCAATAAAAAAACATGCGTAACAAAGCTGGAGAGCAGCTGAACTTGTGCTCAGTAGTCAGTATGGTGCTGAGGGTTCAATACTGGCGTTGTTGTATTAGTACAAGCTGCACAGGCTCTGAATCAGACCATTTCAATTAGTCTGATCAGTGCAGGACAAGTTAGCCCATGTCACCCAGCTCTGATTCAAGATCGAGTTGCATCTTCAACATTTTGTTTTTGTTTCTGATCATAATTTTCTTTAGTTATGATCGATATTGAACATTTTCTAAGTAAAACAAAACTAATCAAACATGCAGGCAGATTTTTGAAAAGTATTAGGAGTTGACAGGGCGCTCCTTCGGAATAGTCGTCAGAAAATGTGAGAAAAGGAAAGTTACGTAAACTCTCACACACAGCATTAAAGACTGGAATCTGGTCATAAAAAAAACTAGCTGTCTCCCCGTCGGCAATCAAACCCCGGTTTCCCGCGTGACTGGCAGGGACACAAACAACTTTACTAACTAGGAGCGCTTGCTAGCTATTAGGAGGCATTTACTCTTAAATATGTTACTGTTTTGGGTTTCGACACAATTACACACATTACGTCCGAGTTTAGTGACAACTACCTCAGAGATTGTAAGCTGGGTAGTTTCAGATCACTTTTTTTTAAAGGTTCAAGCAAACCCGAATACCTTTGTGTAATCGTTTTTCATAAAGTGTAATTGTATTATAGCATGTCCCCTTGATGGTTTTCTTGATACGTTATATGTGCTCTTGTTTGTATTGTATGTAGTTTTGTTGTTCAAATAAAACGTAAAAGACACAACTTTCCAGATGCGGCTGCTGTAAAAATAAAATGACATCAAGGGTGCTGTACGCAGAGGTCTGAAACCTGCTCCACAGAAGATCTTTATCCAGAGGTGTTAAAGAAGTCGAGATCTCGCCATGAGAGGGGAAGCATCTCAGAAAAAGCAGGTGCAGTCGGTTCCACGGTCATAACGCCACTAAGTCGGGCGACAAGAGCAAAACCCACCCGGCTTCCTCCAGGCAAGTAATGAGATAAAGAGACAGCATGCAGCGGGTAGTGTGGCCGAGTGGTCTAAGGCACTGGATTAAGGCTCCAGTCTCTTCAGGGGCGTGGGTTTGAATCCCACCGCTTCCAGGTGCTTCTGTCGAGACCCCCTTTCAGCTGGCTTCAGATGAAAGGGAGGGAACTGCTTTTTGGCAGTCTCTCGAGAAACTAAGCAAAGTGTTTAAAGATACTTTCTCAGCTTGACATCAAGGCACAAAACAAAAACCTTCTTGCGTCTTCTCAACCCAAAAGCGCTTTGCCATTTTTTGCGTTATGCAGGGAACGATGTCTGCCCAGATCACTTTTGTGTCAATGCAAATCGTAGTGTGCCCTCCGTTTTAATGTTGGCTGTGCTGGCGTGCTGCTTCTGTCTGTGAAACTTGAATGTTCTGCTTCTTCACACCAAATCGTCGGCGGGGGTTGAGCTTGTTAAATCTTTGTGCATAGCGCTCCTTTGGAAGTACTTTGTCCAAGTTCAAAAGCAATCGTGGGATTTACTTCATGCGTGCAAAAAGCATGCCTCGCACGACAGATTTAAATGGGGAATGGAGCCTGCTTCTTGCTGTTTTTCCTGTGGTTGCAGTTACAAAGTTGATCGTGCTTTCACATTCTGTTAACAGTATTCACTGGCTGAGCTTTATCAGTTGGTTCGTAAAGGAATCTCTGCTTCGGTTCCAGAAAAGTCATCTGTAGTGTGTTTTTTTCCGTGCCCATGGCAGTCTTTTAAAGCTGGTAGTAATGGCGGCGAAGTTAATTTTTTATCCTCTTTAAAAGAATAAGGACGGGCTGGGGCGAGCTCCATTTACCACTCTTTCAGCTAACCGCCGAACTCGCGAACTGATTACACTGCAGAGCCACGGGCGCCTCGCTTTTCTCCATTCTCTGGGTTAGGGTGAAAAAAAACTTTGCTGGTATTAGCTGGCCTGCTGGGAGTTCCTCTTCTTCACTGATAAGCAAGATTTGTGTTTCATCTTTCGCAAGCTGTATAGATTTCTTTCAAAACAAGTTGTTCCAGAAAGGAAACGGACACTTGCATTCACCTGAATTAAAAGGCATGGGATTTGCCCATAAGGATAAATTCTGTACAGTAAGACAGGAAGAAAGGCACCGCTGGGAATCGGACCCAGGATCTCCTGTTTACTAGACAGGCGCTTTAGCCAACTAAGCCACGGCGCCGGCAAAGTGCTGTCCTTTGACAGCCACTTGGACACGTCTCTACTGCTCTGAGACATCTGCGTTCGGTGTGCACCGAGCCTGCTCGCCTTGCAAGTTGCCTCATTTACATGCGATAGTTCCACCACTAAGAGAAAGGATGAGAAATGGCTTTTATCTGTCACTTTTCATGTCAGAGGATCTCAATCTGCTTTCCCTGTACAAGAGGATGTCCAACTCATGTAGCTTAAGACGTAGACGACAGTGCTCCACTGAAATCTTGATCTCACAACCCTCGGCATGACTCCGCTGTGTTCCGCTTTAGACAAAGGGGGGAAAAGACTTCTTTCATCACACGTTTTGCACTGTTTACGGTGTTTGCAGTGCTCTTTCTTAAATGAAAACCAGGAATCGGCACCATATGAGGTGAGACTAGATAATATTGGAACAAGTAGCCTCGCCATTCCATGCGTGACGTGAGCAAAGTGTAATTCCTGTCTTTATAGTGTGCTTGTTAGAGACATAGCTGGCACCCAGAGCGCTTTAAATCCGGGAGTCAGCAGCCCAAGACAAGAGAGTTTCCTTCGTCTATGTTTTTTGGGTGAAGGGGGAAACCATGCGTGTGCTGCAAACGATCTTAGTATCGAAGTGCCGTCCCACATAACCGATCCGAACAATCTGCTTTACAGAGGAGCACTGCCGGAGCTTATCGTTGGCAAACTGAAGACCAGGCTGACCTCTTCTGTGACTCTTGAACACTGAGTTTCTAGGTTGTGAATTCAAGCTCCACGCTGGCGGGAAATTCCATAGGTAATGATCACATTTTCTTGCATGCTAATCAAAAGAAATATTAAGAAACTTTTCCCGATACCAGTTTTTTACAAAAGTAAAGGCACATGGCACATGTGTGCCACATCACGTCCGAGTTTAGTGACAACTACCTCAGAGATTGTAAGCTGGGTAGTCTCAGATCAGATCACTTTTTTTATCAAAGGTTCAAGCAAACCCAAATACTTTTGCAAGAGACATTTCAGAATCCCAGACAAATCCAGTAAGATTGCTGGATCCTTTGAATTCGACTGAACTATAGCACAGATCTGCAGTCCACCATTAGAATACTGTGGGTGTGCTGTATAAGCCATACCGCCCAAAATAGTTCTAAAACAGGAGAAGCATCCTCGTTTAGGAATGTGGTATAAAGTGAAATGGTCTGGGAAGAGTCCTACATTTGAACAGTTCAAAATAGACGTAAAGGGGTATTTACGGACTCTTTCGAAATGTAAGAACAAGCTGGGCGGACCTTATCTTTATTTACCTTGTGTAATCGTTTTTCATAAAGTGTAATTGTATTATAGCATGTGCCCCTGACGATTTTCTTGATACGTTATATGTGCTCTTGTTTGTATTGTATGTAGTTTTGTTGTTCAAATAAAACGTAAAAGACACAACTTTCCGGATGCGGCTGCTGTAAAAATAAAATGACATCAAGGGTGCTGTACGCAGAGGTCTGAAACCTGCTCCACAGAAGATCTTTATCCAGAGGTGTTAAAGAAGTCGAGATCTCGCCATGAGAGGGGAAGCATCTCAGAAAAAGCAGGTGCAGTCAGTTCCACGGTCATAACGCCACTAAGTCGGGCGACAAGAGCAAAACCCACCCGGCTTCCTCCGGGCAAGTAATGAGACAAAGAAACAGTGCACAGCGGGTAGCGTGGCCGAGCGGTCTAAGGCGCTGGATTAAGGCTCCAGTCTCTTCGGGGGCGTGGGTTCGAATCCCACCGCTGCCAGGTGCTTCTGTCGAGACCCCCTTTCAGCTGGCTTCAGACGAAAGGGAGGGAACTGCTTTTTGGCAGTCTCTCGAGAAACTAAGCAAAGTGTTTAAAGATACTTTCTCAGCTTGACATCAAGGCACAAAACAAAAACCTTCTTGCGTCCTCTCAACCCAAAAGCGCTTTGCCACTTTTTGCGTTATGTAGGGAACGATGTCTGCCCAGATCACTTTTGTGTCAATGCAAATCGTAGTGTGCCCTCCGTTTTAATGTTGGCTGTGCTGGCGTGCTGCTTCTGTCTGTGAAACTTGAATGTTCTGCTTCTTCACACCAAATCGTCGGCGGGGGTTGAGCTTGTTAAATCTTTGCGCATAGCGCTCCTTTGGAAGTACTTTGTCCAAGTTCAAAAGCAATCGTGGGATTTACTTCATGCGTGCAAAAAGCATGCCTCGCACGACAGATTTAAATGGGGAATGGAGCCTGCTTCTTGCTGTTTTTCCTGTGGTTGCAGTTACAAAGTTGATCGTGCTTTCACATTCTGTTAACAGTATTCACTGGCTGAGCTTTATCAGTTGGTTGTAAAGGAATCTCTGCTTCGGTTCCAGAAAAGTCATCTGTAGTGTGTTTTTTTCCGTGTCTTTTAAAGCTGGTAGTAATGGCGGCGAAGTTAATTTTTTATCCTCTTTAAAAGAATAAGGACGGGCTGGGGCGAGCTCCATTTACCACTCTTTCAGCTAACCGCCGAACTCGCGAACTGATTACACTGCAGAGCCACAGGCGCCTCGCTTTTCTCCATTCTCTGGGTTAGGGTGAAAAAAATTTTTTGCTGGTATTAGCTGGCCTGCTGGGAGTACCTCTTCTTCACTGATAAGCAAGATTTGTGTTTCATCTTTCGCAAGCTGTATAGATTTCTTTCAAAACAAGTTGTTCCAGAAAGGAAACGGACACTTGCATTCACCTGAATTAAAAGGCATGGGATTTGCCCATAAGGATAAATTCTGTACAGTAAGACAGGAAGAAAGGCACCGCTGGGAATCGGACCCAGGATCTCCTGTTTACTAGACAGGCGCTTTAGCCAACTAAGCCACGGCGCCGGCAAAGTGCTGTCCTTTGACAGCCACTTGGACACGTCTCTACTGCTCTGAGACATCTGCGTTCGGTGTGCACCGAGCCTGCTCGCCTTGCAAGTTGCCTCATTTACATGCGATAGTTCCACCACTAAGAGAAAGGATGAGAAATAGCTTTTATCTGTCACTTTTCATGTCAGAGGATCTCAATCTGCTTTCCCTGTACAAGAGGATGTCCAACTCATGTAGCTAAAGACGTAGACGACAGTGCTCCACTGAAATCTTGATCTCACAACCCTCGGCATGACTCCGCTGTGTTCCGCTTTAGACAAAGGGGGGAAAAGACTTCTTTCATCACACGTTTTGCACTGTTTACGGTGTTTGCAGTGCTCTTTCTTAAATGAAAACCAGGAATCGGCACCATATGAGGTGAGACTAGATAATATTGGAACAAGTAGCCTCGCCATTCCATGCGTGACGTGAGCAAAGTGTAATTCCTGTCTTTATAGTGTGCTTGTTAGAGACATAGCTGGCTCCCAGAGCGCTTTAAATCCGGGAGTCAGCAGCCCAAGACAAGAGAGTTTCCTTCGTCTATGTTTTTTGCGTGAAGGGGGAAACCATGCGTGTGCTGCAAACGATCTTAGTATCGAAGTGCCGTCCCACATAACCGATCCGAACAATCTGCTTTACAGAGGAGCACTGCCGGAGCTTATCGTTGGCAAACTGAAGACCAGGCTGACCTCTTCTGTGACTCTTGAACACTGAGTCTCATGGTTGTGAATTCAAACTCCACGCCGGTGGGAAATTCAATAGGTAATGATCACATTTTCTTGCATGTTTCTGTAGGGTTTGGGCATTTACTTGGACAATTATTAATTGTAGCAGTAAATCACAAAATTGATTCTTTTGATGGCTTTAGAATCCAACCATGCAATATAACTCAAACAACGCACACACAGGTACTAATACACGAGGATACATTTATTAATACATAGAATATGCATATAAACAGATCTTATCGAGAGGGTTATCAGAATACAAAAGATATATATTCAGTCAGTTACAAAGAGTTACATATATCAAGAGGACATACATTCAGTATATCATTCATTTAGACCGTTTCGTAATTGAACTTGGTTATAACTTCTACATTAGATACTCAAAACAAGTACATAACTCTTGTTGGGATAACAATTGAATTCTCGAGCAGTAATGCAGTGAAGTTGAATACTCATCCAATCTCTGGGGATTCAGATCTCCTGCGGGCACAAAGAAACAGTTGCAGGCTGTTGCTGTCCAATCTGCGCTCTCTGGCTCGGTGCCAGGCTGTGCTGTGCGGCTTGTGACGGTGCGCTGCTGATGCTCTCTGAATACTGGCTAGTTAGTTTTGGCTGAAATTAGCGAAGTTTGTGCACAGGAGAAAAGATGACTGTGAGTCCCAGCAGGTCAGGAAGAAGACCAGTTCGTTCCTGATGAAGCGCTAGTTCTGAATAGTAATTCAGATGTCCACAGTTCTGACCTTTTCACCAGGCCTGCTGCTGGTGCTAACCTCGGGTGGATCCTCTGGTTACTCTCTGGCAACCTCCGCTCTCGACTCTTAGAACAAAGGAAAGTTCTGGCACTCGGACACACTGGCCGTTCCGTGGTTGTCCGGGTTGAGTCTCTGGATGGTCAGGAGGCGCGCTGCGAGAATGTCCTGCCCTTGGGAGCCTTCTGCTCCTGGGCCGTCCTGCCCTGGAATTCTCCTTTGAATTCCCTTTAGAAAAGTCCACAGAATTCTACACTTAAGGCTCTCTGTGTTGCCTGTTTTTACCTGGAAGAACTTCAGCTCGTTGATTGGCTGAAAGTTCCATGGGCATCAGAGTCCCACGTGGGTTACTCGGCCCTACCAGTCCCTGATTGGTTGATCAAGGTGAGATATGAGTCACTTACTCCTGACACTTAGGAATGCAATCCAGATGTCCATCTGGCACTCCCTAGACAGATAGGCGCCAATGGATGCCTATTGATCATGATAGCCAGGCTTAGCTAAGTGCACCCCCCTTTGGGAGCTGTCCCTTATCAAAAGAAAACATCTTTAAATCAGCCTGCATGAATAGTTTCTCTGTGGCTGCACCACAGAGATGAACAGAGAGATGAGGCCTCATTTGGGAAAGCACTGAAACACTTAATTCTGTCTTATTAACAAGCATTGCCGCTACACTGGGATAGGACATTCCACACTGGAGTATTATTATTGAGAGACAGGATCACTGTCTGTTCCCCAGGCTGGGGCAGGAGATCCCACACTGTATCATTATTATTGAGAGACAGGCTCACTGTCTCTTCCTTAGGCTGGGAAAGGAGGTCTCACGCTGTATTATTATTATTGAGAGACAGGTTCACCGTCTGTTCCTCAGGCTGGGACAGGAGATCACACACTGTATTATTATTTCTGAGAGACAGGCTCACTGTCTGTTCTTCAGGCTGGGGCAGGAGATCACATTGTATTATTATTTTTGAGAGACAAGCTCACTGTTCCTCAGGCTGGAACAGGAGATGACACACTGTATTATTATTATTGAGAGACAGCCTCCGTGCCCCCCAGGCTGGGTCAGGAGATCACACACTGATCTATTATTATTGAGAGACAAGCACACTTTTTGTTCCTCAGACTGGGACAGGACATCCCACACTGGATTATTATTATTGAGAGACAGGATCACTGTCTGTTCCTCAGGCTAAGAAAGGAGCTCACACACTGGATTATTATTATTGAGAGATAGGTTTACTCTCTGTTCCCCAGGCTGGGACAGGAGATCACACACTGTATTATTATTATTGAGAGACAGCCTCCGTGCCCCCCAGGCTGGGTCAGGAGATCACACACTGATCTATTATTATTGAGAGACAAGCACACTTTTTGTTCCTCAGACTGGGACAGGACATCCCACACTGGATTATTATTATTGAGAGACAGGATCACTGTCTGTTCCTCAGGCTAAGAAAGGAGCTCACACACTGGATTATTATTATTGAGAGATAGGTTTACTCTCTGTTCCCCAGGCTGGGACAGGAGATCACACACTGTATTATTAATATTGAGAGGCAGGCTCACTGTCTCTTCCTCAGGCTGGGACAGGAGGTAACACACTGTATTATTATTATTACTGAGATACAGGCTCACTGTCTGTTCCTCAGACTGGGACACGAGATCACACACTGTATTTGTATTATTGAGAGACAAGCTCACTTTTCCTCAGGCTGGGACTGGAGATCACACACTGTTCTATTATTAGTGAGAGACATGCTCACTGTTTGTTCCCCAGACTGGGACAGGACATTCCACACTGGATTATTATTATTGAGAGATAGGTTTACTGTCTGTTCCCCAGGCTGGGACAGGAGATCACACACTGTATTATTATTATTATTGAGAGACAGGTTCACTGTCTGTTCCTCAGGCTGGGACAGGAGATCACACACTGTATTATTATTATTGAGAGACAAGCTCACTGTTCCTCAGGCTGGGACAGGAGATCACATTGTATTATTATTATTGACAGATAAACTCACTGTTCCTCACTGTTATTATTATTGAGAGTCTGGCTCCCTGTTCCCCAAGCTGGGACAGGAGGTCACACACTGTATTATTATTATTATTGAGAGACAGGCTCGCTGTCTGTTCCTCAGGCTGGGACAGGAGATCACACACTGTACTATTATTATTGAGAGACAGGCTCAGTGTTCCCCAGGCTGGGACAGGAGATCACACACTTTATTATTATTATTGAGAGACAGGCTCACTGTTTGTTCCTCAGGCTGGGACTGGAGATCACACACTGTTCTATTATTATTGAGAAACAGGCTCGCTGTCTGCTCCTCAGGCTGGGACAGGAGATCACACACTGTATTATTATTATTGAGAGACAGGGTCACTGTCTGTTCTTCAGGCTGGGATAGGAGATCACGCACTGTATTATTATAATTGAGAGACAGGCTCGGTGTCTGTCCCTCATGCTGGGAGAGGAGATCACACACTGTATTATTATTATTGAGAGACAGGTTCGGTGTCTGCTCCTCAGGCTGGGACAGGAGATCACACACTGTTGTAGTGTGCTCTCACGAGGCACCAGTTCTGTAGGGGTTTGTGCATTTACTGGGACAATTATTAATTGTGGCAGTTAATCACAAAATTGATTCTTTTAATGGTCTCAGAATCCAACCATGCGAGATAACTCAAACAACGCACACACAGGTACTAATACACGAGGATACATTCATTAATATATATAATATGCATGTAAACCAAACAGATCTTATCCTAAGGGTTATCAGAATACAAAAGATATATATTCATTCAGTTACAAAGAGTTACACATATCAAGAGGACATACGTTCGGTATATCATTCATTTAGACCGTTTCGTAATTTAACTTGGTTACAACTTCTGCATTAGATACTCAAAACAAGTACATAACTCTTAGGAATTACATTGATATCAACTGGTTGGGATAACAATAGAATTCTGGAGCAGTAATGCAGTGAAGTTGAATACTCTTCCGATCTCTGGGGATTCAGATCTCCTGCGGGCACAAAGAAACAGTTGCAGGCTTGTTGCTGTCCAATCCACACTCTCTGGCTCCGTGCCAGGCTGTGCTGTGCGGCTTGTGACGGTGCGCTGCTGATGCTCTCTGAATACTGGCTAGTTAGTTTGGGCTGAAACTAGCGAAGTTTGTGCACAGGAGAAAAGATGACTGTGAGTCCCAGCAGGTCAGGAAGAAGACCAGTTCGTTCCTGATGAAGCGCTAGTTCTGAATAGTAATTCAGCTGTCCACAGTTCTGACCTTTTCACCAGGCCTGCTGCTGGTGCTAACCTCGGGTGGATCCTCTGGTTACTCTCTGGCAACCTCCGCTCTCGACTCTTAGAACAAAGGAAAGTTCTGGCACTTGGACACACTGGCCGTTCCGTGGTGGTCCAGGCTGAGTCTCAGGATGGTCAGGAGGCGCGCTGCGAGAATGTTCTGCCCTTGGGAGCCTTTCTGCTCCTGGGCCGTCCCGCCCTGGAATTATCTCACAGCCCTGGAATTCTCCTTTGAATTCCCTTTAGAATAGTCTTGGAGCTCTGTGTTGCCTGTTTTTACCTGGAGGAACTTCAGCTCGTTCATTGGATGAAAGTTTCATGGGCATCAGAGACCCACGTGGGTTACTCTGCCCTACCAGTCCCTGATTGGTTGATCAAGGTGAGATATGAGTCACTTACTCCTGACACTTAGGAATGCAGTCCAGATGTCCATCTGGCACTCCCTAGACAGATAGGCGCCAATGGATGCCCATTGATCATGATAGCCAGGCTTAGCTAAATGCATCCCCATTTGGGAGCTGTCCCTTATCAAAAGAAAACATCTTTAAATCAGCCTGCCTGAATAGCTTCTCTGTGGCTGCACCACAGAGATGAAGAGAGAGATGGGGCCTCATTTGGGAAAGCACAGCAACACTTAATTCTGTCTTATTAACAAGCATTGCCGCTACAATTAGTAGAAAGAAAGATACAATGTTTTGAAAATGTAATATGTTTTAAAGGATTAAAGGGAAAATAAATACTTTATATACGCAAAGTAATTCAACTGAGCTCCTCTAAACAATATCGCCTGAAGAATTGCCAAAGCACAGTGTATCAATTTGGGTGACACTGGGGGAAAAGGATCACAACATTCTACACATTCTCACAATATTACACGCACGGAAACCAATATTTACCACTAGGATAGAATGCAGCATAGAACAGTTGGATAGAAGGTTAGTGTAACTCTATAGTGCATCACAGAGGTCAGTCTCTTCCCCCTCATTATGCAGGCTGACTTCACTGTCCTCCAGCGATAGTCAGCTGTAATCACTGATGCAGACATGATGTTAATACTCTGACAGCATCTTGGCTGATTTGGTTAAAGTGTTTTCCTATTAAACAGGAGATTCTGCGCTCAAATCCCAGCAGTGTCTTTCTTCCTGTCTTGTCTTACAAAATGTATCACTATGGATGATTACATGCAGCTTGATTTTGTTTAATGCAAGTTTTCATTCCCTTTCTGATGGCTCTCTAAAGTAATTTTTAAAAGTACTAATCGGGATGGATTACTGTACATATCCTCAGTAAAGGGGAATATATAAGTAGTGACTATCCAAATTGCATTTTTGTGTGAAACACATTTCAGAAAATTGAAAACCAATTTTCAAAACTCACAATAACAAGACAAAGGCAAAACATAAGTTCACTTTCACTTTATGCATATTTACCACAACCTTGCCTTCTGATCATAAAAAGTCTTAATTTTAATATAGCAGTTTTAAATGGGACATTCAGAACATGGCATATGAGAATATATGGTTAACCGAGGATGAGCAAAGGATGATCGCACTTTCTGCTTATTGCTATGAACCTACCCCTGGTTATAAAAATGTCTCAAAATTCTGACACTGAGGTGTGAGACACAATGTAACAGGCTCTCATAATCCCGAAATACAAGAAATTTTACTGTAGCGTTTTATAAATTTGACCCTGTGAACATTGCATGTCCCTCCTTACTCATTACCAAAACATCTCAATGTCCCGGCACTATGTACATTTGTAATTACAACACTTCACTGTTTCATTTATGAGTTGTGACATTGTGAACATGGCATGTTAAAGTATATAGAAAATCTAGATCAGAACAGGCTAAATGCAATTCCTAGTGATTTATCATTTTCTTACTTTCTAAATGAAAAAAAATATTTTTTCAGTGATTATGACACTTCAGTATGACATAAAATATGCTTCAATGACAGAATAAATAATAATAATAATAAATAATCATGGAAAAAATACCCAAAGTGGACATTCATAGTTGTGATTATAGAATGTTAGATATCGGGTGGGTAGCTGCGTCAGCATGCGTAGGCTGCAAAGGAACAAGTAAAGGACTATTCCAGCTGAAAAGAGAAGAAAAGAATCACAATGTTTCGGCTGTGGAGCCTTCTTCAGGTGTCCGAAAGACAGGGCAGTAAGCAAAGATAATTTTCTTTTTATCTTTGCTGAATGCAGTTTATCGCTGATGACATCAAAGACATTAAGGACATTAAGGAGTTTTTACGGCTAACAGCTCCACATCAACTTCCTTTCATAACTTTCATAACTAACCTCATCAGATCCTTCAACTCTTTTCTTGGGTGAATATGGTTTTCTGGGGAGTTGCGATGTTGGGCATACAGTAACTGGACATTTCCCGGTGATTCTGACACGTGTTAAGCACTCGCATTTCCTGCAAATATTAAAATGGTAAAGGTTTCGCTGAGAAATCCAATCGACCTTTGCGAAGACAATGTTTACATCGCAACAGAAACCCGTCCTTTGGTGGACTCAAACCACCGACTTTTCAGTTAACAACCGAATGCGCCACACAGACGGAATGGTGGATTCGTGTCTCACATCACAACTTTCCGGTTAAAAAAAAATATTTTTTTGCCAGCTGGCAATATTTCTTCTGCACTGATAATCAAGAATTGAATTTAATTTCTCGCAAGCTGTGTGAATTTCTTGAAATACAAGTTTTCCAGAAAGGAAATGAATACATGCATTTAACGAAATCAAGCCCTTTGTGATAGTCCGAAATGGTACGTTATGTACCACAAGATAGGAAAAAAAACATGATTGGGATTTTAAGCTACTGTACGTGACCTATGGTACCAGACCGGGGTAAAGTTAGCTTGAAGTTCGAAAACGATTTTGGCACGCCTGTAGCGTTTACACGAAACCTCTTAGAATCGCGAGAATACTTGCTTTGTGCATAAAATACATTGTGAATGCTTTCTCAGCCTTTACTTTTTCATTTATATTACATTTTTTTTGGACCAAGCACGAATATTCTTTTGTCCATATCTTCGCAACGGAAGCACAGAACGCCTTCAAACCAAATGCATTTTAAAGACCACGACGTGGATATTTCCACAGCCTCTACATCAAAGTATCAGTGAGCTAATTATCTTTTTTTAAACCTCCGGTTTTTCATCGATGAGTAATTACGCACTAACTGGAACCCGGGGGACCGCTGTATACACAAGTTCACAACGCGAGAAATACTGTTCAATACGGCTTCATGCGAAAAACCCGTATATGACCATAGGAAGCATAACTGTGCAGTCTCCAATTACCCAGACTGTAAGCACGGGAATAAAGCTTTGACTGAATTCTGAAACCCTTCCTTTACGTCCTGTTTTCATTCAGGTAAGAGTCAACTATATGCAAAATACTACTGACAGCAAGAAGATTAAAATATTCTTTACTCAGCAGCTTATTAAACACAGCTCCCATGATGTTCAAACCGATTTTTTACACAGAACACTGACACAGCTTTGCGTTCTGAATCTCTTTTTCTCGTGTGTTTATTTAATGTGGCACAATGTACTGGGATAGGGGTATTCTGTTCACAAACCAATAGCATTTAAACCACAGCACCCACAATGCTGCAAGTAAGTGTTTTGCACACTAAGCAGAGAGCGATGTCTTCCTCGTTAGTATAGTGGCAAGTATCCCCACCTGTCACCCGGGAGACCAGGGTTCATCAGGACATGCATTGAAGTGAAAGCAGGATGCGCTGCGACATCCACTGTGCAGACCCGCCACACTAAGAGGTGAGTGGGTCTTTTCGATCACAGCGCTAGGCGAATCCCTAAACAGTGTGCGTGGCAACAAACGAAACGGGCCTGTTTCCGCCCGGTTTCGATCCGGGGAAATCGGGCCCAGTAGTGGCGGGATCTGTACAGTGCATGTCGCAGCGCTTCAATGTGCTTCCTGATGTCCTACCCCGAGTGCAGAAAAGACAGCATCCACAGCAACAACAGCTCAGGTCTCTGCACAGGAGCTAAGCTGCCCTCATCTCCTCTGCTCTGCGGCTCCTGCGGAGTGGAGTCCTGCCTGGAGCCGTGTTTGCAGGCTGCGGCTCCCCGCGCCCTGTCTGTGCGTCGTGTCCAAGAGCTCCTGGGAGGAAGAGAGAGCCCTCCCACTCGGGGGCTTTTCCACGGTCTGTGTGAGGAGGGGCGGGTGTGTCCAGTAGCTTATCGAGCGGAAGCCTGGGGCGGCGGAGAGCTGTGATCGTGCAGACCTTGAGGTGTCACCTCTTTGTCTGCTTTCCCGCCCCCCCTCCGCCCAAGCTCTGCTCCAAAGTAGCCCGGCAACCCCTCACACCTGCACGTGTCACAACCTAAGGTGCGGTCATGAGACACCCATGGGGTGTCGTTCTGTTCTTGCTAATTGTTTCCTGCCCGTCGCAGGCAGGAGTCCATGCGAGGAAGATGCGCTGGACAGAGCTCAGAGGGCGCAGCTGGGTGGCTTTCCTTCTGAGTGACGTTCCTGCAACACTCTCCCGCTACTCTTGGTGCGCTCATGCCACAACACAGGAAGGCTGGAGCAGGTGGCTGTGGGCTTTGCGCACCGCCGAAATAGCTCAGTTGGGAGAGCGTTAGACTGAAGATCTAAAGATCCCGGGTTTCGGTATTTTGTTTCATCGCGCCCTTTGTTCCTCTCTCCAGCGCCCCCTGCCTAAAGTGACGCGTCCCTTTCTCAGCCCGAAACGCAAGCGAGACACCAGGAGCGGTCCCTGCAGGTTTCCGTAGTGTAGCGGCTATCACGTTCGCCTAACACGCGAAAGGTCCCCGGTTCGAGACCGGGCGGAAACAGCCTCGTTTTGCACGCTCCTGTACTTCACAGAGGTCTTGAGCGACCGGTCATTTGTTCCCAATGTATTTCCGGTGCCTTCGTGCACTCTTGTACCAAACACACGTTCCTTCTGTACGCGGAGCCGATCATTTGCAATTGGGCTGTGCCGACAGACCAGGTCGAGCTCTGTCGGCTCAAAAGCAGCGCAGGACCTGCAAGAACAACAGAAAGATTAGCATCCAGCGGGGGCCTCTTAGTGAGCCCAAGAGCTCATCAAGAATCGGCTCCAGCAACAGGGCTGGGCGCATTGTTCCATTCTCCGCCCACTCTCGGTGTAAACAAGTCCCTCCTGGTCTCTGCTTGAAATGCACTTTCCTGCGTTTGCTTTGGTGTAACTGGCTTCCCCTGCATGGGCGAATGTGAAGAAGATCCTTAGTAAGTCATTGAAGAAAACCGAGAAGAGGTCGGAGTGGCTTCTGTCGTTCATCAACGATCCAGTCAGGCAGTACTCCTCTGTAAAGCGCCGTTCGTTCACGTCGATTGGCTTTTTTTTTGCCTTCATTCGTGCGAGTAGTAAAAGCAGACGCCCCTATTCTGCCGTGACCCGGATTCGAACCGGGGTTGTTGCGGCCACAACGCAAAGTACTGACCACTATACGATCACAGCAAGTTACCGAGACACACGCGGCAGGGCGGAAAGGACTGTGCTCTCTTCGTGTGACATAATTCGGAAAAGTCCTGACGTTGCATTTCAACTGAGCCCCAGTATACATCGACCCTTCGACACTCTGAGTGACAACTCTCTTGCGTGTTTTCTCATATTTATGTAGTTTGCTTGCATGATGCCGGGAACAGCATGGTTGTTCGCTGCCATATAGTCTAGCGGTTAGGGTTCCTGGTTTTCACCCAGGCGGTTCGACTCGGTTTTGCCTCCTGCTTTCCAAAAGATCAGCACCGTGTACGAAAGAGCCGCAATAAAACTACTCGAACGTGCAAAACGTGCGAGAAGAGGGGGCGCTTGTTTCCAACCGAAACTTCTCGCGTGTGAGACGAGCTGATCATCGCTGTGGGAGGGTTACTCTGGTAGACAGGGCTGACCTTCGGCAATAGGATTTATAGTCTCCAAGATGATATTTGCACTTTCTGGAGAGGCGATTTTCTCCACTTCAGTAGCCCGATTTCGTCGATTGCGTGGAGAGGGCTGTAGAATGTGGCGCCGCCTTTCCTGCTCCGTCCATGACAGGCGTGCTGGTCTCTGGAGAGAGAGCACGGCCCATCAGCGCACTCCAATAAAGGCACTGGAAGCAGCTAAATCGCATTGGCGAAGCTCAGCGCTGGGCCGCTGGGCACGTCTTACCACCGTTTCCGTAGTGTAGTGGTTATCACGTTCGCCTCACACGGAAAGGTCCCCGGTTCGAAACCGGGCGGAAACAGACATCTTTTGTCGCCAGGCACAAAAGGGGATTGGGGATTCGCCTAGCGCTGTGATCGAACAGACCCACTGGACCCACCTCTTAGTGTGGCGGGATTTGCACAGTGCATGTCACAGCGCATCCTGCTTTCACTTCAAGGCGCGTCCTGATGCACCCCAGTCTCCCGCGTGACAGGTGGGGACAGGTGACAGGTCCTATACTAACGAGGAAGACATCGCTCTCTCCGACCCCCGGCATCGTGTCCCGACCCACCGTGCTGGAAGCCGACGCGTGCTGTGATTCCTTTACGGAGCAGAAATGACAACCGAGGAGCCGAGAGATCATTTCAGCATTTCGCGTCTGAACGGAAAACACAAACGACCAACTCGGAATGACTTGCCTTTGACGCTTCTCAAAGCGTTCTTTGTGCATCGAACAGACCCACTCACCTCTTAGTGTGGCGGGATCTGCACAGTGCATGTCGCAGCGCTTCCTGCTTTCACTTCAATGTGCTTCCTGATGTTGAGTCGACTGCCGTGCGGAGGCTCTGAAAGCGAGAGCAATGAAAAGGTGCACGACGCTGTGAAAGAAAACAGAGAAGTGAAAGGCAGTCATTTCTCTAAGGAGGTGAAAGAAAAGCTACTCCCCGTCGGGGAATCGAACCCCGGTCTCCCGCGTGACAGGCGGGGATACTTGCCACTATACTAACGAGGAAGACATCGCTCTCTCCAACCCCCGGCATCGTGTCCCGACCCAGCATGCTGGAAGCCGACGCGTGCTGTGATCCCTTTACGGAGCAGAAATGACAACCGAGGAGCCGAGAGATCATGTCAGCATTTCGCGTCTGAACGGAAAACACAAACGACCAACTCGGAATGACTTGCCTTTGACGCTTTTCAAAGTGTTCTTTGTGCACGACGACTGCGCCGCCTAGCAGATACAAAGGGGTTGTACAACTTTGAACTAGCAAATGGAAGAGGGCTAAGCCCCCTCTCTTTTAGCCCAGGTTCGATCTGTCTCCCAGAATCACCAGGGCGCACACACACACACCCGTGCCGTTGAAGTGCTCTGCTTCATTTCTAAGGGCAACTCAACATTCACTCCTATCCCGAGTGCAGAAAAGACAGCATCCACAGCAACAACAGCTCAGGTCTCTTCACAGGAGCTAAGCTGCCCTCATCTCCTCTGCTCTGCGGCTCCTGCGGAGTGGAGTCCTGCCTGGAGCCGTGTTTGCAGGCGGCGGCTCCCCGCGCCCTGTCTGGGCGTCGTGTCCAAGAGCTCCTGGGAGGAAGAGAGAGCCCTCCCACTCGGGGGCTTTTCCACGGTCTGTGTGAGGAGGGGCGGGTGTGTCCAGTAGCTTATCGAGCGGAAGCCTGGGGCGGCGGAGAGCTGTGATCGTGCAGACCTTGAGGTGTCACCTCTTTGTCTGCTTTCCCGCCCCCCCTCCGCCCAAGCTCTGCTCCAAAGTAGCCCGGCAACCCCTCACACCTGCACGTGTCACAACCTAAGGTGCGGTCATGAGACACCCATGGGGTGTTGTTCTGTTCTTGCTAATTGTTTCCTGCCTGTCGCAGGCAGGAGTCCATGCGAGGAAGATGCGCTGGACAGAGCTCAGAGGGCGCAGCTGGGTGGCTTTCCTTCTGAGTGACGTTCCTGCAACACTCTCCCGCTACTCTTGGTGCGCTCATGCCACAACACAGGAAGGCTGGAGCAGGTGGCTGTGGGCTTTGCGCACTGCCGAAATAGCTCAGTTGGGAGAGCGTTAGACTGAAGATCTAAAGGTCCCTGGTTCGATCCCGGGTTTCGGCATTTCGTTTCATCGCGACCTTTGTTCCTCTCTCCAGCGCCACCTGCCTAAAGTGATGCGTCCCTTTCTCAGCCCGAAACGCAAGCGAGACACCAGCAGCAGTCCCTACAGGTTTCCGTAGTGTAGCGGCTATCACGTTCGCCTAACACGCGAAAGGTCCCCGGTTCGAGACCGGGTGGAAAAAGCCTCGTTTTGCACGCTCCTGTACTTCACAGAGGTCTTGAGCGACCGGTCATTTGTTCCCAATGTATTTCCGGTGCCTTCGTGCACTCTTGTACCAAACGCACATTCCTTCTGTACGCGGAGCCGATCATTTGCAATTGGGCTGTGCCGACAGACCAGGTCGAGCTCTGTCGGCTCAAAAGCAGCGCAGGACCTGCAAGAACAACAGAAAGATTAGCATCCAGCGGGGGCCTCTTAGTGAGCCCAAGAGCTCATCAAGAATCGGCTCCAGCAACAGGGCTGGGCGCATTGTTCCATTCTCCGCCCACTCTCGGTGTAAACAAGTCCCTCCTGGTCTCTGCTTGAAATGCACTTTCCTGCGTTTGCTTTGGTGTAACTGGCTTCCCCTGCATGGGCGAATGTGAAGAAGATCCTTAGTAAGTCATTGAAGAAAACCGAGAAGAGGTAGGAGTGGCCTCTGTCGTTCATCAACGATCCAGTCAGGCAGTACTCCTCTGTAAAGCGCCGTTCGTTCACGTCGATTGGCTTTTTTTTGCCTTCATTCGTGCGAGTAGTAAAAGCAGACGCCCCTATTCTGCCGTGACCCGGATTCGAACCGGGGTTGTTGCGGCCACAACGCAAAGTACTGACCACTATACGATCACAGCGAGTTACCGAGACACATGCGGCAGGGCGGAAAGGGCTGTGCTCTCTTCGTGTGACATAATTCGGAAAAGTCCTGACGTTGCATTTCAACTGAGCCCCAGTATACATCGACCCTTCGACACTCTGAGTGACAACTCTCTTGCGTGTTTTCTCATATTTATGTAGTTTGCTTGCATGATGCCGGGAACAGCATGGTTGTTCGCTGCCATATAGTCTAGCGGTTAGGGTTCCTGGTTTTCACCCAGGCGGTTCGACTCGGTTTTGCCTCCTGCTTTCCAAAAGCTCAGCACCGTGTACGAAAGAGCCGCATTAAAACTACTCGAACGTGCAAGACGTGCGAGAAGAGGGGGCGCTTGTTTCCAACCGAAACTTCTCGCGTGTGAGACGAGCTGATCATCGCTGTGGGAGGGTTACTCTGGTTGGCAGGGCTGACCTTCGGCAATAGGATTTATAGTCTCCAAGATGATATTTGCACTTTCTGGAGAGGCGATTTTCTCCACTTCAGTAGCCCGATTTCGTCGATTGCGTGGAGAGGGCTGTAGAATGTGGCGCCGCCTTTCCTGCTCCGTCCATGACAGGCGTGCTGGTCTCTGGAGAGAGAGCACGGTCCTCAGCGCACTCCAATAAAGGCACTGGAAGCAGCTAAATCGCATTGGCGAAGCTCAGCACTGGGCCGGTGGGCACGTCTTACCACCGTTTCCGTAGTGTAGTGGTTATCACGTTCGCCTCACACGCGAAAGGTCCCCGGTTCGAAACCGGGCGGAAACAGACATCTTTTGTCGCCAGGCACAAAAGGGGATTGGGGATTCGCCTAGCGCTGTGATCGAACAGACCCACTGGACCCACCTCTTAGTGTGGCGGGATCTGCACAGTGCATGTCACAGCGCATCCTGCTTTCACTTCAAGGCGCGTCCTGATGCACCCCAGTCTCCCGCGTGACAGGTGGGGACAGGTGACAGGTCCTATACTAACGAGGAAGACATCGCTCTCTCCGACCCCCGGCATCGTGTCCCGACCCACCGTGCTGGAAGCCGACGCGTGCTGTGATTCCTTTACAGAGCAGAAATGACAACCGAGGAGCCGAGAGATCATTTCAGCATTTCGCGTCTGAACGGAAAACACAAACGACCAACTCGGAATGACTTGCCTTTGACGCTTCTCAAAGCGTTCTTTGTGCATCGAACAGACCCACTCACCTCTTAGTGTGGCGGGATCTGCACAGTGCATGTCGCAGCGCTTCCTGCTTTCACTTCAATGTGCTTCCTGATGTCGAGTCGACTGCCGTGCGGAGGCTCTGAAAGCGAGAGCAATGAAAAGGTGCACGACGCTGTGAAAGAAAACAGAGAAGTGAAAGGCAGTCATTTCTCTAAGGAGGTGAAAGAAAAGCTACTCCCCGTCGGGGAATCGAACCCCGGTCTCCCGCGTGACAGGCGGGGATACTTGCCACTATACTCACGAGGAAGACATCGCTCTCTCCAACCCCCGGCATCGTGTCCCGACCCAGCATGCTGGAAGCCGACGCGTGCTGTGATCCCTTTACGGAACAGAAATGACAACCGAGGAGCCGAGAGATCATGTCAGCATTTCGCGTCTGAACGGAAAACACAAACGACCAACTCGGAATGACTTGCCTTTGACGCTTTTCAAAGTGTTCTTTGTGCACGACGACTGCGCCGCCTAGCGGATACAAAGGGGTTGTACAACTTTGAACTAGCAAATGGAAGAGGGCTAAGCCCCCTCTCTTTTAGCCCAGGTTCGATCTGTCTCCCAGAATCACCAGGGCGCACACACACACACACACCCGTGCCGTTGAAGTGCTCTGCTTCATTTCTAAGGGCAACTCAACATTCACTCCTACCCCGAGTGCAGAAAAGACAGCATCCACAGCAACAACAGCTCAGGTCTCTGCACAGGAGCTAAGCTGCCCTCATCTCCTCTGCTCTGCGGCTCCTGCGGAGTGGAGTCCTGCCTGGAGCCGTGTTTGCAGGCGGCGGCTCCCCGCGCCCTGTCTGGGCGTCGTGTCCAAGAGCTCCTGGGAGGAAGAGAGAGCCCTCCCACTCGGGGGCTTTTCCACGGTCTGTGTGAGGAGGGGCGGGGGTGTCCAGTAGCTTATCGAGCGGAAGCCTGGGGCGGCGGAGAGCTGTGATCGTGCAGACCTTGAGGTGTCACCTCTTTGTCTGCTTTCCCGCCCCCCCTCCGCCCAAGCTCTGCTCCAAAGTAGCCCGGCAACCCCTCACACCTGCACGTGTCACAACCTAAGGTGCGGTCATGAGACACCCATGGGGTGTCGTTCTGTTCTTGCTAATTGTTTCCTGCCCGTCGCAGGCAGGAGTCCATGCGAGGAAGATGCGCTGGACAGAGCTCAGAGGGCGCAGCTGGGTGGCTTTCCTTCTGAGTGACGTTCCTGCAACACTCTCCCGCTACTCTTGGTGCGCTCATGCCACAACACAGGAAGGCTGGAGCAGGTGGCTGTGGGCTTTGCGCACTGCCGAAATAGCTCAGTTGGGAGAGCGTTAGACTGAAGATCTAAAGGTCCCTGGTTCGATCCCGGGTTTCGGCATTTCGTTTCATCGCGACCTTTGTTCCTCTCTCCAGCGCCACCTGCCTAAAGTGACGCGTCCCTTTCTCAGCCCGAAACGCAAGCGAGACACCAGCAGCAGTCCCTACAGGTTTCCGTAGTGTAGCGGCTATCACGTTCGCCTAACACGCGAAAGGTCCCCGGTTCGAGACCGGGCGGAAACAGCCTCGTTTTGCACGCTCCTGTACTTCACAGAGGTCTTGAGCGACCGGTCATTTGTTCCCAATGTATTTCCGGTGCCTTCGTGCACTCTTGTACCAAACGCACGTTCCTTCTGTACGCGGAGCCGATCATTTGCAATTGGGCTGTGCCGACAGACCAGGACGAGCTCTGTCGGCTCAAAAGCAGCGCAGGACCTGCAAGAACAACAGAAAGATTAGCATCCAGCGGGGGCCTCTTAGTGAGCCCAAGAGCTCATCAAGAATCGGTTCCAGCAACAGGGCTGGGCGCATTGTTCCATTCTCCGCCCACTCTCGGTGTAAACAAGTCCCTCCTGGTCTCTGCTTGAAATGCACTTTCCTGCGTTTGCTTTGGTGTAACTGGCTTCCCCTGCATGGGCGAATGTGAAGAAGATCCTTAGTAAGTCATTGAAGAAAACCGAGAAGAGGTCGGAGTGGCCTCTGTCGTTCATCAACGATCCAGTCAGGCAGTACTCCTCTGTAAAGCGCCGTTCGTTCACGTCGATTGGCTTTTTTTTGCCTTCATTCGTGCGAGTAGTAAAAGCAGACGCCCCTATTCTGCCGTGACCCGGATTCGAACCGGGGTTGTTGCGGCCACAACGCAAAGTACTGACCACTATACGATCACAGCGAGTTACCGAGACACACGCGGCAGGGCGGAAAGGGCTGTGCTCTCTTCGTGTGACATAATTCGGAAAAGTCCTGACGTTGCATTTCAACTGAGCCCCAGTATACATCGACCCTTCGACACTCTGAGTGACAACTCTCTTGCGTGTTTTCTCATATTTATGTAGTTTGCTTGCATGATGCCGGGAACAGCATGGTTGTTCGCTGCCATATAGTCTAGCGGTTAGGGTTCCTGGTTTTCACCCAGGCGGTTCGACTCGGTTTTGCCTCCTGCTTTCCAAAAGATCAGCACCGTGTACGAAAGAGCCGCATTAAAACTACTCGAACGTGCAAAACGTGCGAGAAGAGGGGGCGCTTGTTTCCAACCGAAACTTCTCGCGTGTGAGACGAGCTGATCATCGCTGTGGGAGGGTTACTCTGGTAGACAGGGCTGACCTTCGGCAATAGGATTTATAGTCTCCAAGATGATATTTGCACTTTCTGGAGAGGCGATTTTCTCCACTTCAGTAGCCCGATTTCGTCGATTGCGTGGAGAGGGCTGTAGAATGTGGCACCGCCTTTCCTGCTCCGTCCATGACAGGCGTGCTGGTCTCTGGAGAGAGAGCACGGCCCATCAGCGCACTCCAATAAAGGCACTGGAAGCAGCTAAATCGCATTGGCGAAGCTCAGCGCTGGGCCGCTGGGCACGTCTTACCACCGTTTCCGTAGTGTAGTGGTTATCACGTTCGCCTCACACGCGAAAGGTCCCCGGTTCGAAACCGGGCGGAAACAGACATCTTTTGTCGCCAGGCACAAAAGGGGATTGGGGATTCGCCTAGCGCTGTGATCGAACAGACCCACTGGACCCACCTCTTAGTGTGGCGGGATCTGCACAGTGCATGTCACAGCGCATCCTGCTTTCACTTCAAGGCGCGTCCTGATGCACCCCAGTCTCCCGCGTGACAGGTGGGGACAGGTGACAGGTCCTATACTAACGAGGAAGACATCGCTCTCTCCGACCCCCGGCATCGTGTCCCGACCCACCGTGCTGGAAGCCGACGCGTGCTGTGATTCCTTTACGGAGCAGAAATGACAACCGAGGAGCCGAGAGATCATTTCAGCATTTCGCGTCTGAACGGAAAACACAAACGACCAACTCGGAATGACTTGCCTTTGACGCTTCTCAAAGCGTTCTTTGTGCATCGAACAGACCCACTCACCTCTTAGTGTGGCGGGATCTGCACAGTGCATGTCGCAGCGCTTCCTGCTTTCACTTCAATGTGCTTCCTGATGTCGAGTCGACTGCCGTGCGGAGGCTCTGAAAGCGAGAGCAATGAAAAGGTGCACGACGCTGTGAAAGAAAACAGAGAAGTGAAAGGCAGTCATTTCTCTAAGGAGGTGAAAGAAAAGCTACTCCCCGTCGGGGAATCGAACCCCGGTCTCCCGCGTGACAGGCGGGGATACTTGCCACTATACTCACGAGGAAGACATCGCTCTCTCCAACCCCCGGCATCGTGTCCCGACCCAGCATGCTGGAAGCCGACGCGTGCTGTGATCCCTTTACGGAGCAGAAATGACAACCGAGGAGCCGAGAGATCATGTCAGCATTTCGCGTCTGAACGGAAAACACAAACGACCAACTCGGAATGACTTGCCTTTGACGCTTTTCAAAGTGTTCTTTGTGCACGACGACTGCGCCGCCTAGCAGATACAAAGGGGTTGTACAACTTTGAACTAGCAAATGGAAGAGGGCTAAGCCCCCTCTCTTTTAGCCCAGGTTCGATCTGTCTCCCAGAATCACCAGGGCGCACACACACACACACACCCGTGCCGTTGAAGTGCTCTGCTTCATTTCTAAGGGCAACTCAACATTCACTCCTACCCCGAGTGCAGAAAAGACAGCATCCACAGCAACAACAGCTCAGGTCTCTGCACAGGAGCTAAGCTGCCCTCATCTCCTCTGCTCTGCGGCTCCTGCGGAGTGGAGTCCTGCCTGGAGCCGTGTTTGCAGGCGGCGGCTCCCCGCGCCCTGTCTGGGCGTCGTGTCCAAGAGCTCCTGGGAGGAAGAGAGAGCCCTCCCACTCGGGGGCTTTTCCACGGTCTGTGTGAGGAGGGGCGGGTGTGTCCAGTAGCTTATCGAGCGGAAGCCTGGGGCGGCGGAGAGCTGTGATCGTGCAGACCTTGAGGTGTCACCTCTTTGTCTGCTTTCCCGCCCCCCCTCCGCCCAAGCTCTGCTCCAAAGTAGCCCGGCAACCCCTCACACCTGCACGTGTCACAACCTAAGGTGCGGTCATGAGACACCCATGGGGTGTCGTTCTGTTCTTGCTCATTGTTTCCTGCCCGTCGCAGGCAGGAGTCCATGCGAGGAAGATGCGCTGGACAGAGCTCAGAGGGCGCAGCTGGGTGGCTTTCCTTCTGAGTGACGTTCCTGCAACACTCTCCCGCTACTCTTGGTGCGCTCATGCCACAACACAGGAAGGCTGGAGCAGGTGGCTGTGGGCTTTGCGCACTGCCGAAATAGCTCAGTTGGGAGAGCGTTAGACTGAAGATCTAAAGGTCCCTGGTTCGATCCCGGGTTTCGGCATTTTGTTTCATCGCGCCCTTTGTTCCTCTCTCCAGCGCCACCTGCCTAAAGTGACGCGTCCCTTTCTCAGCCCGAAACGCAAGCGAGACACCAGCAGCAGTCCCTACAGGTTTCCGTAGTGTAGCGGCTATCACGTTCGCCTAACACGCGAAAGGTCCCCGGTTCGAGACCGGGCGGAAACAGCCTCGTTTTGCACGCTCCTGTACTTCACAGAGGTCTTGAGCGACCGGGCATTTGTTCCCAATGTATTTCCGGTGTCTTCGTGCACTCTTGTACCAAACGCACGTTCCTTCTGTACGCGGAGCCGATCATTTGCAATTGGGCTGTGCCGACAGACCAGGTCAAGCTCTGTCGGCTCAAAAGCAGCGCAGGACCTGCAAGAACAACAGAAAGATTAGCATCCAGCGGGGGCCTCTTAGTGAGCCCAAGAGCTCATCAAGAATCGGCTCCAGCAACAGGGCTGGGCGCATTGTTCCATTCTCCGCCCACTCTCGGTGTAAACAAGTCCCTCCTGGTCTCTGCTTGAAATGCACTTTCCTGCGTTTGCTTTGGTGTAACTGGCTTCCCCTGCATGGGCGAATGTGAAGAAGATCCTTAGTAAGTCATTGAAGAAAACCGAGAAGAGGTCGGAGTGGCCTCTGTCGTTCATCAACGATCCAGTCAGGCAGTACTCCTCTGTAAAGCGCCGTTCGTTCACGTCGATTGGCTTTTTTTTGCCTTCATTCGTGCGAGTAGTAAAAGCAGACGCCCCTATTCTGCCGTGACCCGGATTCGAACCGGGATTGTTGCGGCCACAACGCAAAGTACTGACCACTATACGATCACAGCGAGTTACCGAGACACACGCGGCAGGGCGGAAAGGGCTGTGCTCTCTTCGTGTGACATAATTCGGAAAAGTCCTGACGTTGCATTTCAACTGAGCCCCAGTATACATCGACCCTTCGACACTCTGAGTGACAACTCTCTTGCGTGTTTTCTCATATTTATGTAGTTTGCTTGGTGGCGCAGTCGTCTTGCACAAAGAACGCTTTGAAAAGCGTCAAAAGCAAGTCATTCCAAGTTAGTCGTTTGTGTTTTCCGTTCAGACGCGAAATGCTGAAATAATCTCTCGGCTCCTCGGTTGTCATTTCTGCTACATAGAGGAATCACAGCACGCGTGTTAAAAGAAGACTGTGATATTCGGTGCGTCTTGGAATAGACGAGATTAAAGAGTGAGTAGTTTTGTTTTTCTGTGATGTAATGGGACCAATGAAGAATGTGGCATTCAGACTAATGTGGAGTATTTGTTTCCTTAGGGAAATTGGCACTACCATATACTGGGGCATTAGGACCCATATGGACCGCAGGGTGAGCGCCCAGCGACAGAAACCAGACGGTACCGTGTGTCGGGCTCGGCCGCGAGCAGGACAATGACTTCACTTAAATGTTTAACTGATAAAACCCAAATGAACCAAACCTGTATAAATTAGTGGTGGAAAGGAGTCTTTTTATATAGCAAAAGGTCTCTGATCCTTTGGTAAGAACGATGGGTATATAACCCATTGTCCTCAATATTAGAAATGAATCCTTGAGCACTGCTGTTGTACCAACGGTCCATAAAAGCTTAACATTACCCTTTCTTGCATAAATTGTAGAACATGCCATCACATTTCAGTTGCACCTCAGTAGCAGTTTGATCTATTATCACCCTACTCCCCACCTCAGAACCTTCGCTCTTCTTATTCTGGTCTCCTAACTGTCCCCCACGCCCATCTACACTGTATGAGTGACAAGGCCTTCTCCTGTTATGCCCCCATGCTCTGGAACTCTCACCCCAAGGATACCAGAGTCACCTTCCCTAAACTCCTTCAAATTCAGACTCAACACCTTGTTCTGTAGAAGAGCCTTTACTGAACTGGTTCCATTCTTTACCCCTCTGCTTCTACTTTCCTTAGTACCACCATCCATGGTCTCCTCTGTCTATTGGAATTGTGTTATCCTGTGTATTCTTATTGTAATTGTTTCAAGTACTTTGCGAAGCCACCTTTGGAACCATTATATAAAATAGTTTATCCTAAATCCTTGAAACTTTAATAGGGCATTGCAGTAGGGCTAAAAATTAACAGTGTTAGTGGGGCAGCAGGATTTGTGCAAATTATAGGTAGTCACAAAGGAAGACTAGAATTTACTTGAAATTCATGACATGGGACACTGAAACAGTGGAGAGGCTTTGTGTAGTAAGCATTCAGTCTCAATCTACACAGTCTGTGCTGCTGGTAGAGGTGGTTGTGAACACTTGTCTTCCGGATCAAGTACTGGGATCTCCAGTTTCAATCTGAATACTTCCCGTGACTGTCCAATACTGTGAAACCAACACCCATAAGACAAGACCTCCAAGATTCTAACTGTACCTTTATTCACTGATGTTTGGGCACCAGAATTGTTCCTCTGCTAAGGAAGGGAAGGCCTACTTTACACCAAGCCCCTGTTGACAATCCCTTCCTTGTGTTTCTTTTAGTCAGTTTGTGCAGCCTAGAATAGGACATCAGATCTCACTCTTACCGGGCACTACAGTAGCAACTCACACTCCATAAGCACTACCCCTCTAGGAAACAGGAGGACTGCCAGTATATTGAACACCTCTGTCTCTCCCCCAGTAAAAAAGTCACAATGACCTGCCCAAGGAATAGTGCGGCTATCTTCCCCCAGTACAACGCTTTATTACTCCAGCCATTTTCAGTCCTCATTGGCAGCAATACGGGAAGCATTCTTGAAAGGGGAACCCCCACAAATACTTCCCTTGAATTCCTCCACCCCATTCAAACCATAAAGAAACAAGGGCAGGCAGAAGGGTCTTTCACAGCTTTATTGAGATGTTGCCATTACAAGGCAAGTGGAGGCAGGAGAGTCACAAGGGCCAGGCTGGAGCCTTCATTCAGGCACCTGGGGAGGAAGGAGAACAATCCAGCTGAACTGCAGGACACCACCCCTACAGGAGCTCCTCCTGCCAGACCCTACCTGTCCACTGGCCAACATCTCCAAAGTCATCTGCTCCCTCCACATCCTCACTGGTGCTCTCAGCATCTTCACTGG
Source organism: Lepisosteus platostomus (assembly GCF_059453375.1). Lineage (NCBI taxonomy): Eukaryota > Metazoa > Chordata > Actinopteri > Semionotiformes > Lepisosteidae > Lepisosteus > Lepisosteus platostomus. The sequence continues at coordinate 10,788,759 of NC_142615.1, read as the reverse complement.
AGCTCCGAGGGTCTCCTTCCTCATCCTCAGTCCAGTCAGCTCCCACATCCAGAGGAGCTTCTACTGGTGCCACAGCCACCCGACTGCTGGTCACCAGGCTCCTGGTACCTGTGGACAAGCAGCACCCAGGAGTGAGGGATCTGCTATACCCAGAGTCCCACAGTGATGCTACTCATCTAAACAGTCTCTTTGTCCAGCATGGGATCATTCCTCAGTTGTCCAAGCATGGTTGTCTCTTGAGCAGAGATGCATCCACAAGGGATAGAGAACCAGACCCACCTTCATTCCAACTGCCAGCACACCTGGACTCACAGCAGGCACAGACCTCATGGTCACCATACAGCTCCTCCCACCTGGAGGAGAGGAGGACAGGTGAGGCCTCCACCTGGCATGTCCCAGAGCACCCTCAGCAGGCTCCTTGCAGAAGTACCCCTTCGCCTCCCTGTTGTAGGTGCAGGACTTGGTCCCTGGTGTTGCTTTAGCAGGAGCCACAGCCATGACAAAGTGCATGTACAGCTCAGTCACTTCATGCTGCAAGAGGGAAGGTCACAGCATTAAGGGATCAAGGCCAATAGATGGACAGAGAAGGACCTTCTGCCATCAGTGAAGGCAAGCTGGCAGCTCTAGGCACTACAGCTGCCACAGTCTGGTTCACATCTAGACCATGGATGAAAAAGCAGACAATCGATCAGTACAGCAAGAAGGCTGAGCAGCCTTTGAGAGCAGTACCTTCCTGGACAGCTTCTTCTTCCTTGAGGAAGGCATCAATTGTGAAGCGGAGCACATCCTTCTGCTTGGAGGGGACAAACCTGGACAGGCAGCCATCTGCCTTGCTGTCCACCATGCACCTGGGGACAAGGACAAGGATGAACCCCTGCAGGCTCTCGGGGCTCCTGCCCACCTCCCCTCCCAGAAGGGGCCGTACCCCAAGTTGTGGATCACGGGGAAACGGGGCTGGGAGTGCTGGTCCGGTTTCTCCGTTACGTAACACGAGTGGATGTACAGCCTCTGCTCCGCTGTGGCAAAGTAGGCAGTGGCCTGGAAGTACATGGGCTGACCCAGGAAGTACTCATCCTTAGGAGAAACCCGGACCCAGTGGGCTGGAGAAAGAGAGAGGCAGCATTACACCTGCACACAGCACCCCCTGCAGGCAGGAGGAGCCACTCACTCAAGGAGCTTACAGTTGGTGGTGAGCAGCACAAAGCTGTGTTTGTTCTTCAGGTCCTTGAAGAAGGTCCTTCTCCTGGCCCACGTGGGGACATAGCCAACCTTGTAGGAGTAGTGGAACCTGCAGGACAGAGGGGATGAGGGGCTTCTGGACACTTTCCCAGCAGCTTCTCAGCAGCAGCAGAGCCCTGCCTACCTGTTGTAGGAGCACTTGACAGGCACAGAGAAGGGAATGAAGCGATGCACAGGTGCACTGGAGGAGGGCGGGGCATAGCGGAGAGTGTTGGAGTACACCAGGCGGCCCTGGACAACCTGCAAAGTCACAGAGGAAGGGATATTCCCAGGAAAGGCAACCCCGACACTGGCCCTACAGCTCACATCGATACACTGCCTGTAGATGAAGAACCGCTTACCGATCGCTCGGTGCCGCACTCGTGAAGCCCGTAGATGAAGTAGAAGTAACTGCGTGTGGTTCGGCTGGCGCTGCAGTTGCCCAAGGTCACCTCCGATGGCCGACAGCTGAAGCCGAACAGGAGCCGACTGACCCTCACGTACATCCTGCTGGAGTCACACCACACAGCCACTCCTCGGGTGCCCCCGATGGCAGGGCGAGCCGGCTGCCGCCCTCGCTGGGGAGGAAACAGGAAGCTCTTGATGTAGGCGGGTGAGGGGCGGCTGCCGGCTTCGGGCTTCATCTTCTCCTTGTCGAAGTAGGGCGAGTACGCATCTCTTGACACGGGAAGGCGGCGAAAGTCAGGAGCCAAGGACTGCGAGTCGTTCTCGCTTGCAGACAGGTCTTCGGAGGGCGCATCTGCCAGGCTCAAGTCCTCCGACTGGGCTGCGTCTTCAGGAGCCGGGAGGTCGGCCTGGAGCGCTAATTCCCCGAGAGACCCAGCGGAGATCAGTGCGGGGAGCCCATCTGTCACGGACGTCCAAAGGGACTAACCGTGGGGAGCAGGAGAGCGGAAAAAGACCCATATGCATAGCGGCGAGATGGGAAAAAGGCCCGGGCTCATTAGTGCAAAGAGTTCAGGAATGCCGTATAGAAACCTATGCCCTCAGGGAGCGGACGTAGGGCGCCCTGGTGCTAGGCGGGTCTCAGGACATCCGAACATCAATGCTGAGGGAGGACAGAGTGCAAGACCCGGAAATATATAGCCCAAGGGAAAGAGAGGGACAGGAAGGACAGCAGACCAGAAACTAGGGACAGGACAGAGAAGGAGCGCCCTCTGGCTGCAGAGGGTGTGACACCGGCCCCTGCGTACAGGCACAGCACAAAGAGAAACGAGCGCATTGCCAAATTGACGTCCCGCTAAACTGCTACAGAAGTAAGACAAGTAAACCACCAAACTGTGTTGAAGCAAGAGAGCATAAAGTGTGAACACGGTGAATAGGTTTTTATACTAGCAGGACTATGCTACCACACACATGGTCACACTACCGCTCAATCAACACAATCAATTACATACAGAGACCCGGATTGTTCTCAGCGTCTAATTAGAACCTGCTTCCAGTCTGAGGCGGGACTCCGTGAAGCCGCCTGAACACTTTCCCGTGTGTATCTGACCTCAGCAGAGGAGTTCCACGCAATTTCGACAGAATTAAATCACCCACACGTGTAAAATTTGCTCAGATTCATTTATTGTTCAATTAGTTTCTAATTTCAGAGGACAGTGTGTTAAACTCGCTGTCAGACAGAGTACGGAACATGCGACACGTCCGTCCACACTTTCTTTTATCGAGGGGGCTGTTCTATCAACACGTACCGCAATGAAAATAATTTTACCATTTTTCATGTGTAATTGCATGTCATATTAAAATGTGTAATACAACCATTTCTTTGCTTCCCAGTAAATAAATACTGATCAGCTTTTGACATGATCTGATAATAATTTGTCTGATTTTCCAGAGATTGCTTTTGCTTCGCAGCACTGAGAACCTATGGAAGCCCGTTTCCGCCAGGGAGTAAAAAAAAACGCACTATGGTATCTCAGAATTGTGACTTAGAATCTCAGAATTGCGACCTAAAAACTCAGAATTTTGACTTTATATCTCACATTTGCGACTTCGAAATAGCCCATATTTCATTGTCTGTCCTTTTGTTATTGTAACGGATTCGGGTTCTAGGGCTTGTGCCCTCGCCGCTCCCACCCTACTTCGTGCCTCACTGTATTGGCTTGAATCCAGGCCTTGCTAGCTGAGCTAAAGAACATTTTAGATATAAAGTCGGAGTTCTGAGTTACCAAGTCGCAATTTTGAGTTACTTAGTCGGAATTCTGCGATACCATAGCGCGTTTTTTTAACTCCCTGGCAGAAACGGGCTTTCATACATTTCAATTAGTCTGATCAGTGTAGGACAAGTTAATGTAGAACCATTGCTATGTCTGTCTCTTGTTTGTATATAAATGAATGTCTTTGACAACTTAATGTTAGTTTTTAATTTAGTTTTACGATGTAGGTCATGCGTTAACATATGCAGGAGCATACAAAATGTCTCCCTCCTGATTCAGCTCATGCTCCATAGGAGAGAAGCGATTCCTCCTGCTTCTCGTACAACCATATCAGAACAGAAGCCCGTGTCACCCGGCTCTGATTTAAGAGCAACTCACATCTTTAGCCCCTTTTTTATTCGTGATCATAATTTTCTAAAGTTATGATCAATATTGAACTTTTTCTAAATAAAACGACAATAATCAAACATACAAAGTATTAGGAGTTGACAGGGTGCCCCTTTGGAATAGTCGTCAGAAAATGTGAGAAAAGGAAAGTTACCTAAGCTCTCACACACAGCATTAGAGATTGGAATCTGATTGTAAAAAAAAAAAACTACCTGTCTCCCCTTCATTTAACGGTGCTGTTGTTTTTATTTTACATGTTGTTAGCATTTTAATGAATTGTTAAAAGATTGATACACAAATCGCTAAATAAGAAAACGTAAAAACCCAACTGTAAGCAGTTGACCATTCATATTCCTGAATTTTAAATCCCTGTGTTTATCTGTGTCCAAGTGCCTGGTGCAGCTATTTTGAAAGCAGAGTCTATGATTTATTGCGGAAGCGCATTTTTGCCACCCAGGAAAAAAATCTTAATTAATAAATACCAAATTATCTCCTAATTACGAGATAGCAACGATGTCATTTGTGTGTATGAACAACCTGTTACATTTGCAATGGCAGTACCTACAGGCTATCAAAAGGTTTGCTGGCACTGTGGGTTTAGTTTTCCTGACAACGTGCATGCTGAGAAATGCGCACGGACTGACTTTCTTCTCGCAATGAAAATGTTACCGTTTGTACCTCATGTAAACACAGTTCTAACCATTAGCACACTCATATATATCCTGAATCAAGAACGAATGTGACCTAGAATCCATTGTACCGCTTCAAACTGAAAGTCAGATATGTAGTCTCAAACTACATAACTCAGGATTTTTTTTCCCTTGATGGCAGCATTGGCTTGTGTTATTTAGATTCAACCACTGAAGAGGTTGGTTTTGTGTTTTTAGCTATTGAACATAACTGGTAAGTTTAAGTCAGTTCTTGTAACTCTTTCCGCTCGAAAGCGCTGTATTAATACCGGCGCACCTGTCTCCACAGGAAAGTTATTGCTGTTCCCAAACCAATGTACTGCAGCTTGTGGCCACGTGTTCCTGCTGTCAGCATGTGATACCATGTTCTTCCACCGCTAGAAATATTACTGCTCTAGTACAGGAGTAAAAAAGGAAACAAATGAAAACACCGTTTAGAAAAAACACACACGTCTCAGGCCTTAACCATGACAAGGATGGGATTTGAACCTAGACGAGCAGAGTACAATGGATTAGCAATCCAAAAAGTGACTCCTGTTTAATTTTCTTTTCGCTTGCTCGATTTGTAGTACGCTCCTCAATCCTTACAACCGATAAACAAAACGGCTTCATGTGCCACAGCATTCTGCTGCAGGTACGGGTTGCACCGTGTATTAGGCGAACCCGAATGGAATATTTCAAATATGTGAAGAATTTCATGAAACCTGAAAAAAGAAGATCACAGCCAATGTCAACAGTTCAGGGCCTGTAGGTAGCTTCAACAGAACAAAACGATCTGAAGCCGCAATAATTTCAGAGTGTATTGTGACACTCTAACCATGCTGTTGCTATTACTGCTACTTCTGCTGCAGTTGCTTTAAACTCTACTCAGCGGGCAAGTAAAGTTGTACAAAAAATAGACTACTTTGAGCCGTCCAAATTCCATTATGTGAATTTAAGCTTTTTTTTTATTAATAACAGCATGAGTAATACAATGCATGCTCAGAAACGTTACTTATAAGCTTATGAAGCAACAGTGTTTCGACAATTTGCGGTCTTCAAAAAGTAAACGCTGAAGTTTTTATACTTCCTTGTGAGCAGATCACCTTTGATTTAGAAAAGGAAAACTTACTCCCCTGTTGCTTTCATTGCAATATCTGAATCGAGACCCAAGCGCTAAGAAAGCTGAAAAACGCAGAAGTAATAAACCCGATTTTAATTTAGATACACATTTTCTAATGCAGCCTTCATTACAAGACACTCTATTTCTCGAAAGCGTCTTATGTAAAAAAGAGGAAAACGAAAATATATGGATGACAATATTTAAAAGATGAAGATTTTACTTTTGAGAAATTGTCATTTTATGTATCTAGATGCTTTTCAACCGCTGTTTTTAGAACCTTGCTGTGCTTCCTGAATCATTTTAAGTGTTATAAACTGGGTGTGGAGATAGCGATCACTTTGTAGAGCAGTTGATAGGCTGGAGCTGTTCAGACTACTCTTGTTATTTCTCAAACGCTTCCATCATTTTTCTTTCATGCTAGGACGCGAGTGTGTACATGTGTTTGGTTTTCGTTTCACTGATTCTCATTGAAGATTTGGGAATTAACGAAGAAAGAATCAGTAACCAGGAAGGCAGAAGCTTTGGTTCTCAACGATCTTGAAGACGCCCATGTAGAGCAGCGTGTGATGGTTTGTACTACAAAAGACCAAGTGCTCAGTGACGTCTGCGTTTACCGTTGAAACTTTTCATCTCAGGTGCAAAAGCAGTTGTGTTAAACATAGCTGAGTGGTGCAGCAGAAGCGTCCTGGGTCCATAACCCAAAGATCAATGGATCAAAGCCATCCTCTGCTATATATGTTTAATGCACGACTGATAAGCACACCATCAGTTTAATGACGTGCATTGAAACTGATTTCTTCTCTCGTATGTGCAAACTTCACACTTAGGGTGCTCTTTAATCTTTACAAATATGCAGATGCCCAAATGTTTCTTTTGTTGTTCTGACATCTTTTATAGATTCCTCAAATCCTTCAAATGAACATCCATATCAGCACAGTTATGTTTATATCTTTTAAAATTAAAGTACATACAACAAAAATATCAATGTACATTTGTACTGTGCTCATTTAATAATGATTGTCGAGTTCTCCGACAACTCTGTGTTATAATTTTAAAACATTTTTGCTAAGGATACACAACGGGTGTATAAGGCATTCTAACTACAGCCAGCTGAAGATAAAATTCCACACGTGAAAATGGTTTCACGCACATTTCCTGCAAAGTTCAAGAGGGCTTTTAGCGGAGATTATGTTTACATCGAAACAATCCGAAGCGCGTCCCTGACCACCAGCCCTTTGTATAACAGCTGTACAAAGACACTCCCGTGCATAAGGAAATGTTGTGTTTAACAGAAGTGAGTTAACATGATCCGTGACCTAATTTACCAGAACAAATACTCACCCAGCAAGGTCTGCTTTACTACAAGAGAGAAGTAGAGTGAAAGACGTGATCATTTCACGCTGTTGTGGAACAAAACGCTTTTTTCTTGGAATTCTAAATCAATTAGAAATTCAGAGCGACACATAAAGGCTTTGTCTGCTTAAAAGTGATGATTTTTAAAAACTGATAAAAATGTAGAAAACACGTTTCTCACGTAGAAATTTAAGATGGGGGTGGAGTATTACTAGGAGCGGCGCTGAACTCACCATGGTGCAATTCATTTACGTGACGGGCTGGTGGTTTAATGGATAACGCGTCTGATTTCGGTTTATTAGATTGTCGATTCGACTTCTACCGGGGTTGTGTGATTTAAATCAGGCTCCTCAGAAATAGATGTCCGTTATGTAAATGAACCGCACCTGAAAGCAAACGTTGGGTCTGGGTTCCTTTCTTTCCTACATGAAATAGCAAATCGTTACAAAATAAAAACACCAACTAATGTCCAATGGCGTTAGTCATTTAAGTAAACATGAATATACTGTAAGGTCTTGGTACATGGGAGTGGATTTCAACCACAATTAAAAAAGGGCAAATTATAATTACAGGCTTCAGACACTTTTTCAAACAAAAGAGACCAAACACTCCCTAACTTTCAGGTTTGCTTGAACCTGTAACAAAAAAGGGGTCTGAAGCTTCCATTCTCTGATGTCACTGTCTCTAAAGCCGGGCGTGATGTTTCGCGGATATGCAATGTGCCTTTTCTCTTGTCGTGTTCATGATGATTCGCTGCATAAGCTCCTGATTGGGTGTTTTGTACTGCGCTGTTACTTCGTTCAGATTACCTATGTGGTGTACAGATAAAACCCGACTGCGTGGTGTAATTTCCGGGTTCGGCACCAGCAGCGCCTGCAAACTCCTCAGCTGACCTCGACGTGATTTGAACACGCAACCTTCTGATCTGGAGTCAGACGCGCTACCATTGCGCCACGAGGTCACTCGCCACAAGTGCTTTTAATTCCCCCAAAGAGAACAATCAGCATCCCTGAAAAAGATTTTTTTTCATTCTCTCCTGTGAGGAGCGCCGCTCTTCCAACGAGAGACTCTTCTTCCCAGACCACAGAATATTCTTTCCGCCCGGCTCTCTCACAGAGAGCAGACACACCGTCTCCACTGATGTGTTTACTACATCTATAGATCTGACCCCCTACAGCCCCGATATTCCTGGACAGGATATTTACCACCAGCCTCGTGAACGTCTCATCTTGACCTCTCCCAGGAGGAGCACAATTAACACAGAATCCTCTCTCCATTTAGCAAATAACAAAAAACACTGTTTACCTGTCAAGACAGAAAACCAGGCTGCTGCAGGTGAGGCTTAAACTCACAACCTCGGCATGAGTCCACTGAATATGTCATTTTACATGGCCTGAACCAGGAAAGAGATTGGAAGTCAAGAAGTTATGGTTTTTTTTTAATACTTGCCTACTCTTTTAATTTTTCGGTCAAATATTTTATTTGGGAGTACTTTCAATTGATGTTAATCCTAGTCCCGATGCACGATTCTGGGCCATGGTGCATCTTGAATAATGTTCTTATAGGCTTCAGTTTGGAAAAGTGCGCTCTTCAGAAGCTACCGAAACCGCTAATGGTTACATAACACAATGCAAAAGGAACGTTCGGGTTTGAAAAAGAATATTACTTGCTATGAATACAAACACTGTTACAGCAGGCGTGTTAGGGCTATTTTAGCTTAGATCATCAATTCATCTTACATTTCTTCTCCATCTATATCAACAGCGTCATCGCTAGTGAGCCCTAAAGGCAGGTCCTGGCAATACAATCTTCTTTAGAAAACATTTTTAAAACTATTTCCACTACCATACATAAAGTAAAAGATTCCGATTGCACGCAACTAATAAATTATCTTTTCCAGGGGCGTTGTAGCTAGATGCAAATTACAATCGAAAATATCAGTATCAGCTTTAATATTTTCTTTTGGATCCACAGGACGATCAGCATGAGCCATCAAAGAGCCTGTAGTGGCAAGAAGTTTAAAAGCACACAAGTGATCTGTCTTTGGTCAAAGGAATTGCTGGAGCAGTAGGACACAGAGCAATATCTAGCAGCTGTAGACGATGTTCGGGGAAGAGATAATTCTGTTTTCAGCACAGGGAGTGAGAATGAGTTCAGTCCGGCTCCCAGCAGAATCCATTCTGGTTTGGTTACTATCAGACTGTGCGTCTGAGGCTCTTTAAATCGCAACGTGAAAAAAAAAGAACAAAAAACATTTGCTCACATCTTGTGATTTCCACAAGAGGAAGAGAAGATATCACTTTAAAAAAAATCAGAACTGAAGATTTGGATCCGGGACCTCATACTTGTCAAATGATTAAAATAATAATTATGAAAATATCAGGTTGTGTTTCTGCAACATATCGTGCACAGTATGCCATTTATTTCTAAAAATACAGTAGATTGTACTTAATAAAAATGTACAATTCACCGCTGGTATAAACAGATGTGTGCTGTGTTTGCCTTTGTAAGCATTTGTTTAAAAAATAAGTTCACAATACGATAAAAAACACAGAAAGCACAAACGTAATAATATAATGATACAAAATCAATACCAAATCATAAAGCCAATTAAGTACCTATCCTTTGAAAACAGTGACATTTGTATCTACTTTTGAATTACAAATCAGACAGCATAGTCCCTTAATTCACAGATAAGACATTTGCCAAAACAAGACAACCAGATGTTAGCTGAATTCGGAACAACAGCCTCTGCTTCATCGTTTATTGAGCTTTTGATCAACGTCTGAGTGAAAAAGATTCGCTATTTTAACTATTTAATTAAAGTTCACAAAAGCACCTTTCTTCGAGCTGTAGTTGAAACAGCAACTTAAGGATTCCTAACTGTTTCTAATACAGTCAGCCGCGCTACCAACTGAGCTATCGAAGGGATTTAAAGTGCTCCTCTCTGGCACATATTGCCCAATGTAGTGAAATATTCCGGGTACTTAAATTCCAGTTCGACATCAAGTTTCCAACTCGTTTCCTTGGTCTTGTTTACCTTGAATTTAAGCCACAAACCAGGATTCTACTGTATAATCTTCCGGGGATGTTACAAAATGTTTGATGGGGCATCAATCATTACAGGCGGAAATTCACTCCTTTTTTTTTCTCGACGCATCATATTAAACATTTCATTTGGATCGAGAAGAGGATCACCATGAGAGACAGAACAAACTGTTTGATTCCGTCTTTATTGGGAGCTGTATCACAGCTAATGCATGTAAAGCCTTCAGTATGCGATAGTGAGAGCTCAGTTATGCCAGGGAGTGGGAGTAAAGAGAACTGAACTGAAATTTATTAAATTCATATTTAAATAGAGTGTAAATCATCAAAGTGTTCTGTCACTTAAAACTTATTACAACACTACCAGGAGTGGGGATTGAACCCACGTGGACATTTGTCCATTGGATCTTAAGTCCAACGCCTTAACCACTCGGCCATCCTGGTCTACAGCAATATGCTTTTCAGTTGTTTAACATTTAAATATGATTCAGTAATTAAAAAAAAATTAAACCACGAAACCTCTTAGAGTTGCGAGAATACTTCCTTTGTGTATAAAATACATTGTGAATGCTTTCTCAGCCTTTACTTTTTCGTTTTTATGACATTTTTTTGACCGAGCACGAATATTCTTTTGTCCATATCTTCACAATGGAAGCACAGAACGCCGTCAAACCAAATGCATTTTAAAGACCAAGACTTGTGGATATTTCCACAGCCGCTACATCAAACTATCAGTGGGCTAATTATCTTTTTTTAAACCTCCGGTTTTTCATCGATGCGTAATTACGCACTTACTGGAACCTGGAGGACCACTGTGTACAGACGTTCACAACGTGAGAAATACTGTTCAATACAGCTTTGTGCGAATAACCCGTATATGACCATAGGAAGCAGAACAGCGCAGTCTCCAATTACCCAGACTGTAAGCACAGGAATAAAGCTTTGTTTGATTTCTGAAACCCTTCCTTTACGCCCTGTTTTCATTCAGGTAAGGGTCAACTATATTGACAATACTACTGACAGCAGGAAGATTAAAATATTCTTTACTCAGCAGCTCATTAAAAACAGCTCCCATGATGTTCAAACCGATTTTTTACACAGAACACTGACACAGCTTTGCGTTCTGAATCTCTTTTTCTCATGCTTTTATTTAATATGGCACAATGCACTGGGATAGGGGTATTCTGTTCACAAACCAATAGCATTTAAATCACAGCACCCAGAATGCTGCAAGTAAGTGTTTTGCACACTAAGCAGGTCTTCTGACTTTTCCCAGCTTTGTTTTGGGTTGTGGAACCTTTATATTTTATGAATTTCTGAAGATAACACTACAGGTAATACACTGGAACAGGTGGGTCTTCTTCATGGCTCAATAGTGTAGTGGTTTGATGGGTTTACTTAGACAATTATTAATTGTAACAGTAATCACGAGGTTGTTCGTTGTAGCTTTTAGAAAATCAATCGTCAGAACAACTAACAATGCACACACACGGGTTCAATACACGAGATACATGTATTAATATAAATTGTGCACCAAAGATATACTAGTCTGCCTGGATACGAGCAGCAGACCTTACTGTGAGGGTTATCAATATACAAGGTACTTAATCTCGAAGAGATGCAAACACAAAGAGATACACAACAGAGAATATATTTCAATATATATCGTTCGGTTACCAAATCGCTAACCAGTGTTATTACCCACTGTTACTCTAAACTCGGAAGTAAATACATTACTCATGAATTAAATTGATAACAACTTGTGTTGAGGTACAATTGAATTCTCGAGAAGCAATGTAGAACATGGGGTTTACTTTTCCACTGTGTATGGATTTGGAATCTCCCGGCACGAACACCAAACCAACCAGTCAAGGTGCAGCTCGGAGTAGGACGGGCGGAGAAATCTGACTGCGGCGCGCAGGGCAGTCGTTGCTCCGAGGGGATCTACCAGCAGTCCGGCTGGCTAGTAGAAAGTCTCTATGCACAGAGTATGACCGCGAGTCCTCACAAGTCACTCTTTTGCCTGGGAAGAAACTGGTTAGTTCCCGGTCCAGCGCTGCTTCTGAATAAGCTATTCAGGTTGTCGACGAGGGTCCAACTGTAGGCTGCCGTTGATCAAGCGGAGCATTCACGTTGGTAGAATTCTGAGTACGTACGGGATCCTCGGCCTTGCGCTTAGAACAAAGTCCAAGTCCTTTTGCAGACAACAGCAGTTGTCACGTGATTGTCTCTGAGGATGCACGAAAATGGCCAAGGAGAGCCCCGATCTGAGCTTGCGCACCCTTTTTGACCAAGACCCAGGTGTGGGCTGATTGGTTGAGAGTTCGGTGGGCATTGGAGACCCACATGGTATTACCACGCCCTGCCAGTCCCTGATTGGTTGGTCAAGATGAGATATAAGTCACTTACTCTTGATACTTAGGAATGCAGTCCAGATGTCCATTCGGCACTCTCTAGACTGATAGGCGCCAATGGATGACCATTGATCATGATAGCCAGGCTTAGCTAAGTGCATCCCCGTCTGGGAGCTTGTTCCTTATCAAAAGAAAACATCTTAAATCAGCCTGCATGAATACTTTCTCTGTGGCTGCACCACAGAGATGGAGGGTGAGATGGGGCCTCCTTTAGGACAGCATACCAACGCTTAATTCTGTCTTATTAACAAGCATTGCCCCTGCAATAGCAATTCAAATACAACAGCCACACTGCTTAAACCATATGTTTTACACACCAGACAGGCCCCCTAACCTCATACAACCTTGCTGTGGCTGTGACCCCTTTCTTTATTTTTTTATGATTTTCTGAAGGTAACACTTCAGGTAATACATTGGGATAGGTGGGTCTTCTTCATGGCTCAATAGCAATTCAAATACAACAGCCACACTGCTGAAACCATATGTTTTACACACCAGACAGGCCCCCTAACCTTATACAACCTTGCTGTGGCTGTGGCCCCTTTATTTATTTTGTAATGATTTTTTCAATATGGCACCATTACACAGCCGGTACATGGGAATAGGGGGGTGGTATTCACGAGTCAATAGCTCTTCAAGCACAACAGCCACAGTGCTGCAACCAGGTGTTTTACACACCAGACAGGCCCCCTAACCTTATACAATCTTGCTGTGGCTGTGTCCCTTTTCTTTATTTTTTATGATGTTTTCAATATGGCACCATTAGACAGGCGGTACATGGTGATAGGAGGGTGCTATTCACGAGTCAATAGCTCTTCAAGCACAACAACCACAGTGCAGCAACCAGGTGTTTTACATCAGACATTCCACCTAACCTTATACAACCTCGCTTTGAGTTGTGGAACATTTCTTTATTTTTTAATGATTTTTTTACTGTAATCAAGTGTTGTGCTCATTAATAATAATAATAATAATTGCTTACACTTATATAGTGCTTTTCTGGACACTCCACTCAAAGCGCTTTACAGGTAATGGGGACTCCCCTCCACCACCACCAATGTGCAGCATCCACCTGGATGATGCGACGGCAGCCATAGTGCACCAGAACACTCACCACTATCAGTGAGGAGGAGAGAAGAGAAATGTAGCCAATTCAAAGAGGGGGATTATTAGGAGGCCATGATTGGTAAGGGCCAATGGGGATATTTGGCCAGGACGCCGGGGTTACACCCCTACTCTTTTCAAGAAACGTAATGGGATTTGTAATGACCACAGAGAGTCAGGACCTCAGTTTTACATCTCATTCGAAGGAAGGCGCCTGTTTACAGTATAGTGTCCCCGTCACTATACTGGGGCATTAGGACCCACATGGACCGCAGGGTGAGCGCCCCCTGCTGGCCCCACTAGCACCTCTTCCCTCAGGAACCTTAGTTTTTCCCAGGAGGTCTACCATCCAGGTACTGACCAGGCTCACACCTGCTTAGCTTCAGTGGGTTGCCAGTTGTGAGTTGCAGGGTGATATGGCTGCTGGCCATAATCAGCAGCCTTCAGTACTGAAGCAGGTGTGAGCCTGGTCAGTACCTGGATGGGAGACCTCCTGGGAAAAACTAAGGTTGCTGCTGGAAGAGGTGCTAGTGGGGCCAGCACCACCATTAGGCAGGCCTCCTGACCTTTCAAAGTCATGCTTTGTTGTGTGAAACTTTAATTTTTTGAACATGGCAACTTCCACCGAGATGGGTGGGGGGTGTCGGGGTGCTCTTCAATAGCTTTTTCATCTATACACACAAACGGATGTAACCAAGACACTCAGAACCTGTCACGCAGGGGCTGACTGCTGAGGATAGGGATCCAATGCGGTGCCCTTGGTAGGGTTGGCACGAGACGCAGGCGTAGTCGGAGTAAACAGGCAGGGGTCCGAGTCCGGGAAGGCGTATGTCGAAGAAAACTCAGTCTTCACTCAGGTTGGGAGATTGTCAACAGAGATCTTTAATACAATCAGCTGAAGGGGAGCATATCACAGAGAAAGGGTTTCCCCTAGCACTCAAGACATGCTCACTGGACTGAAGTTATACTTTCCTTTTTTATACATTAAAAGTAGGCAATACTTTAACATATCAAAGGAACATACAGGGAAAGGGGCAGTGTCAGAAGTCAAACAAACAGGACAGGGGGGTGCCATTTGGCATCCTACAATCTGTTTCAATTTTCTCTGGTTGAATGGGTGTGAGGAATCACAGGCTTTAGTTTGCACCTAAGACAGTGGTCTTAGGTGCGAACAGAAAACCTTTCCCACGCATAGTCAGTGTCCTGACCTTTTGACTCGGTCTTCCACATGTAGCACAGGCGTAGGCACAGAATCGACAGGCGAAAGTGTAGTCGAGGGACTGGCAGGGGTCGGAGTCCGGGAAGGTGTAGAAGTTGCGTCGGTGTGGATTCAGAAGGCAGAGGCGTAAACGAAGAGACAGGCTGGGGTCAGGATACGATAAAGCGTAAAACAGGCGAAGGTACAAAATCGAGTGGCTAAAGCGGTAGTCGGAAAAGCGGGGTCGAGGTCCAGGGGAGAAGTCGTAGTAAGGCAAAGGTGTAGTTAGTACGTAAGCTCTGGGAGAGAATCTCAATCGTGAGCAATGACCGGGGGGCAGATGAGGGTTTAAGCAGAGGACTGATTGACACGTGCACGTTTGGTACGGGGAGAGCTCGTAAGAATGCGGGAGCGCTTGCCTGCGTGAGGGAGATTCGTGGCAAAACCAACAGAATCAACCTGAACTCACAGAAAAACAAGAATGCCCCCGAGACACCTGCACCCCCCCCGGACCACTCTGGTATCAACACCCCCAAACCCATCCATACCAGCTAACAAGACTCAGAATCGGTGCAACCCTCCAACCTGGATCAAGAGCAGGATGGGACAAGAACCTGCACCACAGGCCCAATGGGCTCAGAGCTGGGGGACATACAGATGCAGCCATTCAAAATGCGTGGGCGATACCGCATTATTTTCCGGTACGCTGTACGCAGTCTACCGCAAGTTACCATTAAATACCGCGAGTTACTGGTAAATACCGCTAGTTACCGTAAATTCTCCTATAATATGACAAGCAAAATAATAGTATCGGGAATTTCGGCAAGGTGGAGCTAATAAACTCAACCTCTCATGTTTGAGCTGTGGCCATCAAAGTCTTTAACGAAGGTATTACTAAAAGTATTAATAATGAATGACCTTGGACAAGCTGTAAGTATAAACTCAAAGTATTGCCCTGGTCAACATTCTTTTTTTCAAAAGTAACACCACAGCATTTCGCAATCACGCATTTGTTTCCAATCATGCAAAGTACAGTAATTTTTGAGAATCGATTCACCATGCCTTTCACATGCTCATAAAAGAGATTGATTTAGGAACATAAACATATTACTGTATGAAAACTGTACTGTATACAGTATGTATATGTATATTTAATGTCTTAACTGTGCCCGTTTAAGTATTGAATATTCATATCTAATTTTACCACTGAAGGGAAATCTTAGTAGCTGAGCATAAAAAGAATAGGAGCATACTGCAACGCGTGTGAAGGCCATAAACGATATTAATTTTGGAACATAAACATACAGAATATGGCTGGTCTCGGTACTTTAAAGAAAACATACACGAAAGATGGTTTCATTATGACCAGAATCGGTCTTGAGATATTTTTAACTTGATTTACAGTATTTGAGAGGTATGTCTTAACACCGATTCTACAGTACGTAAATACTGCTCACGTATGTTTCTAGGTTTATATTATGCATTTCATACGGTCAAATTACTTTTGAGAAACTAATAAGAAGCGCGAAACGGTATGCCCAGGGCGTTTTAGTTTATTTTTACTGGAACTCTGCTTTAACAATGTCGCCGTGGATTGATTAGAGATATCAAGTACATACAAGTAATTTTTTAAATGTTGTAGTTCGTCTTGTAAAAATGTTACGAGTACATCATCTATCAACAATTACACAGGTTCTGTTTCCATATTGCGGATTTTGGTTACGTAATATGATTTTCTAAATTTCACGTTGTGAATATATGATTTGGGCAAACAGAGCCGCAAAGAAGTACATTATGGGTTGTTGTTTTTTTTTTTGCAGTTTTATCTAGAACAAGCGATGCTTAAACCTTTGTCTGATTCTTGTGAAACTATCCACACGACAGTTACAGTACCTAGGAGTTGACTTCAGTGATGTCACTGATGGGATGTTTCTAAAAATCCTTCCTCTGTAAAACGTCTTCTCTAGTTGTCCTGCATATGTATTCGGTAATGAAGCTGTGTGTTCTGTCATGGAAATATAACTATCAAGGAAGCCACAAAAGAGAGTTCTCACCTGAGTAAGGTCTTTATTTCAATATTGCAATATTGGGAGCCCTGTGGAGACATCACTCCTGCTCTTTGCTCAGTTCGTTTGTGACCTTTTTACAGTGGGAAGCATGAATTCAGGACACCTGGCACCCCCTCCACCTGAGCGAACACCACTTCTTTTTCCTGTCTTTCACCAGAATCCAGTCTCCTTATTCATGCATTAGTTCCTACAGCACAGGTAAATCCCTGTGGGCTGGAGCCCAGCATTTTTCTTAGGGTTTTTTTTTTACAAGATTGGTCAACAGCTGGGTCACCTAAACAGCTGTCTATCACCCTAATAGAGAATGGCCTAAAACTGTGATTATAGCGAGGAGCATACAGTTATTTCCATTCTAATACATCTGAGTTACACTCAGACTGAAAGCAGGGCTATTTACCCATGCCAATAAACCTAAATAATCACCTCTATCAAAGGGGATTACTCCCATGAGCATCTTTTATAGCATTACAATCCCAACATGAGCTCTGGTTATTATTTGTGGCTGACTGATAAAGTATTGATTCCATATCCCCATTTTATGTAAAGTAAAGCTCCTTACACTTAACAGGTACACTGTCGCCCCTCCTCAGGAAGCTCAACAAACACAGAAACAGTGACAATATAATAATTAATGTTCACTCAGTCTCTGGTGCAGTGGTTCGGTGTCGGCGCAATGCGTAGATCCAGCGATCTCATCCTGTCACTCAGATGGCAGAGTCGGTAGTCAGTTGCACTTGATATGGTCCTTCCCAGCAGGGTTGCAACATCTGGCAGGGTATATCTTCCTCACCACACCCACTCGCCAGGTATCAGGTCGTGTCTTCCCTCTACTGGAGGTCTCCAAGTGTCCAGCACCTGTTCACCAGCCCCGTGCACCACTTCAATTAACAACCTACAATACTACAATAGAGAATTAGCAAATTCAACAATCCATTAGCCAAATTCATCCCTCCAGGAAGTTTCGTTGATTGGCCTGTGATGATATCAAACAGGCTCTATTACACAGTTCTGTTTGATCCAGCCCGCATCCCATGGCGCTCCTTCAGTCTGATGTCTAGTCGATCTTTTAGAGTTCTGTTCCTTCATTCCACTGTTCCAGCAGACTGAGGGTGATCTCAGTCCATCTCACCCCGAATAATCCAGCCACAGCCTGTCCCTTGATCATAATACAAGCGGTAGGTCAGTGCCCACCGAGGGCTTATCTCCATCATCAAGTGTTTGGTAGACACAGAGGCAGTGACAGCAACCCACTGGGAAAACAGATTATAAGAGCCAAGGTTTCCCTTTACAAATGTAAATTGTAAACATTTGCTACTGCATGAAAGGTTTCTCAGGAGCAGGCCGTTTGAGCTGTAGCACCTGCACCTGAACTGTAGTTGAGTTCCTTTGATAAGCATCACATTGAGATACCACATAAGTGGCTACTGCTTCAAACACGGTCCCCACCCAGGTTTGGGTAACCAGCACACCATTTGACTCGCACCCAGGTGTCCAACTGAGTGCATTTGTCGAGCTACAAAGGGCATTAGGCTGTGAGGGCATGCAGGGCGTCCAGTGTGCTGGCAGCACCACACACTTTTCTAACCATGTCCTTTTCTCTGCTTTAGAGGCCTCAGCCTGAATATCCTGTAGCTGTCCCCTTTTCACCAACAGAGGTCTCACAGGGGTCTCAGACTCCTGTTCTACCAGGACTGCGCACCTGACAGCTACATCTGCAAAGTTGTTCTCTCGAGTTACTGGAAACATTTCTTTATTATGTGATTTACACTTTACCACAGCTACTTCAGTCAGCAGCTGCAAAGCTTCTAACAGTTCAGAGACAAACCCAGCATTCTTAACTGGAGTCCCTGCCATGTTGGGGAAATCCCTATTCCTTCACTGCCATCCAAAATTGTGGCATACACCAAATGTATATATACAGTCTTTATAAATTGCTACAGTTTTCCATTTAGCATATTTACAAGTTTCAATTAAATCTTTTCATTCGGTCTGCTAGTTCTACACCAGATTATTCACAGTTTATACAGCCAGGCAGGTAGCCTGCACAACACATAAACACGGCCCCTTGGCCACCGCATCAAGGGGTCCTGAATAATAATAACCCACTAGACGATGCCTATCTCCATGCTCCTGCACCAGCACAACGGCTCACAACCCATTTCTTTCACTTACATACAGATTACATACAGATGATCTGTCTGAGGGAATCCAGTCCAGGGCCAGTGCCTGCAAGAAAGCTTGTTTCAAAACATCAAAAACGGTTTCTGCTGCAGGGGTCAAGGCAATTTTGTCTTTAGACTGCACTACCCCCCTTAAACCAATACGTCACTAGACAAGCTCGTTCTGAGAAGGCATTCACCCTGGCTTTATCATGTAGTTGGTTTTATACTCCTTTTTTTTCCTCTCAAGATCCAATACTTGGAGTAGCCCGGCCTTATGGATTCCCTCATTAGGTAAAACAATCACAATATCACATAACTCTATTGAGTTAGTTTACATAAATGCTATTTCATGCAGTAATTCCTTATAAAATGCTGCAGTCTGGGCCTAAAATAGGTCTGGGGTGTCCCCCACCCACATCAGTAGTTGAAACTGTACATATTTTCCCAAGCAGACTGTGACAGCTTATATTTGCTTTAAACACAACCCTTGCACCACTTCTCCTGTAGCCTCCTGTTACCCGTTAGAAAACTTTATATCACATCTTTATGCTGTTTTAGTCTAAAAACAGGACAGCTGTGCTCCTGTGTCCCCCAGTTACTGCACACTGTAAGATTATTTCAATCCTGAGATAAATTTAGGAAGGCTACAGAGGTGTTTACTACATTAAAACTGTTAGTTCACACACGGCTCTCGTTTCAGCTTCTGACATGGTCTTTAATTGTGAAATCAAGCCTCTTTCTTCCAATTTCTCCAAAAAACACATTTTTTTTTAGTAACTGCACACCAGCTTATTAGTAGTTTTGTCTTTGGGGTTTTATATCTCGGTATAACATGAAAGTCGCACAATAATTTCGACAAACTGGCGGCTCCCTTTTCTCCTCCTTGGGAGTCTTTTTACCTCCCATTTGCAGCGCTCGCACTTCTGCATGCATGCTTCGCGAGTTATTAAATCAAATCTGTCTCCGCTGTCCGTAATATCAGGAAAGCATAGTTGTACATTCTTGGCAACATCAGGTTTTAACCCACTCAAGTAAATTTGTTTTATTACTGTGGAAGTATCTTCATTCACTTCCTTCTCATCGGCTAACCCCGAGTATACTATCCATAAAGCTATAAACCTTTCTGTAAAATCTGAAACATCCTCACTTCCTTCTGCTGACATGCTGTTACTTTTCTCTAATCAGTTTTCGGTGGGTAATGCTCTTTCAAAAATCTCCACACTAATTCCCACCCTTCTCCTAGATTCTCTCTTAAGGCGTTCTATTTCTTCTTTTGCTGTTTCTTTTTCTGCATATATATCTTCGTTTCGTTCAGCCATTGCTTTTAGCTTTTCCATCAGAGATTTTTGCGTCTCATCTATGATATTCTGTTGAATTCTCAAATATTCCTCTAAATATTGTTTATTTTTATCCAAATGTTCATACACTTTTCTACATTCCTGTTCAGCCTAAATTCCGTCTGACATATTTCTTTTAAGTTTCACTTTGGATTAATCAAACTTTTTTTTTCTTCACACCAAACCATTTTCACGTCTCCCACGCGCCCCGCTGAATCCCCCAGTCGAGACAAACTGACGAACTATCACAATTCGGGAACACGGACCAGGTTCCAAATCCTGGCTTTAAACACACAGTTGAATCGAGTTACCATTTTCGGCTCTTCTGCGAGTACAGTTCTAGTTACTACCTTCAGCCATACTGCAGTCGTGTACCAGGATGCAACACCTGGATTTTTTCACACGGGCAGGGCGAGATGCTATTCCTTCAGCAATCCCTCCTTTTCTACCCCACCTTCACAAAACAGGCATCTAAGACACATACACCATTAACTCATTTTTCTGTTGTACTCGCTTCAGCTTCAGGAAAACCCTGAACCCACCACAGCAACATGGAGAGGACAAGGGACTTTTTAGAAAAGAGGAGTCCTTACCTCTTTTAAGAAGCGGCCGCCTAACTTTTCCTCTCCATGTCCGTGTGGTTTAATTTAGATGGATACTTCTTCATCATTTGGGTCACGTATCCGCCAATCTGCCTCCTCCTTTTTAGAGGACGTTGTAAACCTTTAGGAACAATATGATCTAGCAACAAGGTTATGTCACTGTAATTAGGCTTAAGACAATCAAGAACAAGGCGCTTGCCTTTCTTCTAAATTCTTTACGATCATCAGGCAATTTAGGAAAAGACTTAACTAATGCAAATAATTCACCAGGAGACCAATGTCAATGTACTGTACATATGCTGGAGTTCCTTCTGGACCTGGAAAAGTGCACATTGGCATTTCACAAACAAGTGGCTCCGGACCGCTTTCTAATTTAGGTGGAGACTTTTTCTTTTGAGTACACATGGCCATGACTTTAGCTGCAGCTTGCTGTTCTTTAGTTTCAAGACTAGTCTTTTTTTAAGCTTCCCATTATTTCTGTGACTCCTCTTTCCATTAAATAAGTTTTCCAATTCACTTTCTTTCCTTTCTTCTCCTTCTCTTCTAAGTTTCCCCTTCTTCAGGAAACTTCTTTTTCCTAATTCAACTTTCCTCTGTCCATTCTGATTCACTTCATAGTTCCTTCATAGTTATGGGCCCCTAATTATCATATATAAATTATGTGCAAGTTCCCTTACACCTATTACCCTAGCTTTACAGTTCATGAACATAAAACATTTTTTTTACTCTAACCCAGGCTATAATTGTTTCTCTGAATTTGTCGTACATGTACTTTTGCTGGACTGCTCGGTCCCATTTTCGTCTTTGAATTTTAATTTCCCATTTTTACCGATCGGTGCCTTACTTAGAACCTTATCACATTAACTACTCCGCAGAGCAAAAACCACACGTCTGTGTTAAGATAAGTTCTTTATATGAGTCCCAGACTCATCAAACCCGCGTGAGAACACCCCTGTGGCTCGCTTCTCAAACTATTTATTTTTAAGGATCACTTACTGGCGTCAGACAGCTGCCAATTCTCCAGACGCGTCTCTGGAAGGATAAACAGTTTATCCTCCGAGGTTCGTCCAATTTTGCTAAAATTGTCCGGGTCCGGATGGAGTTTCAGCAGCCGTTCGCGTTTAGGTTTGTGATCCCGTACGAGCCCCCAAACTGTCATGGAAATATAACTGTCAAGGAAGCCACAAGAGAGAGTTCTCACCTGAGTAAGGTCTTTATTTCAATATTGCAATATTGGGAGCCCTGCTGCCACTTCGCCAAGTGCATCAGAGACTCAATTTGTTACAAGCAGTACAGGGTTTTTATAAGACGTTGCGCTGTAAAAAAGTTCAGCACTTGGTCCCTTCTAAAACTTCCCCTTTCTCTAAGAGAAAACAGATTACATCATAGAGCGAGAGAAGAAAAACTAGATTTGTTATTCAAAGCTTATCAGTTACTTTCAGCTAATTCTAATGACCCAGACAGCATATATTGTTTTGGTACATTGTCTTCTAAACTAACCTAAACAGTGTACTTTGTTGACGAACTGTTTTCTAAAATTCTGCACGCACTGTAGCACAGCAGTTACATCCTTGAAATATATTATCTAAAAGCACCAATATATTTTTTCAAAGCTCTCTACATTTTTAAGAATCAATTTACTTATTAGATTTCCACTTCACCGGCATCATGCAAGCAAACTACATAAATATGAGAAAACACGCAAGAGAGTTGTCACTCAGAGTGTCGAAGGGTCGATGTATACTGGGGCTCAGTTGAAATGCAACGTCAGGACTTTTCCGAATTATGTCACACGAAGAGAGCACAGCCCTTTCCGCGCTGCCGCGTGTGTCTCGGTAACTCGCTGTGATCGTATAGTGGTCAGTACTTTGCGTTGTGGCCGCAACAACCCCGGTTCGAATCCGGGTTACGGCAGAATAGGGGTGTCTGCTTTTACTACTCGCACGAATGAAGGCAAAAAAAAGCCAATCGATGTGAACGAACGGCGCTTTACAGAGGAGTACTGCCTGACTGGATCGTTGATGAACGACAGAGGCCACTCCGACCTCTTCTCGGTTTTCTTCAATGACTTACTAAGCATCTTCTTCACATTCGCCCATGCAGGGGAAGCCAGTTACACCAAAGCAAACGCAGGAAAGTGCATTTCAAGCAGAGACCAGGAGGGACTTGTTTACACCGAGAGTGGGCGGAGAATGGAACAATGCGCCCAGCCCTGTTGCTGGAGCCGATTCTTGATGAGCTCTTGGGCTCACTAAGAGGCCCCCGCTGGATGCTAATCTTTCTGTTGTTCTTGCAGGTCCTGCGCTGCTTTTGAGCCGACAGAGCTCGTCCTGGTCTGTCGGCACAGCCCAATTGCAAATGATCGGCTCCGTGTACAGAAGGAACGTGCGTTTGGTACAAGAGTGCACGAAGGCACCGGAAATACATTGGGAACAAATGACCGGTCGCTCAAGACCTCTGTGAAGTACAGGAGCGTGCAAAACGAGGCTGTTTCCGCCCGGTCTCGAACCGGGGACCTTTCGCGTGTTAGGCGAACGTGATAGCCGCTACACTACGGAAACCTGCGGGGACCGCTGCTGGTGTCTCGCTTGCGTTTCGGGCTGAGAAAGGGACGCGTCACTTTAGGAAGGGGGCGCTGGAGAGAGGAACAAAGGGCGCGATGAAACAAAATGCCGAAACCCGGGAACGAACCAGGGACCTTTAGATCTTCAGTCTAACGCTCTCCCAACTGAGCTATTTCGGCGGTGCGCAAAGCCCACAGCCACCTGCTCCAGCCTTCCTGTGTTGTGGCATGAGCGCACCAAGAGTAGCGGGAGAGTGTTGCAGGAACGTCACTCAGAAGGAAAGCCACCCAGCTGCGCCCTCTGAGCTCTGTCCAGCGCATCTTCCTCGCATGGACTCCTGCCTGCGACGGGCAGGAAACAATTAGCAAGAACAGAACGACACCCCATGGGTGTCTCATGACCGCACCTTAGGTTGTGACACGTGCAGGTGTGAGGGGTTGCCGGGCTACTTTGGAGCAGAGCTTGGGCGGAGGGGGGGCGGGAAAGCAGACAAAGAGGTGACACCTCAAGGTCTGCACGATCACAGCTCTCCGCCGCCCCAGGCTTCCGCTCGATAAGCTACTGGACACACCCGCCCCTCCTCACACAGACCGTGGAAAAGCCCCCGAGTGGGAGGGCTCTCTCTTCCTCCCAGGAGCTCTTGGACACGACGCACAGACAGGGAGCGGGGAGCCGCCGCCTGCAAACACGGCTCCAGGCAGGACTCCACTCCGCAGGAGCTGCAGAGCAGAGGAGATGAGGGCAGCTTAGCTCCTGTGCAGAGACCTGAGCTGTTGTTGCTGCAGACGCTGTCTTTTCTGTTCTCGGGGTAGGACATCAGGAAGCACATTGAAGCGCTGCGACATGCACTGTACAGATCCCGCCACTACTGGGCCCGATTTCCCCGGATCGAAACCGGGCGGAAACAGGCCCATTTTGTTTGTTGCCACCCACACTGTTTGGGGGTTCGCCTAGCGCTGTGATCGAACAGACCCACTCACCTCTTAGTGTGGCGGGATCTGCACAGTGGATGTCGCAGCGCGTCCTGCTTTCACTTCAATGCGCGTCCTGATGTACCCTGGTCTCCCGCGTGACAGGTGGGGATACTTGCCACTATACTAACGAGGAAGACATCGCTCTCTGCTTAGTGTGTAAAACACTTACTTGCAGCATTGTGGGTGCTGTGGTTTAAATGCTATTGGTTTGTGAACAGAATACCCCTATCCCAGTGCATTGTGCCACATTAAATAAAAGCACGAGAAAAAGAGATTCAGAACGCAAAGCTGTGTCAGTGTTCTGTGTAAAAAATGGGTTTGAACATCATGGGAGCTGTTTTTAATAAGCTGCTGAGTAAAGAATATTTTAATCTTCCTGCTGTCAGTAGTATTGTGCATATAGCTGACTCTTACCTGAATGAAAACAGGACGTAAAGGAAGGGTTTCAGAATTCAGACAAAGCTTTATTCCCGTGCTTACAGTCTGAGTAATTGGAGACTGCGCTGTTATGCTTCCTATGGTCATATATGGGTTTTTCGCATGAAGCCGTATTGAACAGTATTTCTCGCGTTGTGAACTTGTGTATACAGCGGTCCCCCGGGTTCCAGTTAGTGCGTAACTACGCATCGATGAAAAACCGGAGGTTTAAAAAAAGATAATTAGCTCACTGATACTTTGATGTAGAGGCTGTGGAAAGACCACGTCGTGGTCTTTAAAATGCATTTGGTTTGAAGGCGTTCTGTGCTTCCGTTGCGAAGATATGGACAAAAGAATATTCGTGCTTGGTCCAAAAAATGTAATATAAACGAAAAAGTAAAGGCTGAGAAAGCATTCACAATGTATTTTATGCACAAAGCAAGTATTCTCGCGATTCTAAGAGGTTTCGTGTAAACGCTACAGGCGTGGCAAAATCGTTTTCGAACTTCAAGCTAACTTTACATCGGTCAGACAGCGAGAGCAATGAAAAGGTGCACGACGCTGTGAAAGAAAACAGAGAAGTGAAAGGCAGTCCTTTCTCTAAGGAGGTGAAAGAAAAGCTACTCCCCGTCGGGGAATCGAACCCCGGTCTCCCACGTGACAGGCGGGGATACTTGCCACTATACTAACGAGGAAGACATCGCTCTCTCCAACCCCCGGCATCGTGTCCCGACCCAGCATGCTGGAAGCCGATGCGTGCTGTGATCCCTTTACGGAGCAGAAATGACAACCGAGGAGCCGAGAGATCATTTCAGCATTTCGCGTCTGAACGGAAAACACAAACGACCAACTCGGAATGACTTGCCTTTGACGCTTTTCAAAGTGTTCTTTGTGCACGACGACTGCGCCGCCTAGCAGATACAAAGGGGTTGTACAACTTTGAACTAGCAAATGGAAGAGGGCTAAGCCCCCTCTCTTTTAGCCCAGGTTCGATCTGTCTCCCAGAATCACCAGGGCGCACACACACACACCCGTGCCGTTGAAGTGCTCTGCTTCATTTCTAAGGGCAACTCAACATTCACTCCTACCCCGAGTGCAGAAAAGACAGCATCCACAGCAACAACAGCTCAGGTCTCTGCACAGGAGCTAAGCTGCCCTCATCTCCTCTGCTCTGCAGCTCCTGCGGAGTGGAGTCCACTGGGGTAAAGTTAGCTTGAAGTTCAAAAACGATTTTGACACGCCTGTAGCATTTACACGAAACCTCTAAGAATCGCGAGAATACTTGTGTATAAAACACATTGTGAATGCTTTCTCAGCCTTTACTTTTTCATTTATATGACATTTTTTTGACCAAGCACGAATATTCTTTTGTCCATATCTTCGCAACGGAAGCACAGAACGCCTTCAAACCAAATACATTTTAAAGACCACGACATGTGGATATTTCCACAGCCTCTACATCAAAGTATCAGTGAGCTAATTATCTTTTTTTAAACCTCCGGTTTTTCATCGATGCGTAATTACGCACTAACTGGAACCCGGGGGACCGCTGTATACACAAGTTCACAACACGAGAAATACTGTTCAATACGGCTTCATGCGAAAAACCCGTATATGACTATAGGCAACAGAATAGTGCAGTCTTCAATTACTCAGACTGTAAGCACGCGAATAAAGCTTTGTCTGAATTCTCAAACCCTTCCTTTACATCCTGTTTTCATTCAGGTAAGAGTCAACTATATGCACAATACTACTGACAGCAGGAAGATTAAAATATTCTTTACTCAGCAGCTTATTAAAAACAGCTCCCATGATATTCAAACCGATTTTTTACACAGAACACTGACACAGCTTTGCGTTCTGAATCTCATTTTCTCGTGCGTTTATTTAATGTGGCACAATGCACTGGGATAGGGGTATTCTGTTCACAAACCAATAGCATTTAAACCACAGCACCCACAATGCTGCAAGTAAGTGTTTTGCACACTAAGCAGAGAGCGATGTCTTCCTCGTTAGTATAGTGGCAAGTATCCCCACCTGTCACGCGGGAGACCGGGGTACATCAGGACATGCATTGAAGTGAAAGCAGGATGCACTGCGACATCCACTGTTCCGATCCCGCCACACTAAGAGGTGAGTGGGTCTGTTCGATCACAGCGCTAGGCGAATCCCCAAACAGTGTGTGTGGCAACAAACGAAACGGGCCTGTTTCCGCCCGGTTTCGATCCGGGGAAATCGGGCCCAGTGGTGGCGGGATCTGTACAGTGCATGTCGCAGTGCTTCAATGTGCTTCCTGATGTCCTACCCCGAGAACAGAAAGGACAGCATACACAGCAATAACAGATCAGGTCTCTGCACTGGAGCTAAGCTGCCCCCATCTCCTCTGCTCTGCTCTGCTCTGCAGCTCCTGCGGAGCGGAGTCCTGCCTGGAGCCGTGTTTGCAGGCGGCGGCTCCCCGCGCCCTGTCTGTGCGTCGTGTCCAAGAGCTCCTGGGAGGAAGAGAGAGCCCTCCCACTCGGGGGCTTTTCCACGGTCTGTGTGAGGAGGGGCGGGTGTGTCCAGTAGCTATTTGAGCAGAAGCCTGGGGCGGCGGAGAGCTGTGATCGTGCAGACCTTGAGGTGTCACCTCTTTGTCTGCTTTCCCGCCCCCCCTCCGCCCAAGCTCTGCTCCAAAGTAGCCCGGCAACCCCTCACACCTGCACGTGTCACAACCTAAGGTGCGGTCATGAGACACCCATGGGGTGTTGTTCTGTTCTTGCTAATTGTTTCCTGCCCGTCGCAGGCAGGAGTCCATGCGAGGAAGATGCGCTGGACAGAGCTCAGAGGGCACAGCTGGGTGGCTTTCCTTCTGAGTGACGTTCCTGCAACACTCTCCCGCTACTCTTGGTGCGCTCATGCCGCAACACAGGAAGGCTGGAGCAGGTGGGTGTGGAGAGTGTTAGACTGAAGATTTAAAGGTCCCTGGTTCAATCCCGGGTTTCAGCGTTTTGTTTCATTGAGCCCTCTGTTCCTCTCTGCAGCACCCCCTTCCTAAAGTGACGCTTCCCTTTCTCAGCCTGAAACGCAAGCGGGACACCAGCAGCAGTCCCTGCAGGTTTCCGTAGTGTAGCGCCTGTCACGTCAGCTTAACACCTGAAAAGTCCCCGGTTCGAGACTGGGCGGAAACAGCCTCGTTTTGCACGCTCCTGTACTTCACAGAGGTCTTGAGCGACCGGTCATTTGTTGACAATGTATTTCCGGTGCCTTCATGCACTCTTGTACCAAACGCACGTTCCTTCTGTACGCGGAGCCGATCATTTGCAATTGGGCTGTGCCGACAGACCAGCACGAGCTCTGTCGGCTCAAAAGCAGCGCAGGACCTGCAAGAACAACAGAAAGATTAGCATCCAGCGGGGGCCTCTTAGTGAGCCCAAGAGCTCATCAAGAATCGGCTCCAGCAACAGGGCTGGGCGCATTGTTCCATTCTCCGCCCACTCTCGGTGTAAACAAGTCCCTCCTGGTCTCTGCTTGAAATGCACTTTCCTGCTTTTGCTTTGGTGTAACTGGCTTCCCCTGCATGGTCGATTGTGAAGAAAATCCTTAGTAAGTCATTGAAGAAAACCGAGAAGAGGTCGGAGTGGCCTCTGTCGTTCATCAACGATCCAGTCAGGCAGTACTCCTCTGTAAAGCGCCGTCTGTTCACATCGATTGGCTTTTTTTTGCCTTCATTCGTGCAAGTAGTAAAAGCAGACACCCCTTTAGGGAGCCTGTCAGCACCCTGAGTTTTCCCCTTCTGTAAGCTCTCCATAGCCTCTCAGCTCTTCTACTGTCAAATCCCCCTCAAGTACTTCCCTATCTTCTTCACTCAAAACGTTTTCTAGCTTTGAGGTAAAAAAATGAATTTCTTCATCCTTTACCTCTGTAGAGCTGTACAGTCTTGAGTAGAAGTGTCACGCCCTCTGCAGCCAGAGGGCGGTCCTTCTCTGTCCTGTCCCTAGTTTCTGGTCTGCTGTCCTTCCTGTCCCTCTCTTTCCCTTGGCTAAATATTTCAGGGTCTTGCACTCTGTCCTCGCTCAGCACTGACGTTCGGATGTCCTGAGACCCGCCTAGCACCAGGGCGCCCCACGTCCGCTCCCTGAGGGCACAGGTTTCTATATGGCATTCCTGAACTCTTTGCACTAATGAGCCCGGGCCTTTTTCCCGTCTCACCGCTACGCATATGGGTCTTTTTCCGCCCTCCTGCTCCCCACGGTTAGTCCCCTTGGACGTCCGTGACAAGAAGGCCTCGATGCAGGAGAGGATAGCACTCAGCTCTGTACTCTCTCTTCCCTCCTCATCAACTACACTTTCCATGACAGACTTGGAGCTTACCACTTTACTGAAAAAGAAGCGAGTACACTTCTCATTTTCTTCCAAGAACTGCACTCAGCTTCTTAACAGCACTCCTCGACTACTTTCTTCCGCTATGCTCCGGACATCCTTTTTTAAAAGGGTGATATCCTCGAGCACATCGAAGCCACTGTCTCGTGTAGAGACGCTGCAGCTGCCTCTGTTTCCTGGCTAGCACTCCTCTCCGTCTGGCAGCAGCCTTCCTTCCCTCAGCCATGAAAAAGGCCTTTGTCCTCACCTTCACCTCCTCCCACCACTCTCCTACTGACCCGTACAGACACTGCAAGGACAGCCACTGTGATAGTTTCTCCTTGTAGCGGGATACTACCCCCTCGTTCTCTAGCAGCTTTGTGTTGAGTTTCCAGAGGCCTGGGCCAAAGACAGTCCCGCCCTGGAGTTCCACTCTACACCCTAAAGCCTGATGATCTGAGAAGAAGACAGGCTGAAGAGTGACCCCAACAACTTTCACTCTCTCTGAGACAAAGCAATAGTCAATTCTGATTCCTCCCTGACCATGTATATCCTGCTGTTGTGGGATATATACATCTATATGTGTCTGAGAGTTTAAAGTCTTGAACTAAGTTTTGCAGGGCCAGTGAGCTGGAATCCAGTTTTATCGGAGAGCAGTAAAAGTGTTCACGGAGTCCATTTCAAGGAAGGGGGTAGAGGGAGGGGTGGAGGGGTTCCAGCTGTCCCCATCACCATGCTCTCCTTCCTCCTCGCTCGGGGAGAAAACAGAGTCATTTTTCCTTTTCCTCAAGTCCACCTCCTGGGAGCACTGAGGGGAAAGGGGTGCAGCCGATGCACCAGTCTCCTCTTCCCTCTCACCCACCAGCTGCTGCAGATCCTCCGTGATGGACTGGATGGAGGAGAGGAGGACATCTCTAGCACTTGCAGAGTCTGAGAAAAGCAGCTCCGCTGAATCCTGGGTATCCTCGCTGGACCCGCTCCACCGGGGGGCCCCACACTGGCCCTCGTTCTGAGGAGCAGGAGTGGGGGAGGGGTCCTCGCTGTTCTCGGGGGTTTTCAAACCCTCGTGCTTGTCTGGTGCAGTCTGCAGTTGTGGGGTCGTAGTGGATTTCTCTTCCACCGGCCCCAGAGCCACAGCAGGACTGATCCTGGCTGGAGGCTGAGAGTCTTTGTCCAACAAGGGTTTTTTGTTTGAGTTGTTGTTTGCTTTGGATTTACGGGCCAGTTTGGCTGAAACAAGCACTGCCTCATCCTTTCT
Source organism: Lepisosteus platostomus (assembly GCF_059453375.1). Lineage (NCBI taxonomy): Eukaryota > Metazoa > Chordata > Actinopteri > Semionotiformes > Lepisosteidae > Lepisosteus > Lepisosteus platostomus. Next base: position 10,758,348 of record NC_142615.1, on the reverse strand, counting down.
CATTTTGAGTTTATTGGCGTAGGCGTGAGGGCAGTTCTTAAAAACGTGTCCTTCCGAGCCACATAAATTGCACTTTGGCAGCATTGAACAGTCAGAGGCTAAATGTCCCTGTTTGCCACAGGTCTTGCAGCATTTCACAGTGCAGGACGATGCCAGGTGTCCCACAGCACCACAGCGCCAACACACCTTTGGTTGTCCCACATAAAACACATAGCCATTGCAGGCGCCCTGCCGGATTGTAGAGGGCAGGTGCCTTAAGCCTCCATTTACATTGTCCGGTAGCAAGCGAACCTCGAATTTCCTTGCTCCTGTTTTTATACCGTCAACATCTCTAACCTCAGTTCCATGGTGGACGGTGCAGTACTGGTTAAGCCAGGTGTGAATGTCCTCAGTCTTTGCCAGTTCCGAGAACATAACAACATGCACCATTTTCCTCTCTCTCTGTGTCAGAGGCTGCAAGTTGATCTTCTCAAGGGCAGGAACTTTCCCTCCTCTTGCCTCAAACACATCCACACATTGTTCAAACAGAGGATAGGTAGCAAATACAACCTCAAATGCTTTCTGACCTGGGAGAGCGAAGATGAAATCAAAGTGCTGAGGTTCAAAGCCAAGTTCCTTCTGCAACACTTTTCTGCTAAACTGCATACGATCCATGAAGAGGTCATCCAAAAGCTCAAAACGCACAGAATTCTTGCGGGATCCAAAAGTTGCCATTTCGTAAACTGCAAAACAAACACTGCTTCCACAAAACAAGAAAACAATCCAACTACTCCACCTACAGGATGATCAAGGTATCACCCCTGCCAGGTAAGTATAAGTTGTATAAGGCCCTGCAAGCGGCCAGCACCCACAGCACAAATGCATTCGCAGCATGTCCCGGGACGCAATTCGGTGTCATTTGCATAACACCAGACCGGCAGATCGCTACGCAAGCTCACGTCGTGTGCCTGCCACACACCGAACAAACACCGGAGCCTTTTCAGCAATTTCCAAAAAACGGGCCTGCTCGCCTGCTCGCCTGCCCACAAGGCTCCGTCTCTTACCCGCTCTCCAGAGCTTGCTGCCTTCTGTGCTGTTCTCTCGGCACCGCTGCAGCGCACACAACTCCTGCAGCGCGGGGAGAAAGTTTCCACGCTCCGCCGCAGGGAAGGCTCGCTCCGTGCGCACATGTCCTTTCAATGCCAGTTCAACAAGTGCTCTGCATTAGCAGCGTCGGGGCTCCGGCGTGTCGCACCTCACCTCACCTCGCACGGCCACCTCCTCGAATGTCTGGCGCTGGGCATGCCCCGCTCTCCTCCACCTTATCTTATCGCGTGTGACCACCGACAATGGCCACAATGCCGGGGAATAGCACCTGTAAAGTGTTAATTGGGGCACAGGAACAGCCCGTCTCGTCTCGGGGGCCGGCTTCAAAGACAATACAGCAAACACAGCGGGGCGGGGGAAGAAGACGACACGACACATGCAGGTACATTCAGCTCCGGTGGGAACGAGTCATTTGTCGGTCTTTTCAAGTGCTGGGAGTCGAGTAATCCTTCGCTTGTATCGTTTCTCCCCGGTGACTAGATCTCACCCTGCGACTCTCGACTGGGCTCACCCACGGCAGCCCAGCAGGTGTGAGCCTAGCTGGCACCCGGATGGGAGATTCCCCCCGGAAAAGCTCAGGTTGCTGCTGCTCCTACAAGAGGTGTGACTGGGACCAGTAGGGAGCGCTCACCCTGCGGTCTGTGTGGCTTTCTTATGCCCCAGCATCCTGATGGAGACACTCTGCTGCACAAACAGGCGCCGTCCTTCAGGGGAGGCATAAAACCGAAGTCCCGACCCTCCTTGGCCATTAAGAAATCCCAGGGTGTCTCTCAAAAAGAGACTCCGGGGGTGTCTCTCTGGTGTTAGTGTTCCCCTTTACCAATCAGTCGGGGTCTCCTCCTAATCCCCGTCTCATATGTAACAATCAATGACGAGGCCCCCCTGTCCCGCGATATTGTATTTGTCTCCTGGCCGCTGGCTAGCGCCGTGAGATTTAGTACTCGCGCAAGAGACTGGGGGCAGAGTGCGAACGCGGTCCCCCGCCCCCCACAAAGTGTATGCTCCAGGTTCCCTCTCGGGGCTCTGCAACACAGCGGAAAGGCAGCGAGAAGAAGCCTCTTGCTCTGACGCCGCAAGGCCACAAGAGGGCGGAGGCGCCGCGCGCCCGGCCGACGTGTTGGACTGGTGCGCTTTATGTGCTGAAATAAAAACGCGACAGCCCAGAAATGTTTTCAGAGTGCTGTGCACTGGAGGTTTTTGTCTTGTGAAGACTTGCCTTGTGCTCCTCCGTGCAGTTTGTTTGTTCTCCTCCAGTGCGGGACAAGCCAACACAAGGGAGCACATTCGCCAACATCCAGGTACGCAATGCGATTTGGAAAGAGGCTCCTTTCCAAAGAGTTGCACATGAACGATCCTTCAGTCCCGCTCGGGGGGCACAGAGCCCCAGCCACACACAGCTTCAAGTAGCGAGTTAAGCGCCATGGCTTTCGCTTGCGGCCACACCACCCTGAATGTGCCCAATCTCATCTGATCTCAGAAGCTAAGCAGGGTTGGGCCTGGTTAGTACTTGGATGGGAGACTTCCTGGAAATACCAGGTGCTGCAAGCTTTTGCTCTCTCGGCCAGCAGGGGTCGCTGTTGGTGCCGTAGGCTTTGGGAGGAAAACCTGGAGGATGGAAAGGTGATCTATAGCCTCATCTCTAGAGATGTTTTGTTGCTATGGCATGTGTGTGACCCATATAAAAAAAAACCCGTTTGTAAAACAAATATCGAAGCTGCCTCTAAATCTGCAAATGAAGATGAGTCGATAAACCACTTGTTTTTCGTATAACTATACATATATTCATTTATTACTGATTTCATTCATTGAGCACAGATCCAATAGAGGTACAGCCATTCACTGTTTGACATGTCTGCACTGGTACAGAACCTAGCAATCAGAAAACGGGTGAAACTGTCTTGAGAATTAGCATACAGTACCGAGGCCCCCATGACCAAATAAATTGGCCTTAATAATGCAGACTACAGCAAAACGACTGACTTTGAAAAGGGAATGAATGTCCGGAAGGAGTAGTGTAACCAGCTTGAAATGCTTCTCCGGACCTCTAACTAAAAGAAACCGGGAACCAGCAGTGGCTTTCGAACTGGGATCCTATCGCAGCACGTGGTGTCGTAACTCTTCCGTATCTGATATTGGACCAAGCACATCAGGGGAGAGCGCGAACGCAGTCCCCCAATACCAGAAATGATGCAGTCGAGATTCCCACATTTGGGGAATTCGCAGGGGTCAGCACAGCCGGAGTGCAATGGCCGAGCCTCGCCTTGGGTGAATCGATTTTTTAAGAACTTTATTTTCTTTTCACAAAAAAATACAGGACATCACAAATTCGAAAGCTTTACATTAATATAAATACTTAAAACAGTATATATGATCACATCTCATTACATTTTGACACGGTACCAGTTACATAGCAACAATTTTCTTTTTTTCTGGTGTAAATCACATTCTTTACTTAAACATGATAATGTTTTTCACAGTTTCTTGAGATATTGACCTATGCTCTCTATTTCCCACAGATTTTCTGCTTCCTCCCTCCTTTCTCTCCACAGATCTCTGAGGTAATAGTTCTCTCGGGTGATGAACAGGGCCAGGCTACCTGCTGCCTTGACTGGGACCTCGATGCCTTTGAACAGCCCCATGTTTCTCACTCTCCACAGGGGTCTTTCCCACTGTTCACCACGGCCCAGATCCTGTCAAACACGTCAGGAGGAAGTTTGACAGGAGAGATGCCGTTTTAGCGGCAATGCTTGTTAATAAGACAGAATTAAGCGGTGGTATGCTGTCCTAAATGAGGCCCCATCTCACCCTCCATCTCTGTGGTGCAGCCACAGAGAAAGTATTCATGCAGGCTGATTTAAGATGTTTTCTTTTGATAAGGGACAGCTCCCAGATGGGGATGCACTTAGCTAAGCCTGGCTATCATGATCAATGGTCATCCATTGGCGCCTATCCTTTAGGGAGTGCCAAATGGACATCTGGACTGCATTCCTAAGTGTCAAGAGTAAGTGACTCATATCTCACCTTGATCAACCAATCAGGGACTGGCAGGGCGTGGTAATACCACGTGGGTCTCCAATGCCCGCCAAACTCTCAACCAATCAGCACACATCTGTGTCTTGGTCAAAAAGGGAGCGCAAGCTCAGATCGGGGCTCTCCTTGGCCATTTTCGCGCATCCTCAGAGACAATCATGTGACAACTGCTGTTGTCTGCAAAAGGGACTTGGACTTTGTTCTAAGCGCGAGGCCGAGGATCCCGTACGTACTCAGAATTCTACCAACATGAATGCTCCGCTTGATCAACGGCAGCCTACAGTTGGACCCTCGTCGACAACCTGAATAGCTTATTCAGAAGCAGCGCTGGACCGGGAACGAACCAGCTTCTTCCCAGGCAAAAGAGTGACTTGTGAGGACTCGCGGTCACACTCTGTGCATAGAGACTTTCTACTAGCCAGCCGGACTGCTGGTAGATCCCCTCGGAGCAACGACTGCCCTGCGCGCCGCAGTCAGATTCCTCCGCCCGTCCTACTCCGAGCTGCACCTTGACTGGTTGGCCGGTAGCCAGAGAACGCCCACACAACGCCCATTGGACAACCGCTGCAACAGAGGCTGCAACAGAGCCTGTCAGCTGGTTTGGTGTTCGTGCCGGGAGATTCCAAATCCATACACAGTGGATAAGCAAACCCCATGTTCTACATTGCGTCTCGAGAATTCAATTGTACCTCAACACAAGTTGTTATCAATTTAATTCATGAGTAATGTATTTACTTCCGAGTTTAGAGTAACAGTGGGTAATAACACTGATTAGCGATTTGGTAACCGAACGATATATATTGACATATATTCTCTGTTGTGTATCTCTTTGTGTTAGCATCTCTTCGAGATTATATACCTTGTATATTGATAACCCTCACAGTAAGGTCTGCCGCTCGTATCCAGGCAGACTAGTATATGTTTGGTGCACAATTTATATGAATAAATGTATCTCGTGTATTGAACCCGTGTGTGTGCGTTGTTAGTTGTTCTGACGATTGATTTTCTAAAAGCCACAACGAACAACCTCGTGATTACTGCTACAATTAATAATTGTCTCAGTAAACCCATCAAACCACGATACACCACCATAAACTATATTAATTTAGGAACATAAACATATAGTGTAAACTGTATATGGCTGGTATTGGTAGTTTAAAGAAAAAATACACACCAGTATTCCACTTTCTTCCTAAACATTTTAAGCATCAAAGTCTTACATGTAGTAAGATTTTACCACGTTTCGGAAACGTTTTTACATGCTCCTTCTGACCATCTTAAGTTTATATACTTTGTGAAAAGTCATAAGATATTAACATTTTCTGTGAATGTGCTCGTTATCGGAGTAAACAAAAGCATACTTTTAGAATTTGATTAATAGGGAATATAATATGGAATCACGTACCTAAAGAAATTAATAACGATATAATTATTTTTATGTACTGTAGCTCAAATAGTAGTATAATACACTTTCTATGGATACATGTGCTTCTACGCAACGCAGAAGCACATCCACAAGTAACATTACCTAGCTAAGAGAGGACATTGGCTAGCCAATATGATAAATACAGTGGAAAAAACAATTGGGAAAATAAGACCTGCTGATCTGTTATACATACCAGGAAGAGAACAGAATATGATTTTTTTCTGTGTCGAAACGTGTGTTGTCTTTATGAAATTCATGTATTTTAAACGTTTCATTAAGAAGAAAAAAACTTACAGAAAGATACTAAGCTGATCACGAGATAGAAAGATCACCCGTTTTTCGCGCATAAAAAGTGGCTATTAACTGGGTGAACTGTTATTAACTGGAGTCAACTGGGTGAAAACACATAATATGAACATGAAACAAAACAAAAAATAAAAATAAGATACAATCTACAGACATTAAAACCGGTGTCATGGAAATATAACTATCAAGGAAGCCACAAGAGAGAGTTCTCACCTGAGAAAGGTCTTTATTTCAATATTGCAATATTGGGAGCCCTGCTGCCACTTCGCAAAGTGCAACCAGAGACTCAATTTGTTACAAGCAGTACAGGGTTTTTATAAGACGTTGCGCTGTAAAAAAGCTCAGCGCTTTGTCCCTTCTAAAACTTCCCCTTTCCCTAAGAGAAAACAGATTACATCAAAAAGCGAAAGAAGAAGCACTAGATATGTTATTCAAAGCTTATCAGTTACTTTCAGCTAATTCTAACGACCCAGACAGCATATATTGTTTTGGTACATTGTCTTCTAAAGTAACCTAAACAGTGTACTTTGTTGACGCACTGTTTTCTAAAATTCTGCACGCACTGTAGCACAGCAGTTACATCCTTGAAATATATTATCTAAAAGCACCAATATATTTCTTTGCAAAGCTCTCTACATTTTAAGAATCAATTTAGTTATTAGATTTCCACTTCAAGACTTGTTCGGCTGGCGTTCGGGGAGTCGCGTTTTTCAGAATTGTATTGAGATCGTTTTCCACAGAGCTCAGATGTCAAAGCACAGCAGCAGCTCTCCACAGCGATCCTCTATAGCGCCCTTTCTCCCGCAGCTCCGTCCTCATTGGAAGGAAGCAAGAGTGAAAGGCTGAAGTGAAATAGAGCGGGGACGAAGGCAGTGAAGAGAGAGAACGTGGGAAGAAGAGAAAAACGCAAGGGAAAAAAGCAGCGTCGTAAAAGAGGTGACGGAGCTGTCCTCTCTATAAGAAGGGTGCCAGCGAGCCTTGCTCTCGCTTACGGCCACACCCCCTTGAGCACACCTGATCTCGTCTGATCTCGGAAGCTAAACAGGGATGGGCCTGGTTAGTACTTGGATGGGAGACCGCCTGGGAATACCAGGTGCTGTAAGCTTTTAAGCGCAGGAGGCGCCCTATCCCCGCTCGCTCGCTCATTCCCCTGTTCACACGTGCAGTGCGGCTTGTCCGTCTGTTTATTTGTCAGCTTTGGCGAGACACGGATGCTTGTGTATTAGCGTGAGCGTTTTTTATTCTGATCAGGAACAGTTTTACAAGTCCGCAAAGGATCGAGGAAAGGTTTATCGCCAGCTGAAAAGAGACACAGCGCTTCGGCTGTGGAGACTTGTTCGGCTGGCGTTCGGGGAGTCGAGTTTTTCAGAATTGTATTGAGATCGTTTTCCACAGAGCTCTATGGAAGCCCGTTTCCGCCAGGGAGGAAAAAAAAAACGCGCTATGCTATCTCAGAATTCCGACTTAGTATCTCAGAATTGCGACTTAGCAACTCAGAATTCCGACTTAGCAACTCAGAATTGCGACTTAGTAAGTCAGAATTGCGACTTAGTATCTCAGAATTGCGACTTATTAAGTCAGAATTCCGACTTAGTATCACAGAATTGCGACTTAGCAACTCAGAATTCTGACTTAGTATCTCAGAATTGCGACTTAGCAACTCAGAATTGCGACTTAGCAACTCAGAATTCCGACTTTATATCTCACATTTGTGACTTCGAAATAGCCGTATTCCATTGTCTGTCCTTTTGTTATTGTAACGGATTCGGGTTCTAGGGATTGTGCCCTCGCCGCTCCCACCCTAGTTCGTGCCTCGCTGCACTGGCTCGAACCTGAGTCTTGCCAGCTGAGCTAAAGAAGACCTTCTTTTTTAAGTAAAAAAGGACATACAATGGAAATACGTAAAAAGTATGTTTCAGCTTTTATAATTGTGAATTCTTCTGGATGTGAAGTGCCTATTTCTGTATCTTATTTCATATTCTGTCTACGTAAATAAAAACTATTTTAAAAAGCCCACCATGCACTATTCCATCCGGGTACTATGGAAGCCTCACTGGCGGAAATGGGATTCTATAAAAATTAGTGTAATTAATTTGATTTTTATCAGGGCACTGTACAGGACAAGTCTTCAGGCTTATAGATCCTATGATCCTGTACGATTCATGAAAATAGTGTAACAGAACGGCCGACATACAGGTTGTACGATCTGGTTGCAGTACACCACCCTCCCCTGCGCAGAACAGGGATGCTGGCCGCCAGGGTTAAAGAAAATGAGCCAGTGCAGCGAGGCACGAACAAGGGTGGGAGCGGCGAGGGCACAAGCCCTAGAACCCGAATCCGTTACAATAACAAAAGGACAGACAATGAAATATGGCTATTTCGAAGTCACAAATGTGAGAGTTGCTAAGTCGCAATTCTGAGATACTAAGTCGGAATTCTGAGTTGCTAAGTCGCAATTCTGAGATACTAAGTCGGAATTCTGACTTGCTAAGTCGCAATTCTGAGATACTAAGTCGGAATTCTGACTTACTAAGTCGCAATTCTGAGATGCTAAGTCGGAATTCTGAGTTGCTAAGTCGCAATTCTGAGATACTAAGTCGGAATTCTGAGATACCATAGCGCGTTTTTTTTTCCTTCCTGGCGGAAACGGGCTTCCATAGAGCTCAGATGTCAAAGCACAGCAGCAGCTCTCCACAGCGATCCTCTATAGCGCCCTTTCTCCCGCAGCTCCGTCCTCATTGGAAGGAAGCAAGAGTGAAAGGCTGAAGTGAAATAGAGCGGGGACGAAGGCAGTGAAGAGAGAGAACGTGGGAAGAAGAGAAAAACGCAGGGGAAAAAAAGCAGCGTCGTAAAAGAGGTGACGGAGCTGTCCTCTGAAGTGGAAATCTAATAAGTAAATTGATTCTTAAAAATGTAGAGAGCTTTGAAAATATTGGATATATTGGTGCTTTTAGATAATATATTTCAAGGATGTAACTGCTGTGCTACAGTACGTGCAGAATGTTAGAAAACAGTTCGTCAACAAAGTACACTGTTTAGGTTAGTTTAGAAGACAATGTACCAAAACAATGTATGCTGTCTGGGTCATTAGAATTAGCTGAAAGTAACTGATAAGCTATGAATAACAAATCTAGTTTTTCTTCTCTCGCTCTATGATGTAATCTGTTTTCTCTTAGAGAAAGGGGAAGTTTTAGAAGGGACCAAGTGCTGAACTTTTTTACAGCGTAACGTCTAATAAAAACCCTGTACTGCTTGTAACAAATTGAGTCTCTGGTTGCACTTTGCAGGGCTCCCAATATTGCAATATTGAAATAAAGACCTTACCCAGGTGAGAACTCTTTCTTGTGGCTTCCTTGATAGTTATATTTCCATGACAATTTGGGGGCTCGTCCGGGATCACAAACCTGAGCGCGAACGGCTGCTGAAACTCCATCCGGACCCGGACAATTTTAGCAAATTGGACGAACCTCGGAGGATAAACTGTTTATCCTTCCAGAGACGCGTCTGGAGAATTGGCAGCTGTCTGATGTCAGTAAGTGATCCTTTAAAATTAATAGTTTGAGAAGTGAGTCACAGGGGTGTTCTCACGCGGGTTTGATGAGTCCAGGACTCATATAAAGAACTTATCTTAACACAGACGTGTGGTTTTTGCTCTGCGGAGTAGTTAATGTGATAAGGTTCTAAGTAAGGCACCGATCGGTAAAAATGGGAAATTAAAATTCAGAGACGAAAATGGGACCGAGCAGTCCAGCAAAAGTATATGTACGACAAATTCAGAGAAACAATTATAGCCTGGGTTAGAGTAAAAAAAAAATTTATGTTCATGAACTGTAAAGCTAGGGTAATAGGTGTAAGGGAACTTGCATATAATTTATTTATGATAATTAGGGGCCCATAACTATGAAGGATCTTTGTAAGTGAATCAGAATGGACAGAGGAAAGTTGAATTAGGAAAAAGAAGTTTCCTGAAGAAGGGGAAACTTAGAAGAGAAGGAGAAGAAAGGAAAGAAATTGAATTGGAAAATTTATGTAATGGAAAGAGGAATCACAGAAATAATGGGAAGCTTCAAAAAAGACTAGTCTTGAAACTAAAGAACAGCAAGCTGCAGCTAAAGTCATGGCCATGCCTACTAAAAAGAAAAAGTCTCCACCTAAATTAGAAAGCGGTCCGGAGCCACTTGTTTGTGAAATGCCAATGTGCACTTTTCCAGGTCCAGAAGGAACTCCAGCATATGTACAGTACATTGACATTGGTCTCCTGGTGAATTATTTGCATTAGTTAAGTCTTTTCCTAAATTGCCTGATGATCGTAAGGAATTTAGACGAAAGGCAAGCCTTGTTCTTGATTGTCTTAAGCCTACAGATGCAGCCATTCAAAATGCGCGGGCGATACCTGTCACGCCCTCTGCAGCCAGAGGGCGCTCCTTCTCTGTCCTGTCCCTAGTTTCTGGTCTGCTGTCCTTCCTGTCCCTCTCTTCCTTGGGCTATATATTTCCGGGTCTTGCACTCTGTCCTCGCTCAGCATTGATGTTCGGATGTCCTGAGACCCGCCTAGCACCAGGGCGCCCCACATCCGCTCCCTGAGGGCATAGGTTTCTATATGGCATTCCTGAACTCTTTGCACTAATGAGCCCGGGCCTTTTTCCCGTCTCGCTGCTACGCATATGGGTCTTTTTCCGCTCTCCTGCTCCCCACGGTTAGTCCCTTTGGACGTCCGTGACAGAATGCTGAGCCCCCTACTGACCCCGCGAGCGGCGTTTTTTTTTGTCTTGCTGCAGTTTTTTTTTTCTTGTTCTCTGGGCTGTTTTTTTTTTTCAATTCCTCTATTCTAATCACTGGATATCACTCAGATCTTCTGTGCCTGTGAGCGGGTCCTGTACCTGGCTTTCCTCGGGTAGATCACTCCGATATCAGTGATTGAATGTTGAGCTGGCTTGCCTATTCTTATTACTGGATATCACTCCGAGCTTCTGTGTCTGGAGGGGGTTCTCGTGCCTGGCTCTTCCTGGTCTTGGTCTCTCCAATATCAGTGATAGAATGGTAAGCTTTCTGCCGTTCCTTCATGCCTTTCGCTGGATATCACTCCGGGCATCTGTGTCTGTGAGCGGGCTTCGGTCTGGCTTTCCTCAGGTTGTCCACTCTGATATCAGCGTTAGTATGTGAACGTGCCCATTTGCCGTTCCTCCATTTTTTTCGCTGGATATCACTCCGGGCATCTGTGTCTGTGAGCGGACTTCGGTCTGGCTTTCCTCAGGTTGTCCACTCCGATATCAGCGTTAGAATGTGAACGTGCCATTTGCCCAGTCTGCGGTATTTTTCCCCGGGGTTTTTGTGTTTTTTTTTCTTGTTTTTTGCCTTTTGTTTTGATTTTTTCCTCTGGTTTCCCCTCCTTTTTGGTCCCCCCTGCTCTCTGTGTCTCGGAACTTTGGGTCCTACCTGTTTTTGGTTCCTATTTTTTTTTTGTGTGGTTTGTCTCCTTGGTCTTTCCCAGGTTTTTGTCTGTTGTGTTTGTGCTTGTGTACTTTTTTGTTTTTAGTCTCCGGAGGTCTTCTCTACCCCCCCTTCCTCCACCCAATAAAGGTTTATACCCCGGAGGAAGGGGTAGCTCTCAGCCGTGGATTCCCGGAGGTTTCCTTTCAGTTAAATGAGGTTTTTCCTCCCCCCAGTGCTGTGCAGCTTATTTATTTGTTTGGGCGTCGGGAGCCGCCCATGAAGGGGGGGGTACTGTCACGCCCTCTGCAGCCAGAGGGCGCTCCTTCTCTGTCCTGTCCCTAGTTTCTGGTCTGCTGTCCTTCCTGTCCCTCTCTTCCTTGGGCTATATATTTCCGGGTCTTGCACTCTGTCCTCGCTCAGCATTGATGTTCGGATGTCCTGAGACCCGCCTAGCACCAGGGCGCCCCACGTCCGCTCCCTGAGGGCATAGGTTTCTATTCGGCATTCCTGAACTCTTTGCACTAATGAGCCCGGCCTTTTTCCCGTCTCGCCGCTACGCATATGGGTCTTTTTCCGCTCTCCTGCTCCCCACGGTTAGTCCCTTTGGACGTCTGTGACAATACCGCATTATTTTGCGGTACGCTGTACGCAGTCTACCGCGAGTTACCGTAAATTCTCCTATAATATGACAAGCAAAATAATAGTATCCGGAATTTCGGCAAGGTGGAGCTAATAAAGCTCAACCTCTCATGTTTGAGCTGTGGCCATCAAAGTCTTTAACGAAGATATTACTAATAGTATTAATAATGAATGACCTTGGACAAGCTGTAAGTGTAAACTCAAAGTATTGCCCTGGTCAACATTCTTTTTTTCATTGACCGTCTTTGTAAAAGTAACACCACAGCATTTCGCAATCACGCATTTGTTTCCAATCATGCAAAGTACAGTAATTTTTGAGAATCGATTCACCATGAATTTCACATGCTCATAAAAGAGATTGATTTAGGAACGTAAACATATTACTGTATGAAAACTGTACGGTATACAGTATGTATATGTATATTTAATGTCTTAACTGTGCCCGTTTAAGTATTGAATATTCATATCTAATTTTACCACTGAAGGGAAATCTTAGTAGCTGAGCATAAAAAGAATAGGAGCATACTGCAACGCGTGTGAAGGCCATAAACAATATTAATTTTGGAACATAAACATACAGTATATGGCTGGTCTCGGTACTTTTAAGAAAACATACACAAAACATGGTTTCATTATGACCAGAATCGGTCTTGAGATATTTTTAACTTGATTTACAGTATTTGAGAGGTATGTCTTAACACCGAAACTACAGTGCTTAAGTACTGCTCACGTATATGTTTCTAGGTTTATATTATGCATTTCATACGGTCAAATTACTTTTGAGCAACTAATAAGAAGCGCGAAACGGTATGCGTTTTAGTTTCGTTTTGTGCTGGGACCCGTGGATTGATTAGAGATATCAAGTACATACAAGTCATTTTTTAAATGTTGTAGTTCGTCTTGAAAAAATGTTACGAGTACATCATCTATCAACAATTACTCAGGTTCTGTTTCCATATTGCGGATTTTGGTTACGTAATATTATTTTCTAGATTTCACGTTGTGAATATATGATTTGGGCAAACAGAGCCGCAAAGAAGTACATTATAGGTTGTTGTTTTTTTTTGCAGTTTTATCTAGAACAAGCGATGCTTAAACCTTTGTCTGATTCTTGTGAAACTATCCACACGACAGTTACAGTACCTAGGAGTTAACTTCAGTGATGTCACTGATGGGATGTTTCTAAAAATCCATCCTCTGTAAAACGTCTTCTCTAGTTGTCCTGCATATGTATTCGCTAATGAAGCTGTGTGTTCTGAGCCTGGATCTCTACATTTCTGTTTGAACCAGCTTAGAGGGCTAAAGACAGCTTGTGTTTAAATTGAGTGTAAGGCAATTTATGCTTCTAAAGTCATGGTCAGCATTTATTATTGTACTGTGCTGTAAACTTGATCTGTGCCAAGTCACATTATTTTATAGCGTTTTTATAGCGTTATCGAATCCGGTGGCGCTGTGTGTTAGTTTCCTGACTCCTATGTCACATGGTCTGGGATTGAAACCTGTAAAACCGGTTTAATTCGGCACAGCCAGCGCTCCGGTTGTAAAGTAGAAGCAGGCGAGATTTCTAGCGAAAAACACCTCCCCCTTCTTCAGGAGCAGAGGGTCTTCTGCTCAGAATGAAACGCTAAAATGTAATGTAGGCTCTGAATGGGTTCAATTATGATTTGGGCTTGATTAAGGTCGCTGCCTTTCATCTAAACCCTACTTGAATCCTTCTAAACTAAAAATCAGTGTTAGTGAGTTCTAAATAAAGAGGTATCCAGGTAACAGTGAAACGGGCGGACAGTCTGGGGAGATCGCCCGTTTTCCATGTAAATAGTTCCGCACCACTTGGTGTTTCTCTCGCTCTCTCTCGGGTCACCTGATCATTACCTCGAAAGATTTGAGTGCTTTGTGTATATTCTAATGGTAGTGGGGGCAGGGTGTGTGGGAACAGGTTTGGTTGAAATTGCATTGGAAATCTATGTTCTTCACACCTGAAACATTTTCTCTGAAAGCATTTTCTTCTCAGTTTAACCGATCTTGTTACAGCATGTTACAGTTACTATTATTAACCATATTAATTTTAAGTGCTTAATGTAAAATCTTGTAAAAATATATTTTCATTGTTCAAATATACATTAAGTCTGACTATCATATAATAAGTTAAATACAAAACTAAAGAAAAAATAGGGTTAAATATAATTCAAAATATTTTGTTAACAATGTTAAAATAAAATGTATTAACTAAGGAGTAGGATGGCACAGTTGTTAGTATGCTTTTTGTTTTGTTTCTTTTTCATAAATACAACAGTAGTACCTGATGTCTCAGTGGCTTTCAAAATTAAATTATGCATGCAAACCTGTGAACTAGAAAGATAACTAAGATATCCATCCATTTATAATGGTGGCGAAGTGGTTAACATTGCTATCTTGCAGCACTGGGGTCCTAGGTTCAATTCCTGCCATCCTGTGTGAGTGGGGTTTACATGTTCTCTCTGGGTTACATGGTTTTTCTCCATATGTGTGATATGACTCCCTCTCGCACTCCAAAACATACTGGTAAGTTAATTGGTTTATGGGAAAACTGGTCCTGGTGTGTGTGTGTTTGTGTCTGTCTGTCCTGTGATGGACTGGCGCTATGTCCAGGGTGTATTCTGCCTTGTGTCCGTTGCTTACTGGGATAGGCTCCAAATCCTCTGTACTGGATAAAGAGGTTAGAAATGGAAGTAAAGGCACTGTGTGGATGGAACCATACACAGTGTTAGAAACCCACTATGAAATGGCAGCATCTCACTGAGAATAAAACATTTTATAGTGCTGGCTTAAGGAAACAGCCTTTCCACCTCTCTTGCACATCAGTATCCATACCTAGTTATTTAAAAAAATTGCCTCTAATTATAAACATCTTAATATGCTGGGTCTGTGGATCCGCATCAGCTATGTTTGCCCATTACTTCAATTCATGTGCATCCAACACACAGTTCAATGCCAGCAACTACACATAATCTAAAATACAATCCTTATTTCAGTATCTATGTAAACATATAGTCTGTTAACTTCATCATCTTCATCAAAAGTATGCCTAACCCCATTAGGAAGTGTTCTTGTTATAAGTGTATTCCTCAGCTTTCCGCAAATTATCTTCTTCTTGCCAACATCTCTAGTCTTTTATCCTGCAATAACTCAGCCAACACTTAAATCTCCAAAAGCTGCTTGTGTTAATTTCTTTAAATCACAAATATCATGTGTAAATACTGGCCATGTAATACTCTGCATTGTGGAATAATAGTTTATTTTAAAGGGAACTAGAGAAACTAAGAACTAGAGAAATCAAGAAAGGCTTTTTTTCTAGAATTAATAAATGCACATCCTGTTCACTGGGGAAATTAAATCCACACTGAGCAATCTTCAATATGTTCAGAATATGACAGCAAGAATCCTATCAGGGATGCATTACACCTGTTTTCAAGTCCTTGCACTGGTTACCTATCAGATTTCGAGTCAACTTCAAAATCCTTATCCTCCTTATATACTGTCCTACAACTGTTATTATTGATCACCGAATTATTGTACTTGACATGACTTCATTCAGCCTTTCCTGAACGTCTATGACAGGCAGAGAGAGTGCTGTTTCTGGTGCGATCTTTTGCAGATGACATTTCACTGTTTTAAACGAACAAGAAATTAGATTGCTCATAAATCAGTTATTCTATATAAACACAGCATAATTGCCCTCTGAAAATCCTCTTTTTCTTGTTCGTTTTAGAGACCTTGATCAAAACTGATTTTAGATGTCAGAAAGGATTTATTTTCTCTGTATTTCCTACATTGCTTTGTCGAGATTTTAACTTTATATCTAACTTTATATCTAGGCTCAGATTTCAACTATAAATCGTACAGTAATTAATAGCAGTAAATACTGATGTTTATACATAAAAAAGTCATGCCTTGGAGTATAGACCCCCAAAGGAATGCCATAGACTCAAACTGCAAAATAAACACAGAAAGAAAGTATTTGTATTGTAATTGGAAATCCTGGTACTGTATGAGTGATTGGTATGACTTTCCTCATTACAAATCTCTTATTAGAATTTAAATTTCTCTGTAACTCCAGGTCAGAACAGAGAAAATGTAACTGCCTTAAGGAGTTTATGATTATGAAAAATAGAAGGATAAGCATGATACGTATGTCTTCTGTCATTTTCTAAGTCATGTTACTGAGCACCAAATCTTATTGAGAATATGAATCCATTTAAGGTTTATACCATTAAAGTAACGGTTTATTCCATGCTGAAAATGTTTGTACCAGACTTTTTTGAGGCCTGTTTAATTGTGTCTGAAGTCTGATGTTGTAAATTTTATTGTTAAAAAGATCCATGAAAATGTCACTACTAAAGTTAGCTGGTACTGTTGGTATTTTAAGTGGCAAGTAGAGCTCATATTTTAGATTTTGTGTAGTTGCTAGCGTTGAACTGTGTGTTGGATGCACATGAATTGAAGGAATGGGCAAACATAGCTGATGCGGATCCACAGAGCCAGCATATTAAGATGTTTATAATTAGAGGCAATTTGTTTAAATAACTAGGTATGGATACTGATGTGCAAGAGAGGTGGAAAGGCTGTTTCCTTAAGCCAGCACTATAAAATGTTTTATTCTCAGTGAGATGCTGCCATTTCATAGTGGGTTTCTGGGTTTCTTCAGTGCCTTTACTTCCATCCATTTCTAATCTCTTTATCCAGTACAGAGGATTTGGATCCTATCCCAGTAAGCGACGGACACAAGGCAGAATACACCCTGGACATAGCGCCAGTCCATCACAGGACAGACAGACACAAACACACACACACCAGGGCCAGTTTAAATCTAACCTCAGAACCTTTCTTTTCAGAAGACTTAGTGTCTGTATCTGCTTCATTTTCTAATTTTGGTAGCACCTCTAACTGCTTGTCTTTCTTATATGCATTTACTTTGTAATCTGTGGTCCTTTTATCTGTTTTTACATCTACTGTATTGCTTTGAGATGCCACCTTTAATGGTGATATATCAAATAAAGTTTTTTATTATTGTTATAGGGAAACATGATCAGATTTTCCCTGGTTCAGAAAAAAAGATCTAAAGTGTACTAGTTTGTCACTCTTCTCATTCCCTTTGCTAAATGACTTTTCATACTAATCTGATCAATCTAACTGCCAGTTTTCTGTGCTTTCTCTATCCTCCTAGATTTGCAATTATTCTGAAAATTTTCATCTTGAAATAACTCATTTCTAAATACCTTTTTCACTGTTAACATCTTGCAGCAAATCTGCGACAAAATATACACTCTGACAGTTCATCCTGCTACCAACATTAAATAAGATTTAAATAAGATTTCTATATTTATGTCTTTATTTAGTGGTTTCATAGTGACAAAGGCTAAACTTTCTTGGAAAAATGTATTTTATGTGTTGCGGAAAAAAGTGACTTGCTTTAACAAAATATGTTTACAAATCCTTTCACCTGGCATTTTCGTAGTTAGAAATTATGGAACGCTCTGTTAAAAGCAAGGGAGTTTTTATGTCCGTTGCAGTTCTTTTGCAACATGAACATAATTATATCGTTATTAATTTCTTGAGATACGCGATTCCATATTATATTCCCTTTTAATCAAATTCTAAAAGTATGCTTGTTGACTCCGGTATCGCGTTAGTTAAAGACTTCGATGCTTAAAATGTTTAGGGAGAAATGGAATACTGGTGTGTATGTTTTCTTTAAAGTACCGAGACCAGCCATATACTGTATGTTTAAGTTCCAAAGTTCACACGCATTGCAGTATGCTCCTATTCTTTTTATGCTCAGGCACTAAGTAAAAGGAGATGCTTCATATTGCTTTACTAATTTTAAAAACTAAGTTATAAATGCAGACGCTCCCTCGGTGCGCTGCTCTGGTGCGTCGGCTCTTACACAGTGCCTGTCTGCCGTAAGCGTTACAATATACATACCCAACACTGCTTGTACCCATCTGTCATGCAAATAAAACACCTTGAATTGAATTGAATTGAGGGGAGAAGGGGGGAATACTAAAGCCAATACTGGCTCAATGGGCTTTGACGTGGTAATGCGTTGGTTTAACAGTCCGGGTGTGGCAGGCTTCCAATGTCAACTCAACTCGATTGGAAGACAATGAACGTATTTTAGCCCTAAATGAATTAATAGCAAACAGGGTTTACATAAAATACATTTTTCCAAGAAAGTTTATAATAATACGATCTATAGTTGAAATCTGAGCCTACTTTAAAAATAAAGGAAAAGCATTTTCAGAGAGCAATCAGGCAGTTTATGTAGAAAAAGCGATTAGGTTTATGAGCAATCTAATTACCTATTCGCTTAAAACGCTATATAAAATAAAGTTTATTTAGAGATGAATGATCAGTGTCAAAGTTTAAATAATGGGAGTCAGGAAACTAACACACAGCCCTGTCGCAGCACACGGATATAATCATACCGTTATTAAATTCTTGAGATACGCGATTCCATATTATATTCCCTTTTAATCAAATTCTAAATGTATGCTTGTTGACTCCGGTATCACGTTAGTTAAAGACTTCGAAGCTTACAATGTTTAGGGAGAAATGGAATACTGGTGTGTATTTTTTTCTTTAAAGTACCAAGACCAGCTATATACTGTATGTTTATGTTCCAAAATTAATATCATTTATGGCCTTCACGCGTTACAGTATGCTCCTATTCTTTTTATGCTCAGCTACTAAAATTTCCCTTTAGTGGTAAAATTCCATATAAATATTCAAAACTAAGCGGATTGAAATGTGCACAGTAAAGACATTAAATGATTAAATCTTTTCACTACCAACCAATCCACCACGAGTGCCCCTGTCGGTCATTTTGGCCAGCCAATCACTTGCCCTGCGGTGCCCTATGGTGCCCTGCGGGTTGGTTACTGCACCGCGGGTTTTTACCGCTCATTTTGAATGGCTGCATCTGTAATTACAGTGACATAACCTTGTTGCTAGATCATATTGTTCCTAAAGGTTTACAACATCCTCTAAAAAGGAGGAGGCAGATTGGCCGATACATGACCCAAATGATGAAGAAGTGTCCATCTAAATTAAACCACACGGACATGGAGAGGAAAAGATAGGCGGCCGCTTCTAAAAAGAGGTAAGGACTCCTCTTTTCTAAAAAGTCCCTTGTCCTCTCCATGTTGCTGTGGTGCTGAAGCAAGTACAACAGAAAAATGAGTTAATGGTGTATGTGTTTTTAGATGCCTGTTTTGTGAAGGTGGGGTAGAAAAAGAGGGATTGCTGAAGGAATAGCGTCTCGCCCTGCCCGTGCGAAACAATCCAGGTGTTGCATCCTGGTACACGACTGCAATACGGCTGAAGGTAGTAACTAGAACTGTACTCGCAGAAGAGCCGAAAATGGTAACTCGATTCAACTGTGTGTTTAAAGCCAGGATTTGGAACCTGGTCCGTGTTCCCGTATTGTGATAGTTCGTCAGTTTGTCTCGACTGGGGGATTCCGCGGGGCGCGTGGGAGACGTGAAAATGGTTTGGTGTGAAGAAAAAAAGTTTGATTAATCCAAAGTGAAACTTAAAAGAAATATTGACTGTCAGACGGAATTTAGGCTGAACAGGAATGTAGAAAAGTGTATGAATATTTGGATAAAAATAAACAATAGTTAGAAGAATATTTGAGAATTCAACAGAATATCATAGATGAGACGCAAAAATCCCTGATGGAAAAGCTAAAAGCAATGGCTGAACGAAACGAAGTTATATATGCAGAAAAAGAAACAGCAAAAGAAGAAATAGAACGCCTTAAGAGAGAATCTGGGAGAAGGGTGGGAATTAGTGTGGAGATTTTTGAAAGAGCATTACCCACCGAAAACTGATTAGAGAAAAGTAACAGCATGTCAGCAGAAGGAAGTGAGGATGTTTTCAGATTTTACAGAAAGGTTTATAGCTTAATGGATAGTATACTCGGGGTTAGCCGATGAAAAGGAAGTGAATGAAGATACTTCCACAGTAATAAAACAAATTTACTTGAGTGTGTTAAAACCTGATGTTGCCAAGAATGTACAACTATGCTTTCCTGATATTACGGACAGCGGAGACAGATTTGATTTAATAACTCGCGAAGCATGCATGCAGAAGTGCGAGCGCTGCAAATGGGAGGTAAAAAGACTCCCAAGGAGGAGAAAAGGGAGCCGCCAGTTTGTCAAAATTATTGTGCGACTTTCATGTTATACTGAGATATAAAACCCCAAAGACAAAACTACTAATAAGCTGGTGTGCAGTTACTAAAACAAAAAATGTTTTTTGGAGAAATTGGAAGAAAGAGGCTTGATTTCACAATTAAAGAACATGTCAGAAGCTGAAACGAGAGCTGTGCGTGAACTAACAGTTTTAATCTAGTAAACCCCTCTGTAGCCTTCCTAAATTTATCTCAGGATTGAAATAAAAGTGAAATAATCTTACAGTGTGCAGTAACTGGGGGACACAGGAGCACAGCTGTTCTGTTTTTAGACTAAAACAGCATAAAAATGTGATATAAAGTTTTCTAACAGGTAACAGGAGGCTACAGGAGAAGGAGTTGTGTTTAAAACAAATATAAGCTGTCAGAGTCTGCTTGGGTAAAGATGTACAGTTTCAACTACTGATGTGGGTGGGGGACACCCCAGACCTATTTTAGGCCCAGACTGTAGCATTTTATAAGGAATTACTGCATGAAATAGCATTTATGTAAACCTAACTCAATAGAGTTATGTGATATTGTGATTGTTTTACCTAATGAGGGACTCCATAAGGCCGGGCTACTCCAAGTACTGGATCTTGAAAAAAAAAGGAGTATAAAACCAACTGCATGATAAAGCCAGGGTGAATGCCTTCTCAGAACGAGCTTGTCTAGTGACGTATTGGTTTAAGGGGGGTAGTGCAGTCTAAAGACAAAATTGCCTTGACCCCTGCAGCAGAAACTGTTTTTGATGTTTTGAGACAAGCTTTCTTGCAGGCACTGGCCCTGGACTGGATTCCCTCAGACGGATCATCTGTATGTAATCTGTCTGTAAGTGAAAGAAATGGGTTGTGAGCCATTGTGCTGGTGCAGGAGCATGGAGATAGGCATCGTCTGGTGGGTTTATTATTATTCAGGACCCCTTGATGCGGTGGCCAAGGGGCCGTGTTTATGTGTTGTGCAGGCTACCTGCCTGGCTGTATAAACTGTGAATAATCTGGTGTAGAACTAGCAGACTATGAAAAGATTTAATTGAAACTTGTAAATATGCTAAATGGAAAATTGTAGCAATTTATATAGACTGTATATATACATTTGGTGTATGCCACAATTTTGGATGGCAGTGAAGGAATAGGGATTTCCCCAACATGGCAGGGACTCCAGTTAAGAATGCTGAGTTTGTCTCTGAACTGTTAGAAGCTTTGCAGCTACTGACTGAAGTAGCTGTGGTAAAGTGTAAATCACATAATAAAGAAATGTTTCCAGTAACTCGAGGGAACAACTTTGCAGATGTAGCTGTCAGGTGCGCAGTCCTGGTAGAACAGGAGTCTGAGACCCCTGTGAAACCTCTGTTGGTGAAAAGGGGACCGCTACAAGATATTCAGGCTGAGGCCTCTAAAGCAGAGAAAAGGACATGGTAAGAAAAGAGTGTGGTGCTGCCAGCACACTGGACGCCCTGCATGCCCTCACAGCCTAATGCCCTTTGTAGCTCGACAAATGCACTCTGTCAGACACCTGGGTGTGAGTCAAATGGTATGCCGGTTACCCAAACCTGGGTGGGGACCGTGTTTGAAGCAGTAGCCACTTATGTGGTACTGTATCTCAATGTGATGCTTATCAAAGGAACTCAACTACAGTTCAGGTGCAGGTGCTACAGCTCAAAAGGCCTGCTCCTGAGAAACCTTTCATGCAGTAGCAAATGTTTACAATTTACAATTGTAAAGGGAAACCTTGGCTCTTATAATCTGTTTTCCCAGTGGGTTGCTGTCACTGCCTCTGTGTCTACCAAACACTTGATGATGGAGATAAGCCCTCGGTGGGCACTGCCCTACCGCTTATATTATGATCAAGGGACAGGCTGTGGCTGCATTATTCGGGGTGAGATGGACTGAGATCACCCTCAGTCTGCTGGAACAGTGGAATGAAGGAACAGAACTCTAAAAGATCGACGAGACATCAGACTGAAGGAACGCCATGGGATGCGGGCTGGATCAAACAGAACTGTGTAATAGAGCCTGTTTGATATCATCACAGGCCAATCAACGAAACTTCCTGGAGGGATGAATTTGGCTAATGGATTGTTGAATTTGCTAATTCTCTATTGTAGTATTGTAGGTTGTTAATTGAAGTGGTGCACGGGGCTGGTGAACAGGTGCTGGACGCTCCTGGAGACCTCCAGTAGAGGGAAGACACGACCTGATACCTGGCGAGTGGGGTGTGGGTGTGGAAGATATATCCTGCCAGATGTTGCAACCCTGCTGGGAAGGACCATATCAAGTGCAACTGACTACCGACTCTGCCATCTGAGTGACAGGATGAGATCACTGGATCTACGCATTGCGCCGACACCGAACCACTGCACCAGTGTTGTAACAGAAGAAATAAGGTTCCTGATCCCGAGATGAAGTAAAACAGATGAGTTTATTGCATACAAGGAACAATAAAGCCGAAGTCTTGTTTCCCGCAAGAAACAACAAAACCGAAGTATTGTTCGCCGTACTGTTACAAACTTTTGGGTTATATAGTGTTTTCTTCTCCGTTTCTGACGACACTCGGTCTGATGGTAAAGAGGGGGGTTCATGGTATTTGACCAGTTTACGATGTTCTGGACAAATGGTCAGTTTAAGATTACACCCAGGGGGGTTCCTAGCTTGCATCTGCAATCCTTATCAGTTAACCCCCTTTCCTGCCATAAACCCCAGCTTGTGACTTGGAAGTCTAAACCCCCTACAGAAAGGATTAAATTCAAACCCCCGTCTTCACATCTTTCTTCACCAGAGACTGAGTGAACATTTATTATTATATTGTCACTGTTTCTGTGTTTGTTGAGCTTCCTGAGGGGGGGCGACAGTGTACCTGTTAAGTGTAAGGAGCTTTACTTTGATAAAATGGGGATATGGAATCAATACTTTATCAGTCAGCCACAAATAATAATCAGAGCTCATGTTGGGATTGTATTGCTATAAAAGATGGTCATGGGAGTAATCCCCTTTGATAGAGGTGATTATTTAGGTTTACTGGCATGGGAAAATAGCCCTGCTTTTAGTCTGTGTGTAACTCAGATGTATTAGAATGGAAATAAGTGTATGCTCCTCGCTATAATCACAGTTTTAGGCCATTCTCTATTAGGGTGATAGACAGCTGTTTAGGTGAGCAAAGACTAAACAGTACTTGTATTCTAGACAATTATTAGCAAATTAATGACTTAGCAAAGCACATCTATGATGAAGAAAAATATATACCATAATTAGAATCCAGATGATTGGGGCATTGGTGCATGGCTACAGTCTGTGCTAGGAACCTGGCGAGGGTCTCTGGTTCAATACAGATTTGTGTGTCTGGTATTATTCGTTACGATCATACTGTTAATATCCTGCTTGAAAAACATGTGGACTAAAGCTGCTGCTTCTGTGCTAATTGTATGCCCTGAAGGGATCATAAAGGTCAAAAAATGATTTCATGGGAAAGGTTCTCTTATCTAGTGGCAGAACCTGATGGGTAGAACAATATAGTTTTAAGGGGGGTTACCCTTGGGAGTGATTCCCATAGATGCACATTATTATTATGGTTTGTTTGTTCATAATAAGATGTTTTGCAGGAACGGACCAAAGAGAAATTTTACAACTTCAGCTAGAATTGTTCTGCAAAACGGCACAGCTGAGTCAGTGGAACAATGTGTAGATTTTTCTAAGAGTTATTACCCAGCTGTTGACCAATCTTGTAAAAAATAAAACCCTAAGAAAAATGCTGGGCTCCAGCCCACAGGGATTTACCTGTGCTGTAAGAACTAATGCATGAATAAGGAGACTGGATTCTGGTGAAAGACTTCAGGAAAAAGAAATGGTGTTCACTCAAGTGGAGGGGGCCATGCCAGGTGCCCTGTATTCATGCTTCCCACTGTAAAAAGGTCACAAATGAACTGAGCAAAGCGCAGGAGTGATGTCTCCACAGGGATAGATGGAGATCACATCCTTGGGACTGATGTGCCCAGCCTTTTTCCATTTTATGTGGAAGCCTGTCATCACCCAGAAAGAGGAAGAATCTAAACGCGAAGCCTATTTGTATACAAACTGGCTGAATGAAACTGATAATGAGGGGGATATGAGTAATTTGTGGTATAAACTTATAAATCATACTGTAAAGTTAAAGAAATGTAATGCATCTTGTTATGTATGTGCTTTAATGCCTCATTCTACAGCCTCACCCATTTCTCTCCTGGTTAGAATCACTGTTTGGGACAGGGGGAATGTTTTTCTTTAAGTTACTAACACCGATTATAGTAGCTGTGATACTTGTCTTCCTGGTTTTGTGTTGCTGTACGAAATATATTATTCCAATGCTTTGAAATATGGTAATGAATATGTTTGCGCATCAGTATGTTCTGATAAGAACGCAAGAATCCGAAGTACGGGAGCCTCCTGGGAGTCCATATGAAGAATCTAACTTTTAATCATTTTCAAGAATAAAAAGGAGGGAATTGAAGTGGAAATCTAATAAGTAAATTGATTCTTAAAAATGTAGAGAGCTTTGAAAAAAATATATTGGTGCTTTTAGATAATATATTTCAAAGATGTAACTGCTGTGCTACAGTACGTGCAGAATTTTAGAAAACAGTTCGTCAACAAAGTACACTGTTTAGGTTAGTTTAGAAGACTAGTTTAGATGTACCAAAACAATATATGCTGTCTGGGTCATTAGAATTAGCTGAAAGTAACTGATAAGCTTTGAATAACAAATCTAGTTTTTCTTCTCTCGCTCTATGATGTAATCTGTTTTCTCTTAGAGAAAGGGGAAGTTTTAGAAGGGACCAAGTGCTGAACTTTTTTACAGCGCAACGTCTTATAAAAACCCTGTACTGCTTGTAACAAATTGAGTCTCTGGTTGCACTTTGCAGGGCTCCCAATATTGCAATATTGAAATAAAGACCTTACTCAGGTGAGAACTCTCTCTTGTGGCTTCCTTGATAGTTATATTTCCATGACAATTCTCTATAAGAAGGGTGCCAGCGAGCCTTGCTCTCGCTTACGGCCACACCCCCTTGAGCACGCCTGATCTCTTCTGATCTCGGAAGCTAAACAGGGGTGGGCCTGGTTAGTACTTGAATGGGAGACCGCGTTGGAATACCAGGTGCTGTAAGCTTTTAAGCGCAGGAGGCGCCCTATCCCCGCTCGCTCGCTCATTCCCCTGTTCACACGTGCAGTGCGGCTTGTCCGTCTGTTTATTTGTCAGCTTTGGCGAGACACGGGTGCTTGTGTATTAGCGTGAGCGTTTTTTATTCTGATCATGAACAGTTTTACAAGTCCGCAAAGGATCGAGGAAAGGTTTATCGTCAGCTGAAAAGAGACACAGCAGTTCGGCTTTGGAGACTTGTTCGGCTGGCGTTCGGGGAGTTGCGTTTTTCAGAATTGTATTGAGATCGTTTTCCACAGAGCTCAGATGTCAAAGCACAGCAGCAGCTCTCCACAGCGATCCTCTATAGCGCCCTTTCTCCCGCAGCTCCGTCCTCATTGGAAGGAAGCAAGAGTGAAAGGCTGAAGTGAAATACAGATGCAGCCATTCAAAATGAGCGTTAAAAACCCGTGGTTCTTTAACCAACCCGCAGGGCACCGTAGGGCACCGCGGTAAGTGATTTGCTGGCCAAAATGACCGACAGGGGCACTCGTGGTGCATTGGTTGGTAGTGAAAAGATTTAATCATTTAATGTCTTTACTGTGCACGTTTCAATCCGCTTAGTTTTGAATATTTATATGGAATTTTACCACTAAAGGGAAATTTTAGTAGCTGAGCATAAAAAGAAGAGGAGCATAACCCATCTGAAAGTCCTAAACGATATTAATTTAGAAACATAAACATTACTGTATGTACATAAACTGTACTGTGTATGGCTGGTCTTGATTTGTTTAAAGAAAAAATACACACCAGTCTTCCATTTCTCCCTAAACATTTTAAGCATGAAAGTTTTATGAAATGGTACCCAAATATGTGATTGCTGTATAGAATGAATTTTAATTTTTAAAAATTATTTAACACGAAAATTAAGCTGTTTACATCTTCCGCCTGAGAACAGTCACCCGTTGCTACCCAACGCAGAAACACAGCCACTAACTAGCAAAGAGAGGACATTAGCTAGCCAATATGATAAAGAAATAAATGATTATTTTGTTTATTTCTTTTGCACATTTATTTGAACATTTCTATCAATTGTACAAGCACTTGGAAACTGTCCAATCCCTAGTTCATCAAGCATTTACCGGTCTGGCGCCGGTCTGTGTCTTCTAGGATATAATGCCAGCGAACTCTTGTTTTTATGTCCACTATAACTATGCTGGGCAAACGTTCCAAGGTCAAATTCTTCCAGCACGGGGGTACCTTTAAAGCGGAGACGACGGCACCGAAATTTTTTGGCGCGCCTTCTCTTTGAAGCCCTGGTCAAATATGAAGACAGTACGTACAGTTATAATTCAAACGGAATTAAAAACTACACATCCCAGTTACCATGGTGGTGCTTGTGATCATTGCGTTTAACCAACGAAACAGGGCGAAAAATCAGTCACATGACTTTGGGGCAGAGTTTCGAAAGCTTAACCTATCAGCAACAAAGCGAAATTTACACGATAGGCTACCTCAAACTGTCAGTTACACGACTGTGTATGTCGCTTAAGCCACTCCTATTTGGCATTTTAGTTATGAAGGCAAGAAGCCGCCCCCCTCTGGGTGTCTGATTTGCCGCCATCTTTAACTGTTCCGTGTCTGAATCGGAGTAGCTATGCGTACGAAATAAAGTTAATCCCAACTACAAAACATATATTTTTGTGGTAAGAGGGCGCAACACATCAGTATTTACTGCTATTAATTACTGTACGATTTATAGTTGAAATCTGAGCCTAGATATAAAGTTAGATATAAAGTTAAAATCTCGACAAAGCAATGTAGGAAATACAGAGAAAATAAATCCTTTCTGACATCTAAAATCAGTTTCGATCAAGGTCTCTAAAACGAACAAGAAAAAGAGGATTTTCGGAGGGCAATTACGCTGTGTTTATATAGAATAACTGATTTATGAGCAATCTAATTTCTTGTTCGTTTAAAACAGTGAAATGTCAGCTGCAAAAGATCGCACCAGAAACAGCACTCTCTCTGCCTGTCATAGACGTTCAGGAAAGGCTGAATGAAGTCATGTCAAGTACAATAATTCGGTGATCAATAATAACAGTTGTAGGACAGTATATAAGGAGGATACGGATTTTGAAGTTGACTCTAAATCTGATAGGTAACCAGTGCAAGGACTTGAAAACAGGTATAATGCATCCCTGATAGGATTCTTGCTGTCATATTCTGAACATATTGAAGATTGCTCAGTGTGGATTTAATTTCCCCAGTGAACAGGATGTGCATTTATTAATTCTAGAAAAAAAGCCTTTCTTGATTTCTCTAGTTCTTAGTTTCTCTATTTCCCTTTAAAATAAACTATTATTCCACAATGCAGAGTATTACATGGCCAGTATTTACACATGATATTTGTGATTTAAAGAAATTAACACAAGCAGCTTTTGGAGATTTAAGTGTTGGCTGAGTTATTGCAGGATAAAAGACTAGAGATGTTGACAAGAAGAAGATAATTTGGGGAAACCTGAGGAATACACTTATAACAAGAACACTTCCTAATGGGGTTAGGCATACTTTTGATGAAGATGATGAAGTTAACAGACTATATGTTTACATAGATACTGAAATAAGGATTGTATTTTAGATTATGTGTAGTTGCTGGCATTGAACTGTGTGTTGGATGCACATGAATTGAAGGAATGGGCAAACATAGCTGATGCAGATCCACAGAGCCAGCATATTAAGATGTTTATAATTAGAGGCAATTTGTTTAAATAACTAGGTATGGATACTGATGTGCAAGAGAGGTGGAAAGGCTGTTTCCTTAAGCCAGCACTATAAGATATTTTATTCTCAGTGAGATGCTGCCATTTCATAGTGGGTTTCTAACACTGTGTATAGTTCCATCCACACAGTGCCTTTACTTCCATCCATTTCTAATCTCTTTATCCAGTACAGAGGATTTGGAGCCTATCCCAGTAAGCAACGGACACAAGGCAGAATACACCCTGGACGAAGCGCCAGTCCATCACAGGACAGACAGACACAAACACACACACACCAGGGCCAGTTTTCCCATACATCAATTAACTTACCAGTATGTTTTGGAGTGCGAGAGGGAGTCATATCACACATATGGAGAAATACCATGTAACCCAGAGAGAACATGTAAACCCCACACACACAGGATGGCAGGAATTGAACCTAGGACCCCAGTGCTGCAAGACAGCAATGCTAACCACTTTGCCACCATTATAAATGGATGGATATCTTAGTTATCTTTCTAGTTCACAGGTTTGCATGCATAATTTAATTTTGAAAGCCACTGAGACATCAGGTACTACTATTGTATTTATGAAAAAGAAACAAAACAAAAAACATACTAACAACTGTGCCACCCTACTCCTTAGTTAATACATTTTATTTTAACATTGTTAACAAAATATTTTGAATTATATTTAACCCTATTTTTTCTTTAGTTTTGTATTTAACTTATTATATGATAGTCAGACTTAATGTATATTTGAACAATGAAAATATATTTTTACAAGATGCGGGGGAAAGTGCAACAGCTTATTACAGTGCTAAATTTAATATTATTGATTGCTAATAGTTTATGCTAACACCTAACTTTCTTAATTAGATGTATTTAAAACAGTGAACTAAGTGTAACATACTATTCAGAAATACAATCGAAAATAGTTTTGTGGTGTTTGTATGGATGAAACGTTTCTAAAATGTATAACATAACAAAATTAAAGACGATTAAAATCTGTAATCTTTCCACTTGTAATGTCATTAGATACGTTTCTGGTTTGTATTAATTAGCTAGTATTAGTTAGTAGTTAGTAGTTTTAATTTAATTAGTATTGCAATTCGCACTGATTCCCTTGCGAAGATATGGACTTAAGAATATTCGTGCCTGGTCAAAAAATGGCATTAAGCACTTAAAATGAATATGGTTAATAATAGTAAACTGTAACATGCTGTAACAAGATCGGTTAAACTGCGAAGAAAATGCTTTCAGAGAAAATGTTTCAGGTGTGAAGAACATAGAACTCCAATGCAATTTCAACCAAACCTGTTCCCACACACCTGCCCCCACTACCATTAGAATATACACAAAGCACTCAAATCTTTCGAGCTAATGATCAGGTTACCCGAGAGAGAGCGAGAGAAACACCAAGGGGTGCGGAACCAGGGAACTATTTACATGGAAAACGGGCGATCTCCCCAGACTGTCCGCCCGTTTCACTGTTACCTGGATACAGTACCTCTTTATTTAGAACTCACTAACACTGATTTTTAGTTTAGAAGGATTCAAGTAGGGTTTTAGATGAAAGGCAGCGACCTTAATCAAGCCCAAATCATAATTGAACCCATTCAGAGCCTACATTACATTTTAGTGTTTCATTCTGAGCAGAAGACCCTCACACCTGAAGAAGGCTTACGTTTTCTCTCTTCTCTTTTAAGCATGTGTACAATGTGTAATACAATTACAATGTGTAATTACAATGCTGTAATACAATTTGAATCGTATGAGGGTGGGGGGGGAGGGGGAGGTGTCTTTCACTGGAAATCTCGCCTGCTTCTACTTTACAAGTACAACCCCTCTCTGCCGGAGTGCTGGCTGTGACTAATTAAACCGGTTTCACAGGTTTCAATCACAGACCATGTGACATGGGAGTCAGGAAACTAACACACAGCGCCACCGGATTTGATAACGCTATAAAAACGCTATAAAATAATGTGACTAGGCACAGAACAAGTTTACAGCACAGTACAATAATAAATGCTGACCATGACTTTAGAAGCATAAATTGCCTTACACTCAATTTAAACATAAGCTGTCTTTAGCCCTCTAAGCTGGTTCATACAGAAATGTAGAGATCCAGGCTCAGAACACACAGCTTCATTAGCGAATACATATGCAGGACAACTAGAGAAGACGTTTTACAGAGGATGGATTTTTAGATTCATCCCATCAGTGACATCACTGAAGTCAACTCCTAGGTACTGTAACTGTCGTGTGGATAGTTTCACAAGAATCAGACAAAGGTTTAAGCATCGCTTGTTCTAGATAAAACTGAAAAAAAAAAACAACAACCCATAATGTACTTCTTTGCGGCTCTGTTTGCCCAAATCATATATTCACAACATGAAATTTAGAAAATAATATTATGTAACCAAAATCCGCAATATGGAAACAGAACCTGTGTAATTATTGATAGATGATGTACTCGTAACATTTTTACAAGACGAACTACAACATTTAAAAAATGACTTGTATGTACTTGATATCTCTAATCAATCCACGGCGACATTGTTAAAGCAGAGTCCCAGTAAAACGAAACTAAAATGCCCTGGGCATACCGTTTCGCGCTTCTTATTAGTTGCTCAAAAGAAATTTGACCGTATGAAATGCATAATATAAACCTAGAAACATATACGTGAGCAGTATTTACGTACTGTAGTATCGGTGTTAAGACATACCTCTCAAATACTGTAAATCAAGTTAAAAATATCTCAAGACCGATTCTGGTCATAATGAAACCATGTTTCGTGTATGTTTTCTTTAAAGTACCGAGACCAGCCATATACTGTATGTTTATGTTCCAAAATTAATATCGTTTATGGCCTTCACACGCGTTGCAGTATTCTCCTATTCTTTTTATGCTCAGCTACTAAGATTTCCCTTCAGTGGTAAAATTAGATATGAATATTCAATACTTAAACGGGCACAGTTAAGACATTAAATATACATATACATACTGTATACAGTACAGTTTTCATACAGTAATATGTTTACGTTCCTAAATCAATCTCTTTTATGAGCATGTGAAAGGCATGGTGAATCGATTCTCAAAAATTACTGTACTTTGCATGATTGGAAACAAATGCGTCATTGCGAAATGCTGTGGTGTTACTTTTACAAAGACGGTCAATGAAAAAAAGAATGTTGACCAGGGCAATACTTTGAGTTTACACTTACAGCTTGTCCAAGGTCATTCATTATTAATACTATTAGTAATATCTTCGTTAAAGACTTTGATGGCCACAGCTCAAACATGAGAGGTTGAGCTTTATTAGCTCCACCTTGCCGAAATTCCGGATACTATTATTTTGCTTGTCATATTATAGGAGAATGTACGGTAACTAGCGGTATTTACCGGTAACTCGCGGTATTTACCGGTAACTTGCGGTAGACTGCGTACAGCGTACCGGTATCGCCCACGTATTTTGAATGGCTGCATCTGTATGTCCCCCAGCTCTGAGCCCATTGGGCCTACTGGTGTGACCAGAGCTGCAGCGTCGCCATGCTGGTGGGGGTCAGTTCGCCTTTTCTGTTGGAATGAACAGGGGGGTTACATGATGGTGCTGTCTGTGGTCTGGCTGTCCTGCTGGTCTGGATAAGGGGTGCGTAGTGTGGTGCAGGTTCTTGTCCCATCCTGCTCTTGGTCCAGGTTGGAGGGTTGCACCGATTCTGAGTCTTGTTAGCTGGTATGGATGGGTTTGGGGGTGTTGATACCAGAGTGGTCCGGGGGGGTGCAGGTGTCTCGGGGGCATTCTTGTTTTTCTGTGAGTTCAGGTTGGTTTTGCCACGAATCTCCCTCACGCAGGCAAGCGCTCCCGCATTCCTACGAGCTCTCCCCGTACCAAACGTGCACGTGTCAATCAGTCCTCTGCTTAAACCCTCATCTGCCCCCCGGTCATTGCTCACGATTGAGATTCTCTCCCGGAGCTTACGTACTAACTACACCTTTGCCTTACTACGACTTCTCCCCTGGACCTCGACCCCGCTTTTCCGACTACCGCTTTAGCCACTCGATTTTGTACCTTCGCCTGTTTTACGCTTTCTCGGATCCTGACCCAAGCCTGTCTCTTCGTTTACACCTCTGCCTTCTGAATCCACACCGACGCAACTTCTACGCCTTCCCGGACTCCGACCCCTGCCAGTCCCTCAACTACAATTTCGCCTGTCGATTCTGTGCCTACGCCTGTGCTACATGTGGAAGACTGAGTCAAAAGGTCAGGACAGTGACTATGCGTGGGAAAGGTTATCTGTTCGCACCTAAGACCACTGTCTTAGGTGCAAACTAAAGCCTGTGATTCCTCACACCCATTCAATCAGACAAAATTGAAACAGATTGTAGGATGCCAAATGGCACCCCCCTGTCCTGTTTGTTTGACTTCTGACACTGCCCCTTTCCCTGTATGTTCCTTTGATATGTTAAAGTATTTCAGGTGGGTAGCTGCGTCAGCATGCGTAGGCTGCAAAGGAACAAGTAATAGGTTTATTCCATGCTGAAAAAAAGAAGAAAGAGAACACAACGTTTCGGCCGTGGAGCCTTCTTCAGGTGTGAGAGAGACAGGGCAGTAGGCAAAGGTAAAGTAGCGGGAGAACAAAGGTTGGGAGGGAGGAGGAGTGAGAGGCGGGAGCAGGGGACAGAAAGAGAGGCCAATCAAGAGGTGTGAAGTCAGAATGGGTGCAGAGAGGTGTGAAATGAAACTTCCAATGAATGGAGAAAATTTAAAAGAACAGTAATCTGTCGTTAAGGGAAGGGAGAATGTGTGATCCTAACTGCAGAATAATTTTAGTTTCGGTGGTCTTTCTGATGTATGAGTTCGGAAAACCGTCTTTGAGAACACAGACGGAGAGATTAGTGTGGTCGTGGCCGTCAGAGGTGAAATGAGAAACAATGGGCTTGGAGAGATCTTTAATCTTCACAGCCCTGACGTGTTCTCTGAAGCGGTCTCCGAGTCTCCTTCCTGTTTCTCCAATGTAGATGGCTGGGCATTTACTGCAAGAGATACAGTAAATAAGGTTGCTGGAGGTACAAGATGCTGTCTGGGTGATCCGGAATTGTCCTGAGGGGCCTTGAATGAGTGTGGTGGTGGCTGTGTACTTGCAGGTGATACAGCGAGCTCTGTTGCAAGGGAAAGTGCCTGGTGTGGATGGTTGTTGAGGGCGGTCAAGGGAGCTGTGAACAAGGAGGTTACGCAGATTAGGTGGTCGGCGATATGAGATGATAGGGCGATCAGAAAAGAGGGCCCCAATGGAGGGATCATCCTGTAGGATGGAAAAATTCTGGTTAATGGTCCTGGGGATAGGAAGTGTGTTAGGGTGGTAAGGAAGCACCAAGGGAATGCGGTTGTTACGGCGGGAGTTCCTGATCGGGTTGATGGTCCGGGGGGTGTTTTTGGCTCGGGCAAGGGCCCTGTCAATCACACTGCTGGGATATCCTCTGTTGATAAAAAATGAGTACATTTCGAGGGCTTGGTTCTCGAAGTCGATGTCGTCGCTGCATAGTCTTCGTAACCTAAGGAACTGTGAAAAAGGAAGAGAGTTTTTAGTGTGGTTGGGGTGAAATGAGCTGTACAGGAGGTAGCTGTGTGAATCCGTGGGTTTGTAATAAACTGAAGTGGAAAGTCAGGGGTAGTTGATAGACAAGTGGATGTCTAGAAACGGAAGAGTGGTGGAAGATATGTGAACTGTATATTTGAGGGACGGGTGGAAGTTGGTGAAATGGTGCAGGAAGAACTCGAGCTGATCGTTGGAGCATGTGGCGGCACCGACGCAATCATCAATATATCGTTCAATATATCGTCTCTACAAACGATATATTGATGATTGCGTCGGTGCCGCCCTCAACAACCATCCACACCAGGCACTTTCCCTTGCAACAGAGCTCGCTGTATCACCTGCAAGTACACAGCCACCACCACACTCATTCAAGGCCCCTCAGGACAATTCCGGATCACCCAGACAGCATCTTGTACCTCCAGCAACCTTATTTACTGTATCTCTTGCAGTAAATGCCCAGCCATCTACATTGGAGAAACAGGAAGGAGACTCGGAGACCGCTTCAGAGAACACGTCAGGGCTGTGAAGATTAAAGATCTCTCCAAGCCCATTGTTTCTCATTTCACCTCTGACGGCCACGACCACACTAATCTCTCCGTCTGTGTTCTCAAAGACGGTTTTCCGAACTCATACATCAGAAAGACCACCGAAACTAAAATTATTCTGCAGTTAGGATCACACATTCTCCCTTCTTTTAAATTTTCTCCATTCATTGGAAGTTTCATTTCACACCTCTCTGCACCCATTCTGACTTCACACCTCTTGATTGGCCTCTCTTTCTGTCCCCTGCTCCCGCCTCTCACTCCTCCTCCCTCCCAACCTTTGTTCTCCCGCTACTTTACCTTTGCCTACTGCCCTGTCTCTCTCACACCTGAAGAAGGCTCCACGGCCGAAACGTTGTGTTCTCTTTCTTCTTTTTTTCAGCATGGAATAAACCTATTACATGTTAAAGTATTGCCTACTTTTACTGTATAAAAAAGGAAAGTATAACTTCAGTCCAATGAACATGTCTTGAGTGCTAGGGGAAACCCTTTCTCTGTGATATGCTCCCCTTCAGCTGATTGTATTAAAGATCTCTGTTGACAATCTCCCAGCCTGAGTGAAGAGTTTTCTTCGACATACGCCTTCCCGGACTCGGACCCCTGCCTGTTTACTCCGACTACGTCTGCGTCTCGCGCCAACCCTACCAAGGGCACCGCATTGGATCCCTATCCTCAGCAGTCAGCCAATGCGTGACAGGTTCTGTGTGTCTTGTTTACATCCGTTTGTGTGTATAGATGAAAAAGCTATTGAAGAGCACCCCAACACCCCCCACCCATCTCGGTGGAAGTTGCCATGTTCAAAAAATCCTAAAAAGATAATTAAAGTTTCACACAACAAAGCATGACTTTGAAAGGTCAGGAGGCCTGCCTAATGGTGGTGCTGGCCCCACTAGCACCTCTTCCAGCAGCAACCTTAGTTTTTCCCAGGAGGTCTCCCATCCAGGTACTGACCAGGCTCACACCTGCTTCAGTACTGAAGGCTGCTGATTATGGCCAGCAGCCATATCACCCTGCAACTCACAACTGGCAACCCACTGAAGCTAAGCAGGTGTGAGCCTGGTCAGTACCTGGATAGTAGACCTCCTGGGAAAAACTAAGGTTCCTGGGGGAAGAGGTGCTAGTGGGGCCAGCAGGGGGCGCTCACCCTGCGGTCCATGTGGGTCCTAATGCCCCAGTATAGTGACGGGGACACTATACTGTAAACAGGCGCCTTCCTTCGAATGAGATGTAAAACTGAGGTCCTGACTCTCTGTGGTCATTACAAATCCCGTGGCGTTTCTTGAAAAGAGGAGATGTGTAACCCCTGCGTCCTGGCCAAATTTCCCCATTGGCCCTTATCAATCATGGCCTCCTAATAATCCCCTTCTTTGAATTGGCTACATTTCTCTTCTCTACTCCTCACTGATAGTGGTGAGTGTTCTGGCGCACTATGGCTGCCGTCGCATCATCCAGGTGGATGCTGCACATTGGTGGTGGTGGAGGGGAGTCCCCATTACCTGTAAAGCGCTTTGAGTGGAGTGTCCAGAAAAGCGCTATATAAGTGTAAGCAATTATTATTATTATTAATGAGCACAACACTTGATTACAGTAAAAAAATCATTAAAAATAAAGAAATGTTCCACAACTCAAAGCAAGGTTGTATAAGGTTAGGGGAGCTGTCTGATGTGTAAAACACCTGGTTGCAGCACTGTGGCTGTTGTGCTTGAAGAGCTATTGACTCGTGAATAGCACCCTCCTATCACCATGTACAGCCTGTCTAATGGTGCCGTATTGAAAACATCATAAAAAAATAAAGAAAAGGGACACAGCCACAGCAAGATTGTATAAGGTTAGGGGGCCTGTCTGGTGTGTAAAACACCTGGTTGCAGCACTGTGGCTGTTGTGCTTGAAGAGCTATTGACTCGTGAATAACACCCCCCTATCCCCATGTACCGGCTGTCTAATGGTGCCATATTGAAAAAATCATTACAAAATAAATAAAGGGGCCGCATCCACAGCAAGGTTGTATAAGGTTAGGAGGCCTGTCTGGTGTGTAAAACATATGGCTTTAGCAGTGTGGCTGTTGTATTTGAATTGCTATTGAGCCATGAAGAAGACCCACCTATCCCAATGTATTACCTGTAGTGTTACCTTCAGAAAATCATAAAAAAATAAAGAAAGGGGTCACAGCCACAGCAAGGTTGTATGAGGTTAGGGGGCCTGTCTGGTGTGTAAAACATATGGTTTCAGCAGTGTGGCTGTTGTATTTGAATTGCTATTGTAGCGGCAATGCTTGTTAATAAGACAGAATTAAACGTTGGTATGCTGTCCTAAAGGAGGCCCCATCTCACCCTCCATCTCTGTGGTGCAGCCACAGAGAAAGTATTCATGCAGGCTGATTTAAGATGTTTTCTTTTGATAAGGAACAAGCTCCCAGACGGGGATGCACTTAGCTAAGCCTGGCTATCATGATCAATGGTCATCCATTGGTGCCTATCAGTCTAGAGAGTGCCGAATGGACATCTGGACTGCATTCCTAAGTGTCAAGAGTAAGTGACTTATATCTCATCTTGACCAACCAATCAGGGACTGGCAGGGCGTGGTAATACCATTTGGGTCTCCAATGTCCGCCAAACTCTCAACCAGTCAGCACACATCTGGGTCTTGGTCAAAAAGGGAGCGCAAGCTCAGATCGGGGCTCTCCTTGGCCATTTTCGCGCATCCTCAGAGACAATCACGTGACAACTGCTGTTGTCTGCAAAAGGACTTGGACTTTGTTCTAAGCGCGAGGCCGAAGATCCCGTACGTACTCAGAATTCTACCAACGTGAATGCTCCGCTTGATCAACGGCAGCCTACAGTTGGACCCTCGTCGACAACCTGAATAGCTTATTCAGAAGCAGCGCTGGACCGGGAACGAACCAGCTTCTTCCCAGGCAAAAGAGTGACTTGTGAGGACTCGCGGTCACACTCTGTGCATAGAGACTTTCTACTAGCCAGCCGGACTCCTGGTAGATCCCCTCCGAGCAACGACTGCCCTGCGCGCCGCAGTCAGATTTCTCAGCCCGTCCTACTCCGAGCTGCACGTTGACTGGTTGGCCGGTAGCCAGAGAACGCCGACACAATGCCCATTGGACAACCGCTGCAACAGAGGCTGCAACAGAGCCTGTCAGCTGGTTTGGTGTTCGTGCCGGGAGAGTCCCGAGAATTCAATTGTACCTCAACACAAGTTGTTATCAATTTAATTCATGAGTAATGTATTTACTTCCGAGTTTAGAGTAACAGTGGGTAATAACACTGATTAGCAATTTGATAACCAAACGATATATATTGACATATATTCTCTGTTGTGTATCTCTTTGTGTTTGCATCTCTTCGAGATTATATACCTTGTATATTGATAACCCTCACAGTAAGGTCTGCCGCTCGTATCCATGCAGACTAGTATATCTTTGGTGCACAATTTATATTAATAAATGTATCTCGTGTATTGAACCCGTGTGTGTGCGTTGTTAGTTGTTCTGACAATTGATTTTCTAAAAGCTACAACGAACAACCTCGTGATTACTGTTACAATTAATAATTGTCTCAGTAAACCCATCAAACCACTACATTTAATGGCGTCCCTGTGCGGGCGAGTTTAGAATGAAATGAGAATCAATCGCACAGAATAACTGATGTTGCTGTGAGTTCAAGTTCAGCACAGCACCACGGCTTCTATACGTGAATACCGGGTGTGCTGATAACTGCCTAAAGAAATCCCCCTGTTTTCTAGCATTTAGTGTAACGTGTGCTGATTGGAAATCCATCTGCTCGGGTGTTTAGATTCCGTACTGTATTTTGGTAAAAAGGAAAAAAAGTAATACTCTTAAAGTTTTTCTGACGTAATGACAATGGCTGCTAAAATGTCTGAAGTGGAGTCGCTTATAAATACTATTTCTAGCGACGACAATCCTATTTGCTGGAGCGGTATCGAAAATTTGAACTTTGATGATATTGAGAAGCTGCAAGTAAATCTAGTAACTAAGGTAGCGAACCAGCTTAACACAGGAGAGTCTGTGAATGCAGTTCAGGTCCTATCGAGTTTCGCCTTAAATCTAGCTAAACAGCTGGAACTGTCTTTGTCCGAGCTGACAAAGTTTCAAAAGCTTCAGGGAAAGCTAGAAAGATATAAGGCGGAGCGAGTTGAGTTGTTGGATATAATCAGAGAAAAGAGAGTGAAAAATGAGGAAAGTGAAGACAGACTCAGGGAAGTTTTAGGTAAATTAGATGACCTGTCTGCTAGAGAAACTGCGGCTGAGGTAGCTAGGAGAGACCTGGAAGCGACCTTGAAAGAAAAAGAAATTGAGAGTTTAAATGAGCTCAGCCAGGAAAGGCAAAAGGAGTTAGATGCTGCCGTACTGGAAGCAAAACAGGCTAGATCCCACTTGCATGCCAGCCCACCTAGCAGCCCGGAGCGCTCACCCAGCGCGCCGGGAGGAGGTTTCTCCCGGCCAGGGTCTGTGGTCGGATCGGCATGGGGGAGATCGCCAAGTCCTGCGCGGGACGCAAGGGCGATTCAATTCAGGCATAGACCCCCTGCTCCTGATCACGGCCGTCCTCCTGCCCGCGGAGAAACCGTAAAAATTAACCTCCACTCCCTGAGGCAGTTAGCCAAAGATGTAGAAAGGTTCGACCTGTCAGTGTCAGGGAATAATGTGGAAACCTACATCGATGAGCTGAGATATACTTTGCAGTTTATGCCCGAAGCGTCCGAACAGGAAAAGGCTATGTTAGTAAGGAAAACTACCAGCCGAGCGGTCCACGAGTGGATGTCTAGACAAGGACCGGAGGTCTGTAATAGCTTTGAGGAGCTGTGTCAGGCAATGATCGGAGAATTTTCGGCTTTTATCGATCCCATATCTGCCGTGGCCGCTGCGCACCATATTAAGCACGAAAAAGCTGAAGCCCCTCGCGACTACTATGAGAGGCTTAGGCGCACTTATTTTGCAGGGCGGAATGAAGAGGGTTGCGAAGAGAACGTGAATTTCAAAGGTTTATTCATTGCTAATCTGCATCCCTCAGTCAGGAAAATGATTGTGATGCACACACTCAAAAAGCCTGGGGAGCTGAAGTCTCTGCTTCCTCAGAGCGAAAACCTGCTAAAACGGCCGTGTTCACCACTAAAGCCAGCAGGGTTGACGACTCGCCTCAGCTTGAGGGAGCTGAGGTTCCTGAGCCCGCTAAGCCCCGGCGCAAAATAGGCAGGCAGGACCGCACTAAGCGTCAGAGCCGCTGTGAGCGCTACGGGGAAGGCAAGGGCTCAGGCAGAGCCTATCATAAGGCTGGACGAAGGGAGTCGACTGCAGCCCGCCTGGCCCGGCTTGAACAAGCCCTGTGTCATGATATTAGTCCCCCCTCCTTAAGGGTGCTCCAGCCCTTTCACTTAAGACTTTATTCTCTGCACCTGTTTCCCATTCCCAGCCCACCTTAAAAGCCAGGCGCTGACGCTCATCCGGTCTCTGCATCTGATTTCCATATCGTGCGAGTCCGGGACCTGGAAGCGCCTGGTCCCGTTAAGGTTTTAACCTCCGTTCCCGTTCCCGTTCCTGTTCCTGTTCCCCGTCCGCCGGTTCCGACCCGGCCTTCGTGGCTTTTAATTCCTTCTTCTGATGGATCTTCTGGTTTTGGACTTACCCTTGTGTTTTGGATATTCCCAAAGGACTACTCTCTCGGATTGTTCGCCTCGGCCACACCTTCCCCGTGCACCAGCGCACCTTGGACACGCCCCCCTGTCTTCAGCCCCGTATTCCTGCATGACGTTTCCCTAGTGTTTCCCCACTCCGTCGGACTGTGTCGTCCGCATAGGGTCCGGAAAGAACTGTTCGTTACACCCTGCTTGAGAGATCAGGACAGGGTAAACCTTCCGCACCGAATGCTGGAAGCGTGAATAAGCTGAGGGGGACCACGCCCCTTCTCACTGGAGGAGGCGGGGATCCGTCCCAAACCCCTCCCTCAGTCTATCTGATTGGGTGGGAGGGTTCCTGCCTGGAAGAAGGCTGTGACTCTGAGTTGGGCGCTGACCCCGCCCCTGAAGTCAAAGAAAAGACAGGCTTCCAACAATTCTTAAGGAATCTCAGCCAGAAAGGCAAAGCAAGGCGTATTTATATCAAGGTTTCTCTTGAAAACGTCTTAGATAGAGAAGCACTGATTGACACTGGGGCTGAAATTAGTTTGATGTCAGCCGATCTACTCAGCGAGCTCAAACGAGTAGCAAAAGGAAAAGGCATCAGACTTAAGGTAGAACCATGTAAGACAGATATTTCCAGCTATACCCAGGATCATGCCAGGATCACACACCGAGTGTGGGTGGCACTTAGGTTCGGGCCAATGAACGTGGTGCATCCTGTTTATAACTCTAGGTTTAAAACAGAGCCACTACTCATTGGCCAAGACCTGCTTGACAGGCTGGAGCCTCTGGTGGACTGCCAGCGTGGAAAATTGTGGGCTCAGGTCAAAAACCCTAAGCCTGTCGCACAGCAAAAAGGGGGGTTCAGTGGTTATGCTGTGATCACACAGTGCCCACTGAACACTATAGCTGAGTTGGAGGTTCCTCCTGGTTCCTCTGGACGAGAAATAAATGTCTCTTCTTGCTTTCCAAAACTACAGGGAAGTCGTGCCCTGGCCAAGGTCCCAACAGCCTCCATGCCACAGGAGCGGTGCTCCGAGCAGCCGCCTGATCCACCAGGTAAAGCAAACCCCATTCACATCCCTAAAGAGGAGCGGATCTCCCCACTTGGTGATGAAAAGGAGCTTTCCCTGTGCACCCTGGCACCCAAGAGGGGTCAGGACCACCACCCCGCAGGGGTGGAAGGGATCCAGATGGCAAGAGAGCAGGTTGGTGATGTAGCCCTCACCCTTAGCCCTGAGAGGTCCTCTATTAGTGAGGATCTGCTTGAGCAGCTGTCACAGGGCCACCGCCAGGTGCCCCTGGTGCAACATTCACAGGTTAGACAGGAGGTCCAGCTGGACACTGGGACTACTGCGCTGTAGCTTACCGCTGTGGATGCCGATTCCCTCTGCTGTGATCCAGGGAACCTGCAGTCAGGTAACATTATTTCTCACAACTACCAGGTAGTGAGAGAGACCGACCTGATTGTTCCTGCCTCAACGGCAGGGTTTCCAACACATCCAGTCCCCAAGAAGGGACAGGGAATGAAAGCCGAGCCGGTTTTCTTACAGCCACCAGCTCAGTCTGTCAGTCTGAGTCTCACCAACAGTGGTTCAGCCATACTGGAGCTGGATGCTCAAGCCACCCGCCTGCCAGCGCAGGACATCGCAAAGAGGGGTGTCAGAATCCCCGCCTGCACTGACATGGGCCTGGTGGGTGATAGCGAGTTCAAAGACAGTGAACTAGCTATCCCAGTGCTGGGGCAGCTCCCTGAACCCCTAGCGAGGGAAGGGGGGAGTGAGCAGGTGTCCTACACCCACGCCCAGCGAACGATTGTAAACATGCCGATAGAGGGATTCCTCAATCAGGAGGGGTGCAGGGTGGACCTGAACAGTGAGAATGGGGTAACAATCCCAGATCACTCAGGTGCTCCAGATGACCACTCAGCCGAGGGTCAGGCATGCTCCACCGCTGCACCGCCCCCTGCAACGTTCCTAGAGCACAGGCATGAACAAATCAAAAAAGCAGATGCCCTGGAAATGGAGGAGCAGCATCAGCAGCTGCGTCAGATCTCCCCAGATTTCCAGGATGTTGGTGCCCAGGATGCCACATGGCATACTGAGAAAGACACCATGTACACGCTGCGCCAGCTTAGAAAGGCGACAGTCACTCAGAAGGAGATGACTGGGATCAGCCACCCTTAAAAACTTTTGGGAGGACTGATTGCTGCCGCCACTGTTGTGCATTTGCTCTTTTTGATAGGTTTGTTTGTTACCGGCACTCTCACCCTGACTGCCCCAAGAAGGCAGGTGTCAGAAATGCCAGAGGGTAGTGAAAGACTGTATCAACAGAAGCAGCGGCTGGAAAGCCTAGGGAAAACCTTACAGGGCACAATATTAGCAGTAAACCTTCATGCAGCAGTGTTAAATAACACCCTCCACACCGTGGGCAGGATTGTCGACGTGTTACAGTGGGATTATGCTTACGTGCAACAGGTCAGAATGCTGATGCAGGATTTGCTTAGGGAGCTTAGTGCCATGGTAACTAGCCTAGCCATGGGACAGATTCCAACCTACTTGGTTCCACTGTCCTTGGTAGAAGAAGTACTGAGGATCACCACTTCTGAGATGGTGCAGCCAGTGCAAGTACATCTTGCATACAGTCTAGGCAGTGCCATTCCCATACATGTCAACCCCGAAGCCAAGGAAATAGGTTTCCTGTTGAACCTTCCCATCGTGAGTAGCAAGGATATCTATAGACTCAAGTCTATATCGAACGTTGGCTTCTGGAGGGGGGACATGCATGTGAAGTTGACCACCCCATCGCTCGTAGCTTACCAGGAGGATGATCCAAATTTGTACCTTGTTCCAAACCTGGAACTGTGTATGTCAACCAAGGATATCCACTGGGTATGCCCAAGTAAGCCATTCCTTAGGGACACAACTCAGAGGTTGTGTGGTATCAGAAAGGGGGCTGCCACTGAAAAGTGTAAAGCCACAGTGACGAGCAAAAGTGAGGTTAATGAACCCCAGGTTGAGCAGGTGGGAAAGATATGGCTGGTCAGCACACCACAGTTAACTGTTACAAGAACCTATGACAGACATGACATAGCTACCGAAGTGCAGCTACCCAACCAAACAGTTTTTCTACAAGTTTCTGAAGGAGCTATAGTGCATCTCAACGATTTAGCACTATATCACCTGGAGTCAGAACTGTATGAAACGGAACTCGAGATTGAGGACGCTTTCAGAGGACACAGCGTTGACTTGGATGAGAGAATCCAAGAGACAGTAAGCCTTGAGGGTGTACAGTTACTTGAATTTGTTCTCAACGACACAAACTTAAAAACTACGCTGGTAGGTCCCAAGTACGGTCGTTGTGGATCCTCTGGGGCGCTGGGAACAGTAAACGTGGTCATCTTGACACTGCTGCTGGGTAGCTGGATCATGGCTGGGGTAATGCGTTGGATGCTGTTCTCTTGTATCAAAGCCTTGCGGGGTAGTTTGAATGAGACAAAGGGAGCAATGGTGTATCACCGAAATCAGGTAACCACTCCCAAACGTCTGCCTGCTGCAGAGCTATCCGATACTGATAGTGAACTGCCGGAAGTTTAAGGTCTAGGGCTATTGATGATGCCCGATGCCTCATTTCTATGTACCTTATAACTGAGAGCAGGTATACGCAATGTTCTTTCCAACACTATTTCCTGTACAAATTCTCGAGAGGTAATGTGAATATTGGGTGGTAGAATCCACCGTGGTACAACAGACATCACTTAACTCTGTTTTTGTTTTGAAGGCAACAACGCCTCAGGACCTCGTGACCTTCAAAAAGGGGGGATATGTAGCGGCAATGCTTGTTAATAAGACAGAATTAGGCGTTGGTATGCTGTCCTAAAGGAGGCCCCATCTCACCCTCCATCTCTGTGGTGCAGCCACAGAGAAAGTATTCATGCAGGCTGATTTAAGATGTTTTCTTTTGATAAGGAACAAGCTCCCAGACGGGGATGCACTTAGCTAAGCCTGGCTATCATGATCAATGGTCATCCATTGGTGCCTATCAGTCTAGAGAGTGCCGAATGGACATCTGGACTGCATTCCTAAGTGTCAAGAGTAAGTGACTTATATCTCATCTTGACCAACCAATCAGGGACTGGCAGGGCGTGGTAATACCACGTGGGTCTCCAATGCCCGCCAAACTCTCAACCAATCAGCACACATCTGGGTCTTGGTCAAAAAGGGAGCGCAAGCTCAGATCGGGGCTCTCCTTGGCCATTTTCGTGCATCCTCAGAGACAATCACGTGACAACTGCTGTTGTCTGCAAAAGGACTTGGACTTTGTTCTAAGCGCGAGGCCGAGGATCCCGTACGTACTCAGAATTCTACCAACGTGAATGCTCCACTTGATCAACGGCAGCCTACAGTTGGACCCCTCGTCGACAACCTGAATAGCTTATTCAGAAGCAGCGCTGGACCGGGAACGAACCAGCTTCTTCCCAGGCAAAAGAGTGACTTGTGAAGACTCACGGTCACACTCTTTGCATAGAGACTTTCTACTAGCCAGCCGGACTCCTGGTAGATCCCCTCGGAGCAACGACTGCCCTGTGCGCCGCAGTCAGATTCCTCCGCCCGTCCTACTCTGAGCTGCACCTTGACTGGTTGGCCGGTAGCTAGAGGACGCCGACACAATGCCCATTGGCCAACCGCTGCAACAGAGGCTGCAACAGAGCCTGTCA
Organism: Lepisosteus platostomus; assembly: GCF_059453375.1. Classification (NCBI taxonomy): domain Eukaryota; kingdom Metazoa; phylum Chordata; class Actinopteri; order Semionotiformes; family Lepisosteidae; genus Lepisosteus; species Lepisosteus platostomus. Next base: position 10,713,840 of record NC_142615.1, on the reverse strand, counting down.
GCTGGTTTGGTGTTCGTGCCAGGAGATTCCAAATCCATACACAGTGGATAAGTAAACCCCATATTCTACGTTGCGTCTCGAGAATTCAATTGTACCTCAACACAAGTTGTTATCAATTTAATTCATGAGTAATGTATTTACTTCCGAGTTTAGAGTAACAGTGGGTAATAACACTGGTTAGCGATTTGGTAACCGAACGATATATATTGACATATATTCTCTGTTGTGTATCTCTTTGTGTTTGCATCTCTTCGAGATTATATACCTTGTATATTGATAACCCTCACAGCAAGGTCTGCCACTCGTATCCAGGCAGACTAGTATATCTTTGGTGCACAATTTATATTAATAAATGTATCTCGTGTATTGAACCCGTGTGTGTGCGTTGTTAGTTGTTCTGACGATTTATTTTCTAAAAGCTACAACGAACAACCTCGTGATTACTGTTACAATTAATAATTGTCTCAGTAAACCCATCAAACCACTACACTATTGAGCCATGAAGAAGACCCACCTGTCCCAGTGTATTACCTGTAGTGTTACTTTCAGAAAATCATAAAAAAATAAAGAAAGAGGCCACAGCCACAGCAAGGTTGTATGAGGTTAGGGGCCCTGTCTGGTGTGTAAAACATATGGTTTCAGCAGTGTGGCTGTTGTATTTGAATTACTATTGAGCCATGAAAAAGACCCACCTATCCCAGTGTATACCTGTAGTGTTATCTTCAGAAAATCATAAAAAATAAAGGTTCCACAACCCAAAACAAAGCTGGAAAAAGTCAGAAGACCTGCTTAGTGTGCAAAACACTTACTTGCAGCATTGTGGGTGCTGTGATTTAAATGCTATTGGTTTGTGAACAGAATATCCCTATCCCAGTGCATTGTGCCATATTAAATAAAAGCACGAGAAAAAGAGATTCAGAACGCAAAGCTGTGTCAGTGTTCTGTGTAAAATATCGGTTTGAACATCATGGGAGCTGTTTTTAATGAGCTGCTGAGTAAAGAATATTTTAATCTTCCTGCTGTCAGTAGTATTGTCAATATAGTTGACCCTTACCTGAATGAAAACAGGGCGTAAAGGAAGGGTTTCAGAAATCAAACAAAGCTTTATTCCTGTGCTTACAGTCTGGGTAATTGGAGACTGCACTGTTCTGCTTCCTATGGTCATATACGGCTTATTCGCACGAAGCCGTATTGAACAGTATTTCTTGCGTTGTGAACGTCTGTACACAGCAGTCCTCCAGGTTCCAGTAAGTGCGTAATTATGCATCGATGAAAAACCGGAGGTTTAAAAAAAGATAATTAGCCCACTGATAGTTTGATGTAGATGCTGTGGAAATATCCACAAGTCTTGGTCTTTAAAATGCATTTGGTTTGACGGCGTTCTGTGCTTCCTTTGGGAAGATATGGACAAAAGAATATTCGTGCTCGGTCAAAAAAATGTCATAAAAACGAAAAAGTAAAGGCTGAGAAAGCATTCACAATGTATTTTATACACAAAGGAAGTATTCTCGCAACTCTAAGAGGTTTCGTGGTTTAATTTTTTTTAATTGTTGAATCATATTTAAATGTTAAACAACTGAAGAGCATATTGCTGTAGACCAGGATGGCCGAGTGGTTAAGGCGTTGGACTTAAGATCCAATGGACAGATGTCCACGTGGGTTCAATCCCCACTCCTGGTAGTGTTGTAATAAGTTTTAAGTGACAGAACACTTTGATGATTTACACTCTATTTAAATATGAATTTAATAAATTTCAGTTCAGTTCTCTTCACTCCCACTCCCTGGCATAACTGAGCTCTCACTATCGCATACTGAAGGCTTTACATGCATTAGCTGTGATTCAGTTCCCAATAAAGACGGAATCAAACAGTTTGTTCTGTCTCTCATGGTGATCCTCTTCTCGATCCAAATGAAATGTTTAATATGATGCCTCGAGAAAAAAAAAGGAGTGGATTTCCACCTATAATGATGGATGCCCCATCAAACATTTTGTAACATCCCCGGAAGATTATACAGTAGAATCCTGGTTTGTGGCTTAAATTCAAGGTAAACAAGACTAAGGAAACGAGTTGGAAACTTGATGTCGAACTGGAATTTAAGTACCCGGAATATTTCACTACATTGGGCAATATGTGCCAGAGAAGAGCACTTTAAATCCCTTCGATAGCTCAGTTGGTAGCGTGGCTAATTGTATTAGAAACAGTTTGGAATCCTTAAGTCGCTGTTTCGACTCCAGCTTGAAGAAAGGTGCTTTTGTGAACTTTAATCAAATAGTTAAAATAGCAAATCTTTTTCACTCAGACGTTGATCAAAAGCTCAATAAACAATGAAGCAGAGGCTCTTGTTCCGAATTCAGCTAACATCTGGTTGTCTTGTTTTGGCAAATATCTTATCTTTGAATTAAGGGACTACGCTGTCTGATTTGTAATTCAAAAGTAGATACAAATGTCACTGTTTTCAAAGGATAGGTACTTAATTGGCTTTATGATTTAGTATTGATTTTGTATCATTATATTATTACGTTTGTGCTTTTTGTGTTTTTTATCATATTGTGAACTTATTTTTTTAACAAATGCTTACAAAGGCAAACACAGCACACATCTGTTTATACCAGTGGTGAATTGTACATTTTTATTAAGTACAATCTACTGTATTTTTAGAAAAAAATGGCATACTGTGCAGGATATGTTGCAGAAACACAACCTGATATTTTCATAATTATTATTTTAATCATTTGACAAGTATGAGGTCCCGGATCCAAATCTTCAGTTCTGATTTTTTTTAAAGTGATATCTTCTCTTCCTCTCGTGGAAATCACAAGATGTGAGCAAATGTTTTTTGTTCTTTTTTTTTCACGTTGCGATCCAAAGAGCCTCAGACACACAGTCTGACAGTAACCAAACCAGAATGGATTCTGCTGGGAGCCGGACTGAGCTCATTCTCACTCCCTGTGCTGAAAACAGAATTATCTCTTCCCCGAACATCATCTACAGCTGCTAGATATTGCTCTGCGTCCTACTGCTCCAGCAATTCCTTTGACCAAAGACAGATCACTTGTGCACTTTTAACCTTTTTGCCGTTACAGGCTCTTTGATGGCTCATGCTGATCGTCCTGTGGATTTGAAAGAAAATGTTAAAGCTGATATATTTTCAATTGTAATTTGCATCTAGCTACAACGTCCCTGGAAAAGATAATTTATTAGTTGCGTGCAATCGGAATCTTTTACTTTACGGATGGTAGTGGAAATAGTTTTAAAAATGTTTTCTAAAGAAGATTGTATTGCCAGGACCTGCCTTTAGCGCTCAGTAGCGATTACGCTGTTGATATAGATGGAGAAGAAATGTAAGATGAATTGATGATCTAAGCTAAAATATCCCTAACACGCCTCCTGTAACAGTGTTTGTATTCATAGCAAGTAATATTCTTTTTCAAACCCGAACGTTGCTTTTTCATTAAGTGTTATGTAACCATTAGCGGTTTCGGTAACTTCTAAAGAGCGCACTTTTCCAAACTGAAGCCTATAAGAATTTTGTTTCATCAAAGAGTACAGAAAGAAGAAAGAAAGAAAAAGTGTCGTAAATGAACTCTGTTGCCCTTGGGAGATGTCAAGCGCATTGGACATGAAAAGTGCCCAATAAAAGCCATTTCTCTTCGTTTCTTTTACGGTCAGGGCTCCTGTTCCGTGTAAAGGAGACAGCTTGCTCAGCCGTCAGACTCAGGGCTTAGTGAATGCAAATGGCTCAGAGCGGTGTGTCCAAGCGGCTGTAAAAGAGGAGAATTCTGCCGGCACTGTAGCTGAATCGGTTTAAGTATCTGTCTCGTTAACTGGGGATCCTGGCTCCACATCCCAGCTGTGCCTTTCTTCCTGTCTTTCTGTGCAGAAACAACCATCTTGGACAACCGCATAGGGCTTGATTTAGTTTAATGCATGAATGCATTTCCTTTCTGCAACAACTTGTTTTTCAAGAAATTCATACAGCTTGTGAAAAATGAAATTTAATTTTTGCCTATCAGAGCAATGTTTAATTTTTGACCAGAAAGGTGCGAATGGAGAAAAGCCTCTCTCATCAGTCTCTGTGGCGCAATCGGTGAGCACGTTTGGTTGTTAACTGAAAGGTTGGTGGTTCAAACCCACCCAGGGACAATCTTCTTATTATTGTCAATGTAAACACTGTCTCCGCTAAAGCTGAAACCTTAACCCTCTTTATATTTGCAGAAAATGCGAGTCTTTTGCCCGTGTCCAACAACAACACTTGAGACCGGGGAAGTCCAATAGTGATCAACACCGCAACTCCCCAGAAATCCATATTTACCCATGGAAAAGTATCTTTGAATGGCTGGCGGGAGATATCATTTATACTCTTGTTGCGTCCTCTGCTAAAAGAGATTAGAAATACAACGCAGATTTGTTTGAGAATTTGACAAGCATTGTTACGAGTAGTATAAAGCGACACCTTTCGTCAAACTTTTGACAGGTACCACGCCCCCCTTTTCCAGCCAATGGGCGTCAGCGGTGTTTGGCTGTCCCGCCCCCTTGCCAGCCAATGGCGTGTTGTTATTTGTGCATGTCCCGCCCCCTCAGGAGCCAATGGTGTGTCGTTAAGGGTCGGAACTCCCGCCTCCCCCTGGCCGGTCGGTCCGGAGCCTTAGGGTCCCAAAGCCCCAAGGCGGCGCATCCCTCGCTTGTGTGTGAAAGTGTGTATTGGTTTGGAAGGGGACCATGTCTGCCGCGGGGTTGAGTGCGCTCTATTATAACCCTAGGAAATCGGGTAGTTTTCGTGTCTGGGAGTCTGGTGAGGGCCGCGAGATCCCCGGGTGTGAGCAGCGCCAGCCGCGGCCGGGTGGCCGAGTGGTTGTCTGGCCAGGCTGCTTATACGCTGCATAAGCTGTGTCTCAAAAGCATCAGGGGTGTAAACACACACACACACACACACACACACACACACACACACACACACACACAGCGTAAAGTCTCACGGAAAGAACGCACAGGACAAACACCATGTGAAATGTGAACTGCTTTATTTCAACGGGGGGTTTTCAAACACAGAAACAGCGCAGCAGCACTTTTCACACAAGTTACAGACTCCAGTTTGCAAGTATGTGAAATGTGAACCGCTTTATTTCAACAGTGCGTGCTTCAAACACTGAAACAACGTAGCACACACGCGTTACCGGCCCCTGTTTGCATTCAACAATTAAGTGTTGGTGCGGAAAATTAGTTCGGTACACGTAACCACCACCCCAACATTGCTGAGAAACTTTGAGGCATCTGAAAAAGCATTCATAACCCCCTTCCGCTCCCCATGTCTAAAGCCATGCTAACCACACTGGGCGATCCGATCTAGCAGAGCAAAAAAGTTTGCCTGCGTAGACAGCGGGATGGTGTTACCACAGGTTCTGTGCAAAACACGCTGTATTTTGGAATACACACTGTAGAACACCCCAGGCTTCCATTTCTGATCTGAAAACATCAGATCTGCAATAATTTCACTCAAGTTCTTGACATACACATCTATCTCTTCAACAAATTTAAGGACATTAGCATTCGACTCTGTTTTGCATATCAAGCTTTGTAGAGAGAAGTGTGTAAAGCACTCTTAGTAAGAATTCAGACGTATACATTAGAAATACTTCATTCTTCGGACGATGGCACACCCGGGTCTGTAAAACAGAGTGAAATCTGTATTCACATTTTACATAGATCTTTTTTTTTGCGTCTGTAAAAATAAGAATAGTGTTTCTTTTGCAACGCATCAAAAGTCACGTCTACTAATTTTTCATCCAGCTGTTTAAGTATGGTGTGTACATGCTCGAATGGGGAGCGGTCCTCAATTATATTTTTCAGCAACTGTTTTATGCCCCGCTCAGTGTCATTTGTAATGGTGTACGAACCCAGACACCTGGCAGTGTACAGAACAGCCGATAAATTTCAGGCTAAACTGAGAGACTTATAAATTTCTAAAGCAGCAAACGTCACATCTTCAAACCCATCTGTGTAGCCGACAGACAGGCATGTGTGACCTTGCTGCCCGGGATGGTCAATCAAACAGGCCGAGCAGTCATCAACCAGGACCCCCTTTAAACAGTGTTTGAAGATGCAATAAACTACTGCTTTCACAATCTGGGGCATAACATCGGGCTCATTAGGGACATGGGCATCAGCTTTATTAACATTTGGCCAAACACATAGACACGAAACATTCAGTTGTGCCAGTAGGCTGAAGATTGACCCATCCACATCCTCTTTATTCTATTAAAGGAAAAAGAAAAGGAAGGCTTAACAAAATAGACATGCTTTGTACCTAAAATATCGAGCATTTAACGCACTTTTGAGCTAAGGTTTTTCATTAATATTTACCATTTGTAGCGTGGTATCATCGCTAGCACCCAGCAGTTCTTCTGGTACCCCAGCTGAACTCACATCCCCGCCGTTGTCACAGGGTGCAGAGGGTGGGGTCTGGTTTTGCTAAAAAGAAGACCAAGTATTAAAATGACATACGCTAAGCACCGATACAACAATTCCACAATCAGAAAAAATATTTTAGCCACCTACCTCTTCACTTTGTAGAGTAGCGGACCCCGATGTTTCTCCACACAAAGAAGCCATCTTCGCAGTTCCCAACAAGGGGTGGTGTCTGACAGCTCCAGGGACGCGCTGCGACCCTGTCAGGCCGGCGCGTTTGAGAATATGCGCTAATGGTGTTACCAAGCCTACATAACACAAGACATTTTTCAATTGGTTGTGATGCTTTAAAAAGACCCCCCCCCCCCCATTGTTTTATCGAGAGTGAAAAGTATTCACATATCAGTTTATAAGTTTTAAACTTTAAAAGTATTAACACACAACGCAAACAAATGATGTGTTTGCCCAGAAAAGAAATTTTAAACACGCGGGGTTGGTCTTAAAGTTTTTAAAATAATGTAATAAGATTTTTAATAAAACATTCGCAACAGCTTTTTCGAAAGTTTGAGATAAATTTCCACACATCGCAAGCATAAAAATCTTTAAGGTATTAACAGGCAACAAATGATGGGGTGTTGTTCTTTATACTTAAACGGATTGGTCTTAAAGTTTTAAAATCACGCATTAGAGATAATTTGAGTTGTTTTGGAGACGAGCGGTGTGGCGTTTAGTTAAAGGCTTTGGAATGCAGAGTGGGGGAGGGGGGCTAAAATTGACCCCAGGGAAAGTTTACATTTTATATTCATGTAAAGTTTTCTAATTTACAAGCACCACATGTATTTCACGGAAAAATGTTCTTAACATCGCATCGCGAAAAAATAAAACCTCAAAAGGTTAAGCTTGGTTTGTGAACACGTCGCTATAAAGAACAGATACATTTTCTTATAGCGTTAATAAAAAACATTTTGCTTGATAATATTCTTAGCGGTCTGAATCAAACACAGACACCGCAGCACATTTTCACCAAGAACAGTGTGAGTAACCTCGCAAGTCACAAATGTAAAGAGAAACTGTGCTCGCGTTGTAACAACGTGATCGACACCCCTGACACACATTTGTGCTACATACTGCCTTTGGACAACCCCAAAATTTCAAACAAGTACATTTTTTTCGACTTTGAATGCATGCAAGAAACAGGGACACACATACCAAATTACGTCCACGCCCTTCATATTAACAATAAACAAAGCTGGGAATTTTATAGTGAAACTTGTCTAAAGGATTTTTTGTGTAAATTTATCGATAGACGTTTCAAAAACCATACGTTAATATCGCACAATGGCAAGGGATATGACAATTACCTAGTGATCAGACAGTTGTTAGCTGAAAAGATGGACGTTGAACTAATTAATCAGGGTGGAAAGATAATGTGTATGACCGTAAAAGCTCTGAACATCAGATTTATCGATTCTTTAAACTTTCTGCCTATGAAATTAAGCAAACTGCCGGCCGCCATGGGGTTCCCCGGGTGTAAGGGTCATTTTCCATACTTGATGAACTCTTCAGAAAACCAAAATTATGTCGGCCTGATGCCGCCGCCAGAACTTTACGGCATTAACTACATGCTGCCGAGCGAGAAAGCCGAATTTTTGGTTTGGTATGAAGAATGCAAGGGAAGTGTGTTTATCTTACAGAGAGAGCTGAAACGCTACTGCCAGATCGATGTGGCAGTTCTAAGAGAAGGCTGTGTCAGGTTCCGGGACAAGGTCATGACTATGACCAGACAGACACGCGTGACTGATTCAGGGGCAGCCTGCATTGTGTGCATCGACCCCTGTCAGTTTGTGACCATCGCTAGTGTCTGCATGGCCATGTTCAGACTTATGTTTTTACAGGAAGAGACGATAGCGTTGCTACCCCATGACAATTACCACCACCAGCAAAAACAATTTCTACACCCAGCATTCAGTGGCTTATGTATATCGAACACACAGAGCCCGTTAAAATCCAACACGCCTTAACCACGGCTGGTGAGTTCAAGGTTGGCCCATATTTTCTGGATGGTTATGCTGTAATTGACGGAGTGCAGATAGCCTTTGAGTTCAACGGTTGCTTTTTCACGGTTGTAGCGTTTGTTATTGTGAAAATGGTTTTAATCCGCTGACAAACACTACTTTTAGTTGGTTGTACAGAAAGATGGTGGTGAAAATTAATTTTTTCAAAATGAGAGGTTTTAACATGCGTGTTTTGTGGGAACACGAGTTCAGAGACATGCTTGTTGAAAATGGAGACTTACCAGAGCCTCTGCAACCGAGCGATTCGCTTTTTGGGGGGAGAACAAATGCTATTTGTTTGCATTACATCGCACAACCCGGTGAAAAAATTCATTACTCTGATTTCACCAGTCTGTACCCATTTGTGAACAAAACTAACAAAAACCCAATGGGGCACCCCTGAATAATTTATAACAACTTTGGAGATTTAAAACGGTATTTCGGTTTAGCGAAGGTGAAAGTTTACCCACCCAGACGTTTGTACTTTCCAGTTCTTCCAACCAAAATTGACAAAAAACTGTTTCTCACACTGTGTCGTACATGTGCTGAAACAAAACAGACCACTCCCTGCGAGCACAGTGATGAAGATCGTGCCTTGACTGGTGTCTGGTGCACCCCGGAATTACATATGGCCTTAGATCTGGGGTATAGAGTGGGTAAAAATTACAAAATTTGGCATTTCGAAAAGTCCTCACACGATCTTTTTACCGACTACATCAAACTGCATCTGAAAGGGAAACAGGAAGCTTCGGGGTTTCCAGAGTGGTGTACAGATGTCGAGAAACAACAGAAATATATCCGCGAATATTATGAAAAAGAGGGTGTCCGGCTGGACCCTGGCAACATTAAAAAGAATCCGGCCAAAAGACAGCTTTCAAAAATTGCCTTGAACAGTTTGTGGGGCAAGTATGGACAAAGAGACAATTTACCACAGACCACCATTGTGAGAAACCCCGATGAATTGTTCAGGTACTTATTTACGCCATATCATGAGGTGTCAGCCTGCGAGTTTATCGATGAAAACACAGCCTTTGTTACGTGGAAACACACTAAACACCACTATACGGGCCATTCAAACACTAACATTTTCATCACTAGCTTTACAACCGCCTATGCCCGCTTGGAGTTATACAATCTGCTAAATGCTTTGCAAGGCCGCTGTCTGTACCACGACACAGATTCAGTTATCTTTGTGAGCCGGGAAGGTGAGTGGAATCCGGAACTGGGTGACTACTTGGGTGAGCTGACCAGCAAAATCGATGCTGGTCAACACATCACCGAGTTTGTATCAACAGGACCCAAGTCGTACGGGTACAAACTGTCTGGAGGGAAAGCCTGTTTAAAGGTAAAAGGCATTACGCTCAATGTGAACAATTGTGAAAAAGTTAACTTTGAGAGTCTGCGGGACTTGGTTTTTGACTATGGCGTTAACCCTTATGCAGAGTGCCGGGAATTTAAACACATTTCTATTCAACAGCCGATGATCGTGCGTGTTAAAAAGGATTGGCGCATTGAGACCCGGACCTTAAAGAAAACCCAGAAGGTGGTGTACGACAAGCGGGTGCTGCAAGAAAATTTGACATCGTTGCCCTACGGATATTAACACGATGGATGTCAGGTTAAAACACCCTTTTTCGTGCATTTTGTCCGGACCCTCGAATTGCGGTAAAAGTTATTTTATAAAACAGCTCTTGGAGAGCGGTGATACCGTTATGACTCGTAAACCCGAAAACATAGTCTGGTGTTACAGCTGCTGGCAACCTCTATACGACGAGTTGCTTGTGAAATTTCCATACATTCAGTTTATAGAAGGACTACCGACGTCGTTTTCCGACGACCAGCTACTGCCGCCGGGTAGAGTAAATTTGATTATAGTGGATGATTTGATGGAGTCTGCGTGTGAAAATAATGAGATAGAAAAAGCTTTTACCAAATACGTACACCACCGAAACCTCAGCATCATGTATATCGTCCAAAATGTGTTTTGTCAAGGCCGGAAAAGTAGAACCATCGCGTTAAATACAAAGTACATGGTGCTGTTTAAAAACCCTAGAGATAAACTACAGATTACAACCCTGTCCCGGCAGATGTACCCCGGTAAAGCCAAATTTTTTTTTGGAAGCGTTCGATGACGCTACTAAAAAACCTTTCGGTTACTTGTTGGTGGATTTAAATGCCGACACCCCAGATGACTATCGCTTGCGAACAGGTCTTTTCCCCCCAGATGTAGCCACGGCTTATGTGTTTAAAAAATCTAAAAGTCGGTGATCTCACAACCACCGACTCAGTCGAAAAAACACGTTCGGGGCGTCGTCATGTCTTCACGCGTTCGGAGAAACCTGACTCTCTTAAATTTTCTGGTAAAAGCCACCCCCAAACAGCGGAAAGCTATTCTCTGCGGGGCTACAAATGATCTTGTACAGGCCATAGCTGAAATCGCCTTGAATACCTTGAAAGGGAACATACCGTTATCTGCTAAGCAGTTTGGGACCCTGAAGAGAAAGCGTAAGCTTATAAAGACTTTGAGTCGAAAGGGTCTTTCTCTTAAAAGAAAGAGACTCTTGGTGAACCAGTCCGGTGGTTTTATCGGGGCCCTGTTGAGTATTGCAGTACCACTGATTACGGGGCTTCTACAACTTCGATAATGGAGCACGCTGAAAAAATGTACCTGGTACCTCAGAAACAGCTCGATCGACTCCGAGAGCGGTCTGGGTTCGAAAGCGATGTAAGAAAAATAACCGCCCGTCGCCTGGATGATGAAATGCGTGACATTCTGCAGAACTCGCATCTGGCCGAATATGAAAAAGTGAAATTGTACATCCAGGTGTTGCAACGGTATTTGACATTAGTACGCCAGGAGACTTCCGAAAAGGGGACATTAACCGTTGTACTACCGGAAAATGCACCCACCGAACTATCACGTACGTTCGCGCAACCGCCGTCATCGAGCGAGGCTGACTTTGAGTATATTTTGGACAGCGTGTCTCAGAGGTTCCGGAGAAATGCCGAGATATTGTTAAAGACCATGGCCCGCAATGAACCACTAATAGCCTGGAATGAAAAGGGGGAATTTGTGGGGGGCACCCGTTGAGGGCTCTCACATGATTGATCTTGTCAGGGCTCTCACGCAGCAGCAAGCAGTTGCTGGCGGTAAGAAGCCAAAAGGTTGGGATGTGTTCATGGAGGCTATGGCTGAAATCAACGTGCCGGGCACCTTGCTAGCCAACGCTGGTAACCGAGAGCTACTTGAAAAATTCAAGGCTGCCCCGCCGGGGTGTGCCGCGTCGGCCAAAACTTTAAAACAACCGGTAGAGTTGTCGACGGTCGACCCGGTCTCTAAGATAACCGCTGAAAGGAGACGATCATTAATACCTAGACCCACATGGCTGTCTTTGTAACATTTTTTTCTCTGGGTCTGTGTGTTTGTGTTAAATGACTTGAAATGTATATTAAAAAGCGTGCGCAATATGTTTAAAAATGGTTTGTCTGTAACATGTATTAAAAAAAGCTTGAGCGCTGTAACAGCGAATGTATAATAAAAATATTGTGTTGATTTTCATCCATGTTTTGTGTTCTTTTTAAATAATAACCACACAGACGTCGAAATGGTTCGATTTCATTTTTATTTTAGACGACCGATTAACATTTATGACATGTTTTAAATTGTCGTAAACACCCGCATAATTGAACATTCGTATTTTCAAAGGGCTTGAAAGGGTACAGGGGTCTCCGTCTCACGACACGACGTCGGTTTTTCAGAAACATTTCCACCATGCGGTCATTCTGGATTGCATCCGTAGAATAAAGTTCTAAAATGTTTCTAAAAGATAAACCTTTACATCTATGGTATAGAAAAAAGACGCAGTGTAGACCGCAGGTCACTGCAAAAGAATCTTGCAATTATCTGTTATTGTAAAATATGGAGTTAGCATTTCTGTTTAAGAAATCATTAATGTTCTTGGGAAAGAAAAAGGCTTGGGGTGAAAATCCGTAGGAGTCGAAAAATTCTGCGCCCTCGTCGTCGGGTAAGTAAATAGCCAGCCAGTGCTCACCGGGGCGGTCGTGTGGGTGAGTATTAACTATTAAACTCAGAGGGCGCCGCGCCAGTCTCTCGCTCGGTAGGGCATCACTGGGGAACACGCCTAGAAAACTGTCTCGGGTATAGCGGTCTCGGGTTAGAATGTCTTCTAGCTGTTTGGTGTTCATCTTTATGTGCAGGTTGTGTGGTCTCCAAGTGCTTTTTAGCTGAAGTCGTAAATGACTTGACGTCTCATATCCAGCTCTATCACGTTGTCGAACAGCGCGTACACAACCATGTTAACTGTAGTGGGTAGCGGGAGCGCGAAGCGTATTTCAGCTCTCAGATTACCCGTTTTGATAAGTGAATAATGTCCTGTGCACTCGTCGTCGGGGCTGAGGTTGAAAGCGAACAATGTGTAACCGCGCGCGTACTCCTCGCGGTCCACCAGAACTGGTTTGTCTTTCAGACGCTTCCCGGCTGTTTCCACCAGATTAAAATATTCACGGACGCAATGTCCATTCTGGAAGTCTGGTTGAAGCGGTTTAGTGGGGATTTGTTCCCCGTCCGCGTAGAGAGCCAGAAAGTTAACGTTGTAGTGTTTAAAATTGAAGGGGTTTTGGGTAAAACTGCCGCTGAATGCCGCGTTGTCCACAAACCCCAAAATGACCACTTTGGGTAACTGCCCGAGAAAGAGGTTTTCTTGGTTACACACACGGCTCCCTGCTGGCAGGCTGAAGACTTTCATCTGTACGCGGTCTATGGGGTATTTAGCGTTGGCCGTCAGGAGTGCTTCGGCGTGTCCCAGTCTGACCCCGGGTGACACTCTGACTCTTTTCACAAACAAAGATGCAGAGAGTACGCTCAGTTTGTGTTCTCCGGCGTTGTTCATTAAGCAGAAAGCATCTCTGTTTCGCGTGAGTTTTATTTTCAGGTCTACGCCATTCAGAAGTAGTTTGTCCTGAAAAAACAGGTCAGCGTGAATGTGACCCAGGAGCTCCAGTTTTCGGCTTTGCGCCGTGTATGATGCTCTTTTTCGGAACCCCTGATTGGGACCATCCAAAAGTGTGGACTCGTGTTCCCCGGCTGTGTCTTTGTAAAAGAGACCTGTTGAATACTGCGTCTTCAGCGTCTCTTCACTGTAGTTCAGGACCGACTCTATAAAGGCTCTGTAAGGATAGCAGTTGTTGCTCTGGCTGATCAATCGGTCTCCTACGGTGATGTCAACCTGGCTGAAGATGGCAGCGATGGGGTAGTTCACCAGGCTCACACGGGCTGCCGCATCAATGTCCCGACCGTCTGCTTCCGTTATTTTACAGGTCAAATAGAGCAGTGTGTTGTTTAAATCTAAATAATCTTCACCGTTGCCTGCGACGTAGAACTCCAGAGGTGCGTTTTCCGTGAGGGCCGTGAGGGGTGGAACTTCTATGTAAAAGCTTTTCTCGACGCTTGTTTGGGTAGGTACTAATTGAAATATGTCCAGCTCCGACTTGGCGCATTCTGCAGACCCGCCGTGAACAAAAGCCATGTTTAAAATATGTCTCGTTTCGTGTCGCGTTGATTGCGGTGTGTCACGCTCTTCTTGGTCGACCTGAAGCTTCTATGAGTTGCCTGTCTGCGCTTAGCCGTTCTTTTATCAGGTTTCGGCGGCCCCCGACGGTGGGATGATGACGTCTGTCTTTTTCTACTGACACCCCTGCGGATGTATGCTAGACCCGAACCTTCCTGCTGATGTGCAGCCACCTTAGACATGACCGCGCTTGTAACGTTGCCGACCACGTCTTTGGCGATGTTTTTAGCTGCCGATGCCATGTGCGGCTTAGCTATTTCAAACCAGCGTTTCAGAAAAGGCACGGCTTTTCTAAATAGCGCTCTGAAAATACCCCCGATACCAGCGCCGTACTGAACTGGTAGCCCTGAAAATCCTGGTAATCCATAACCAGCCTGTTGTTTGTAGTAGTGCGTATACAGAGAAGGATCCCCTAGCTCTTGATGACCGTCATCCTTTTAGATGTTTGACGCTTTCACAGGTCTGAAATGCAGCTTGACGATGACCTTTCCAAATGCAAATGACACGTGTTCGTTTTGATCCGTCTTTATTTCAATAGTGATGTTGTTAAAATGGTCGATGCTCACCGGCACATAATGGGGTTTGTCGTACAATACTGTGACGAATTCACCATCCACGCCTCTGAAGGGCACCGCAAAAGCGGTGCGTAGACGTCGCCTACTAACTGGTGTTCTATGATATCGGTGTATATATACATGGTGTTAAATCCGCCAGTCATATCGACGGGGTGCGGTGATTTTACACCCGCTACACCCGAATTGAAACCCAACATCCGCGCTAGGCGATTACGCAGCTGCATAACAAACCGTTTATCACTAACAATCCTTACCGACCGGCTAATGGGGTTGTATTTAAGACTTACAGCCGATAACTTGTATTTTTCAGCAGCCCGTTTCATTTCATGCAAGAGCTGCTCGATGTTGCCGTAGTACCCTCTCGGTAAGGTACAGGTCCAGATAGTCTTGAGCTCCTCGCTGATGAACAGAAAAACTTCGTCTTCATCAAAAGTGTTTACTGTATTCGGATAGTGTAGTTCGACCAGGCCCACTTCCCAGCCCCCGTCCAGGTCAATCGCCTTTGCCAGATGCTCTGTGAAGCAGGCGTTAGTGTTCTTTGGAAACATCTTTGAGGATGAATTACTGGCCAGCGTCACATAGAAACCATTGGGGTTCATTTTTCACCACCTCTATATGTCTCGGACCTCAGAAGCCTTCACCCAACTATTGAATTTATCGCTCCAGCCACGCCACTTTACCAAAAGCTGTTTGTTTTTGCCACGACCCCTGGTTGCTAAAATCGTTTGGATGCGGTAGACGTTCTCAACATCCGGGTTTATCTTCTGTAGCTCTTCGGCATAGAAGGAACCCTTAATATCGTCGCCTGCGTAGTCCTGCAGTTTGTAATAGGGTCTCAGAGCCGCGGACCGCTCTTTGACAATGAAAATTTCATCTGTGAAGGTCTGTTCATATCCCTTCTCAAACACTCCCTTTATTTTGGACACCCGCACGCGATCACCCACATTAAATGAAAACTTTGACGGTTTTCTCTTAAAGTGCGCGTCATAGACCGTTCTCCACACCTCAAGGGAGTTGTCGGGCGTAACAGAAGCCGGGGTTCGTTTAATAGTCGTGTGGTAACTATGGTTATAAGCGTAAATAAGATCTGAAAGGACGTCGATATAACGAAAGGTGTTTTTGTGTGTCGGGTACCTCCACATTTTTGTTTTAATAGTTCTGTTAAACCTCTCGACCACACTAGCCTTCACATCGCTGGCCGTATTGAAATGTTCAATATTCTCACGTTTGAGAAAATTTTGGAAGGTCCTGTTAAGAAATTCTTTACCCTCGTCCGTTTGTAGCTTTTTAGGAGCACGCCCCTCTTGCAGTATATTTCGGAAAGCGCCTGTCACGGCCCCACCAGTCTTGGTTTTCAGCGGCACGGCCCAAGCGTATTTAGACAGCATGTCTATACACATTAAAATGTAACAGAAACCGTCGTTGAACGCGTGGTGTTCTCTCATGTCCACCAAGTCGGCCTGCCACTGCCAGTCCATTTCGGACACCAGCGTCCTGTTTCTCTTAAAACGTACTCGCGCCGGCTTGTGCAGCGTATAAGCAGCCTGGCCGGACAGCCACTCGACCACCCGGCCACGGCTGGCGCCGCGCACACCCCGGGATCTCGCGGCCCGCAACAGACCCCCTGCGCCGCCGTAACTGCCCGATTTCCTAGGGTTATAATAGAGCGCACTCAACCCCGCGGCAGACATGCTCCCCATTCCGAACCAATACACACTCGCACACACCCAGGGATGCGCCGGCTGGGGGCTTTGGGACCCCGAGGCGCCGGGGCGACCGGCCGGTGGGGGTTCCGAACCACACCATTGGCTCCTGAGGGGGCGGGACATGCACAAATAACAACACGCCATTGGATGGCTGGGGGGCGGGACAACCAAACACCGCGGACGACCATTGGATGGAAAAGGGGGCGTGGTACCTGTCAAAAGTTTGACGAAAGGTGTTGCTTTATACTACTAACACGCAAGAGAGTTGTCACTCAGAGTGTCGAAGGGTCGATGTATACTGGGGCTCAGTTGAAATGCAACGTCAGGACTTTTCCGAATTATGTCACACGAAGAGAGCACAGCCCTTTCCGCCCTGCCGCGTGTGTCTCGGTAACTCGCTGTGATCGTATAGTGGTCAGTACTTTGCGTTGTGGCCGCAACAACCCCGGTTCGAATCCGGGTCACGGTAGAATAGGGGCGTCTGCTTTTACTACTCGCACGAATGAAGGCAAAAAAAAGCCAATCGATGTGAACGAACGGCGCTTTACAGAGGAGTACTGCCTGACTGGATCGTTGATGAACGACAGAGGCCACTCCGACCTCTTCTCGGTTTTCTTCAATGACTTACTAAGGATCTTCTTCACATTCGCCCATGCAGGGGAAGCCAGTTACACCAAAGCAAACGCAGGAAAGTGCATTTCAAGCAGAGACCAGGAGGGACTTGTTTACACCGAGAGTGGGCGGAGAATGGAACAATGCGCCCAGCCCTGTTGCTGGAGCCGATTCTTGATGAGCTCTTGGGCTCACTAAGAGGCCCCCGCTGGATGCTAATCTTTCTGTTGTTCTTGCAGGTCCTGCGCTGCTTTTGAGCCGACAGAGCTCGACCTGGTCTGTCGGCACAGCCCAATTGCAAATGATCGGCTCCGCGTACAGAAGGAACGTGCGTTTGGTACAAGAGTGCACGAAGGCACCGGAAATACATTGGGAACAAATGACCGGTCGCTCAAGACCTCTGTGAAGTACAGGAGCGTGCAAAATGAGGCTGTTTCCGCCCGGTCTCGAACCGGGGACCTTTCGCGTGTTAGGCGAACGTGATAGCCGCTACACTACGGAAACCTGTAGGGACTGCTGCTGGTGTCTCGCTTGCGTTTCGGGCTGAGAAAGGGACGCGTCACTTTAGGCAGGTGGCGCTGGAGAGAGGAACAAAGGGCGCGATGAAACAAAATGCCGAAACCCGGGATCGAACCAGGGACCTTTAGATGTTCAGTCTAACGCTCTCCCAACTGAGCTATTTCGGCGGTGCACAAAGCCCGCAGCCACCTGCTCCAGCCTTCCTGTGTTGTGGCATGAGCGCACCAAGAGTAGCGGGAGAGTGTTGCAGGAACGTCACTCAGAAGGAAAGCCACCCAGCTGCGCCCTCTGAGCTCTGTCCAGCGCATCTTCCTCGCATGGACTCCTGCCTGCGACGGGCAGGAAACAATTAGCAAGAACAGAACGACACCCCATGGGTGTCTCATGACCGCACCTTAGGTTGTGACACGTGCAGGTGTGAGGGGTTGCCGGGCTACTTTGGAGCAGAGCTTGGGCGGAGGGGGGACGGGAAAGCAGACAAAGAGGTGACACCTCAAGGTCTGCACGATCACAGCTCTCCGCCGCCCCAGGCTTCCGCTCGATAAGCTACTGGACACACCCGCCCCTCCTCACACAGACCGTGGAAAAGCCCCCGAGTGGGAGGGCTCTCTCTTCCTCCCAGGAGCTCTTGGACACGACGCACATACAGGGCGCGGGGAGCCGCCGCCTGCAAACACGGCTCCAGGCGGGACTCCACTCCGCAGGAGCCGCAGAGCAGAGGAGATGAGGGCAGCTTAGCTCCTGTGCAGAGACCTGAGCTGTTGTTGCTGTGGATGCTGTCTTTTCTGCACTCGGGGTAGGAGTGAATGTTGAGTTGCCCTTAGAAATGAAGCAGAGCACTTCAACGGCACGGGTGTGTGTGTGTGCGCGCCCTGGTGATTCTGGGAGACAGATCAAACCTGGGCTAAAAGAGAGGTTGCTTAGCCCTCTTCCATTTGCTAGTTCAAAGTTGTACAACCCATTTGTATCTGCTAGGCGGCGCAGTCGTCGTGCACAAAACGCTTTGAAAAGCGTCAAAGGCAAGTCATTCCGAGTTGGTCGTTTGTGTTTTCCGTTCAGACGCGAAATGCTGAAATGATCTCTCGGCTCCTCGGTTGTCATTTCTGCTCCGTAAAGGAATCACAGCACGCGTCGGCTTCCAGCACGGTGGGTCGGGACACGATGCCGGGGGTCGGAGAGAGCGATGTCTTCCTCGTTAGTATAGTGGCAAGTATCCCCGCCTGTCACGCGGGAGACCGGGGTTCGATTCCCCGACGGGGAGTAGCTTTTCTTTCACCTCCTTAGAGAAATGACTGCCTTTCACTTCTCTGTTTTCTTTCACAGCGTCGTGCACCTTTTCATTGCTCTCGCTTTCAGAGCCTCCGCACGGCAGTCGACTCGACATCAGGAAGCACATTGAAGTGAAAGCAGGAAGCGCTGCGACATGCACTGTGCAGATCCTGCCACACTAAGAGGTGAGTGGGTCTGTTCGATGCACAAGGAACGCTTTGAGAAGCGTCAAAGGCAAGTCATTCCGAGTTGGTCGTTTGTGTTTTCCGTTCAGACCCGAAATGCTGAAAAGATCTCTCGGCTCCTCGGTTGTCATTTCTGCTCCGTAAAGGAATCACAGCACGCGTCGGCTTCCAGCACGGTGGGTCGGGACACGATGCCGGGGGTCGGAGAGAGCGATGTCTTCCTCGTTAGTATAGGACCTGTCACCTGTCCCCACCTGTCACGCGGGAGACTGGGGTGCATCAGGACGCGCCTTGAAGTGAAAGCAGGATGCGCTGTGACATGCACTGTGCAGATCCCGCCACACTAAGAGGTGGGTCCAGTGGGTCTGTTCGATCACAGCGCTAGGCGAATCCCCAATCCCCTTTTGTGCCTGGCGACAAAAGATGTCTGTTTCCGCCCGGTTTCGAACCGGGGACCTTTCGCGTGTGAGGCGAACGTGATAACCACTACACTACGGAAACGGTGGTAAGACGTGCCCAGCGGCCCAGCGCTGAGCTTCGCCAATGCGATTTAGCTGCTTCCAGTGCCTTTATTGGAGTGCGCTGATGGACCGTGCTCTCTCTCCAGAGACCAGCACGCCTGTCATGGACGGAGCAGGAAAGGCGGCGCCACATTCTACAGCCCTCTCCACGCAATCGACGAAATCGGGCTACTGAAGTGGAGAAAATCGCCTCTCCAGAAAGTGCAAATATCATCTTGGAGACTATAAATCCTATTGCCGAAGGTCAGCCCTGTCTACCAGAGTAACCCTCCCACAGCGATGATCAGCTCGTCTCACACGCGAGAAGTTTCGGTTGGAAACAAGCGCCCCCTCTTCTCGCACGTTTTGCACGTTCGAGTAGTTTTAATGCGGCTCTTTCGTACACGGTGCTGATCTTTTGGAAAGCAGGAGGCA
Source organism: Lepisosteus platostomus (assembly GCF_059453375.1). Classification (NCBI taxonomy): domain Eukaryota; kingdom Metazoa; phylum Chordata; class Actinopteri; order Semionotiformes; family Lepisosteidae; genus Lepisosteus; species Lepisosteus platostomus. The sequence continues at coordinate 10,693,990 of NC_142615.1, read as the reverse complement.
AAACCGAGTCGAACCGCCTGGGTGAAAACCAGGAACCCTAACCGCTAGACTATATGGCAGCGAACAACCATGCTGTTCCCGGCATCATGCAAGCAAACTACATAAATATGAGAAAACACGCAAGAGAGTTGTCACTCAGAGTGTCGGTCGATGTATACTGGGGCTCAGTTGAAATGCAACGTCAGGACTTTTCCGAATTATGTCACACGAAGAGAGCACAGCCCTTTCCGCCCTGCCGCGTGTGTCTCGGTAACTCGCTGTGATCGTATAGTGGTCAGTACTTTGCGTTGTGGCCGCAACAACCCCGGTTCGAATCCGGGTCACGGCAGAATAGGGGCGTCTGCTTTTACTACTCGCACGAATGAAGGCAAATAAAAGCCAATCGATGTGAACGAACGGCGCTTTACAGAGGAGTACTGCCTGACTGGATCGTTGATGAACGACAGAGGCCACTCCGACCTCTTCTCGGTTTTCTTCAATGACTTACTAAGGATCTTCTTCACATTCGCCCATGCAGGGGAAGCCAGTTACACCAAAGCAAACGCAGGAAAGTGCATTTCAAGCAGAGACCAGGAGGGACTTGTTTACACCGAGAGTGGGCGGAGAATGGAACAATGCGCCCAGCCCTGTTGCTGGAGCCGATTCTTGATGAGCTCTTGGGCTCACTAAGAGGCCCCCGCTGGATGCTAATCATTCTGTTGTTCTTGCAGGTCCTGCGCTGCTTTTGAGCCGACAGAGCTCGACCTGGTCTGTCGGCACAGCCCAATTGCAAATGATCGGCTCCGCGTACAGAAGGAACGTGCGTTTGGTACAAGAGTGCACGAAGGCACCGGAAATACATTGGGAACAAATGACCGGTCGCTCAAGACCTCTGTGAAGTACAGGAGCGTGCAAAATGAGGCTGTTTCCGCCCGGTCTCGAACCGGGGACCTTTCGCGTGTTAGGCGAACGTGATAGCCGCTACACTACGGAAACCTGTAGGGACTGCTGCTGGTGTCTCGCTTGCGTTTCGGGCTGAGAAAGGGACGCGTCACTTTAGGCAGGTGGCGCTGGAGAGAGGAACAAAGGGCGCGATGAAACAAAATGCCGAAACCTGGGATCGAACCAGGGACCTTTAGATCTTCAGTCTAACGCTCTCCCAACTGAGCTATTTCGGCGGTGCGCAAAGCCCACAGCCACCTGCTCCAGCCTTCCTGTGTTGTGGCATGAGCGCACCAAGAGTAGCGGGAGAGTGTTGCAGGAACGTCACTCAGAAGGAAAGCCACCCAGCTGCGCCCTCTGAGCTCTGTCCAGCGCATCTTCCTCGCATGGACTCCTGCCTGCGACGGGCAGGAAACAATTAGCAAGAACAGAACGACACCCCATGGGTGTCTCATGACCGCACCTTAGGTTGTGACACGTGCAGGTGTGAGGGGTTGCCGGGCTACTTTGGAGCAGAGCTTGGGCGGAGGGGGGGCGGGAAAGCAGACAAAGAGGTGACACCTCAAGGTCTGCACGATCACAGCTCTCCGCCGCCCCAGGCTTCCGCTCGATAAGCTACTGGACACACCCGCCCCTCCTCACACAGACCGTGGAAAAGCCCCCGAGTGGGAGGGCTCTCTCTTCCTCCCAGGAGCTCTTGGACACCACGCACAGACAGAGCGCGGGGAGCCGCCGCCTGCAAACACGGCTCCAGGCAGGACTCCACTCCGCAGGAGCCACAGAGCAGAGCAGAGGAGATGGGGGCAGCTTAGCTCCAGTGCAGAGACCTGAGCTGTTGTTGTTTCGGACGCTGTCTTTTCTGTTCTTGGGGTAGGACATCAGGAAGCACATTGAAGCGCTGCGACATGCACTGTACAGATCCCGCCACTACTGGGCCCGATTTCCCCGGATCGAAACCGGGCGGAAACAGGCCCGTTTCGTTTGTTGCCACGCACAATGTTTGGGGATTCGCCTAGCGCTGTGATCGAACTGACCCACTCACCTCTTAGTGTGGCGGGATCTGCACAGTGGATGTCGCAGCGCATCTTGCTTTCACTTCAATGCATGTCCTGATGTACCCTGGTCTCCCGCGTGACAGGTGGGGATACTTGCTGTCACGACCACCAGCCAGCGGAGATCATCACGTAAGCGAGCCAATCAGCACCAGCAGTGGATAACTACTAACAAGCGCCGCCGCACGAGTTAACACACCTGCAATTGCTCTACCGTGCGGCACGCCGGGTTATTTATACCATTCGTACCTGATTCCCGTTGCTCGGTATTGAGTTCTCTACTTGTTGCTCAGCCTAGCGTTCTTACCCCTCTTTTGCCTTCCTGGAATTCTGCCTGCACCTTTTGCCTTCGGACTTCGGATCTCGTCTCGCCCCTTGGATTGTTTGCTATCATTGGCTGTTTTGGATTTGACCCTGTAGCTCTCTTTTCGACTACGATTCTGTCTCACGTTTTGGATTGTTCGCCACCAGTGCCTTTACCGGATCTCGACTTACCTTCGCCTTCGGACTACGACTCAGCTCCTGGATTTGCTCGGTACGTTTACTTACCTCCCTGCGACTCCTGCATCTGCATCGGATCCTTTTCACCTCTACAGAGCAGCGTTACACTTGCCACTATACTAACGAGGAAGACATCGCTCTCTGCTTAGTGTGTAAAACACTTACTTGCAGCATTGTGGGTGCTGTTGTTTAAATGCTATTGGTTTGTGAACAGAATACCCCTATCCCAGTACATTGTGCCACATTAAATAAACACACGAGAAAAAGAGATTCAGAACACAAAGCTGTGTCAGTGTTCTGTGTAAAAAATCGGTTTGAACATCATGGGAGCTGTTTTTAATAAGCTGCTGAGTAAAGAATATTTTAATCTTCCTGCTGTCAGTAGTATTGTGCATGTAGTTGACTCTTACCTGAATGAAAACAGGACGTAAAGGAAGGGTTTCAGAATTCAGACAAAGCTTTATTCCCGTGCTTACAGTCTGGGTAATTGGAGACTGCGCTGTTATGCTTCCTATGGTCATATACGGGTTTTTCGCATGAAGCCGTATTGAACAGTATTTCTCGGGGGTTTAAAAAAAAGATAATTAGCTCACTGATACTTTGATGTAGAGGCTGTGGAAATATCCACGTCGTGGTCTTTAAAATGCATTTGGTTTGAAAGCGTTCTGTGCTTCCGTTGCGAAGATATGGACAAAAGAATATTCGTGCTTGGTCCAAAAAATGTAATATAAACGAAAAAGTAAAGGCTGAGAAAGCATTCACAATGTATTTTATGCACAAAGCAAGTATTCTCGCGATTCTAATAGGTTTCGTGAAAACGCTACAGGCGTGGCAAAATCGTTTTCGAACTTCAAGCTAACTTTACCCCGGTGTTTTACGCTGCTCTTTTCTACACTGAACTGATCATTTGGACACCGTAGGACAAGAGAGACACATTTCTATGTAATCAGGAAACCAGGAATCCTAACCGTTAGCCCGTTAGTGCCACAGAAAAAAAAAACGTTTCAGCAAGATAAAATTGCAGGATAAACACATTTTTTCTTTTTCGTAGCGCTTGTGTTTTGTTTGATTTAGCGAATTTTATACACTTTATTTCTGACACATGACTTAAAAGGCTGGTAGAGTATATTTAATACAAGAGCGCTGAACAACAATTTTCATCTACCGTATTGTCATGTTTTTTAAAAAAGCAAGTTAAATGCATATATAGTAAATGTTTTTCTTTTTCATATAATAGTGTTTATGGTCTGATAAACGTAATTCATTATTTAACGGACATTTGGTATAATTAAAAAAAAATACTCATTCACGAATGTAAACATTTTTTACAATAACGTGTTCTATTGTGATCTTGCGCCCCATGCAGCAATATCACCAGACAGTTTAATGGTCTGTCGTCCTTTTACAGTTCTGGGTTTTATTCTGTCTTCAGATGCACCAGATGTATTTTTAAAATACGCAAATAACAATTCTGGTGCAGCGAGGCATTCTGTTTAATTCAGATTCACTCTTCACGTGTGTTATAGATATCATATAATGTTTTTGTATCCACGCAAAACCTCGCATGAAGTTGATAAACTTTGCTTGTAACATATTTAACAAGGTACAGTGCCAAACAATTAAAATACATCAGAAAAGTACCCAAACTCATCTAATTTATGTATTTGAAACGAACGGATGGGAGACTTTAATATGGCTTTCTGGGAATTCACTTTTAGGAGTTTTCGGAAGTCTGGACCCAGATATACAGTGAGGGAGGAGTGCTTTGACTTCCTGCTTTCAGCTCGTGCATTGTTTCTACTTGTGACCACCAACAGAGAGAGCTTTACCGGTTCACAGAAACGTCCCAGGAGGTTTCTGGGTTAAGATGGAAGAATAAATTTAATAAATGGAGATGTTATTGCCGCTGGGGAGTATGAAGGCGGTTTAGCGAGGCGGTGGCGTGTGGAGGGAGGAGACGCGCATTCCTCACGGGCAGCGCAGAGCAATGAGTCACACCTGCTGCGCGCTGAGTCCTGTCCTATATAACCGCTGAGCCCGGACACCCACAGCCTCTCCAGCCAGTGCTGGAGTTTTTTTTTTAAATAATACTTCAGAAGGTGCAGAAACGGACTCTTTTGCTCAGTTGAGGCTATAGGAATCTGTGTTTCTTTTCAGGCTGTCAGGAATAGCGCTTATTATTATATTTTTTTTTTCTCAGACTAAACAGTATCATTGGGCTGAATTTCAGTTAAACGCCTAGTTTAGGAAGATCAAGAATGAGTTAGGGAAGACAGAGGTGGAGACTAATGGAAGTTATGAAAGCCATTAATGGGTTGTCTCTGCTTGAGCTTGATTTACACCTTCGTAGTGCAAAGTCTAGGGGTTAATTGCAACAAACTGAAAGTGAAGTACTAACAGGCGTTCAACCCGTGTTTAGTACGCAGCTGTGGTCTGAAGTTGTGCTCCACTTTAAGTCCAATTGCAACGAACGTTGCTGCTGTGCTTAGTCCACAGCACCGTACTAAACCTGTTCTCAATTACAACGAACACAGAGTAATAGTTGTTGCCCTCTAGAAGTGACTAAACTAGTGAATTATTTTAAACCACCTCTTAATATGGCTTGAGCAACTTAGTACCATACTTGGTGTAACGATGAATTGCATTAGAAGGCTCCAGAATATAGTGGAAATAATATCGTTACCACGTACTGAATTTATGCATCCGTCGCTTGGAAACATTGTAATATTTAATTAAAATTGCTTAACACTCATACCACATTTATTCATGATGAAGTTGATTTAATGTGGGTATTTACAAAAGTGACATTTACTTATTATGTTGAATGTTAATCATTACTAGTAGCTGTGAAGTTTGAGGTGCTAGGGAGTGAAGAGAACAGAACCTAAGCTATTATTTATATAAATGTAGCGTGAGCCTTTAATGTGTTTTATAAAATTGAGGAGTCAACTGGATAGATTTGTTAAATATTTTAGTGATGGGTCTCCGTATTTGTGGTTATCAGAGGAAAGCAGGGATGAGGAGGAAATAGGTGGCACCCAAGCATGTTAAAGGAAAAAACTCGGCATTTTAAGTGATTTATGATGGTTTACAGTCCCTTTTCTGTCCTGTGGCTGTGATCCAATGACTGTGTTGAAACAGCCAGGGTTGTGCTAGCTCTTGATGGACTGGTATGCAAACCAAATGACAGAGAAGCAAAGCGTTGTTTTACAATTCTGAAAGCTCGTTCAATGTGGCTTCTTGTGTTTTTATGACTCCTGTTATAGTGCTGGTCTTGTAATGTTGTTGGATTGTGCACAGGTGTCAGAAGATACCGTTATAAAGGATAAGCATGAGTTAGCAAAACAACACGCCAGCAAGCACTTCCCCACTTTGAAAGGAAGATGCTGGAACTGATTCTGAGAAGGTCAGACGAACAATAATTGTTGTATTTATTTGCTCAGGTAGTTTTATAAGTTTAATTTTCAGTAAAGTTCTGTTAAAAATAAATTAATGTCAAATTAATACAGTAGTGTCCTGTCTCAAGCCCACAGCTGCAGTTCTCATTTGTTTTGTGACTTATTGCAATTGAGTATCCCTCATTTGGTGAATTGTAGCCTCAATGCAATTCTTACATTTTAAAACTATATTTAAACTAAATTTCCTGACTAATTTTAAACAAGAGACAAAGTAATTAGCGTGGTCTATGAATTAACCTACTTATCAGATGCAATGTTCTGATGCACAGTCCCTTGCAATTCGGGCTAAATAGTACAACAACAATGCTGAGCCCTGTGAACTGGATTAAGCACAAGATGAGCTGAGCTCCAACTTGGTTCCAAATGTTTATTAAGCACAAGTTGAGCTGAACTGAAAGGAAGACATTGGAACTGACTAAAAAATAACTTAATTTGAAATGTACGGTCCTACTGATACAGGAGAGGGAGAAAATCAAAGTTCTGAAAAGTAAGCACAAGGCACACCCTGCTAAAGAAATGTATTGCCTTAAAAAAAATGCTTAGGTCAGAGGAACAATTGTTTTGTTTTTTTTGCACAAGTTTAATTTCCAGTTCTGTTAAAAATTAAACTTAACTTTACTGGTTATTAGTCGGTGTGTTTTGTAATGATTTAGCTATAACGATGTGTCCACTTATTCATCTGGAGTGTTAAACAAAATTAATGCTGCAATAATACAGTAGTGTTTAATTTCAAATGCACAGCTGCGGTTCTCATTTGTTTCATGACTAATTACAATTGGGTATCTCATTTAATAATGACGTAGCCTCATCAGGTGAATTGTAGCCTAAATGCAATTCTTAAATTAAAAACTAACTGATTTGTCAGGAAATTTAGCTTGAATATAAAGAAGAAACAGAAAAGTAATTGTATATTAATGTGGCCTATGTATTATTCTACTAATCAGAAGTGTTCTGATGTACAGTCCTCTCCAGTTCGGGCTAATTAGTTCAACAAGGCCAAGCCCTTGGAACCGGATTAAGCACAAGTTGAGCTGAGCTCCATCTTTGTTCCACATGTTTTTGCTGCAATTGAACTCGGAGCGGGAGATGATCTCCAGAATGTACCGTACTAACTTAGCACGCGGCTGTGTTTTAACTTGGGATGTCCATTGCAATTGACCCTGTGGGTTTATATACATGGGTTTCTCTGCATACACTACCATAAGGGAGGAATGGTGAGTTGGAGGGAGGGCACCAGTTTGGTTTATCAAGAATACACCAAACTGAGTAGAACTACAGATCCAACCATTCAAAATGTGCAGTAAATAGCAGTGCTTGTTCTGCAAAGAACTGTAGGATATCGCATGATGTATCAAAGTAGGGTGAAATATCTTGTAAAACCGCCAGGCGGAGCTATGAAAGCTTAATGTCTCATGTGCAGCATTTGCGCTGTTGCTAGAAAATGTTTGGTTTTGAATCCCTGTCAATACTGAGGGACAATCTTTTGTCAATTACAGACTTTAACAGTCTAAACGGTATATACAATTTAATAATTTTAAGCTTTGTATAACATTGATAAAAATTAAACTGATTAAAAAGTACACTGAAGTGTTATAGAGGACACGCGTTGTGTATTCTCTTACATTTAAAAAAAACATTCATTTTAATGTGATATGAAAGATTAATAAAGAATAATATTGGATAGGCTGTAAGCTCAAAATATTACCATAGTCCACTTTCTTTCTAAACATCTGCATCAATTTGTCTCATTCACCCATGATTACTTAAACATTTTGCCTGCCCTTTTCAGCTATAGCTTTGTTTGAACCCAGCTCCTGGCATGAGTTTTCCTTTAACAAAAACATTTCTTTGAAAAACGAAAATAGTAAAATATATTGATTTGTTGCTATTTCTAAATATCACAAGATGTTCAAAGTTAAGTGATTTATTAATAACAACTAATAATTTCAAACTGCTTGTATTTTAAAATTGTATTTTGTTTGCGGGTGATTTGTCACTGTTTTCACAAACTTCAATTTATTAAACATCTTAGATATGGTGTTCTATACCTCTGTTTACTTTCTGAAACTCCATCGATATTTCCTGTTTTCACACAGATAAGAATAAACTGCACGTGCAAATCTTTTCACAAGTGTAAAGATGTTCTGTGCTCAATAGCTCTTTAACACAGTACGCATTATGTCATATCTTTAAGCATCAGTTGAAGCATTCTGAAGTCTGACAATCGTAAAAAGTTACCAAATAATATTAGTGAAACTGTTACCTGTCCTGGATAAAGCAATTAGAAAATAGTTGGATTTACACTTGTAAGAAAATTTCTGATTTTAATGGGACATGTTGAGTCTTTTCTTTTCAGCTTGAAATTAACTCTTGCCTACTATGTATATTCCATTGCAGCCATTTTAATGCAACGCAGCTCCATACTTCTCACAAAGTCTAGGCTAGGTGTTACACCCCACTGTGTTTATGTAGATTAGACAGTTCTACTTGGGGAGGGGAAGGAACTTTCAGTTTTCTGGTGTCATTGTTGGCCTGTAACATAACGCAACCAGCAATCAAATGTCCTGTTTTTTCTTAAGTTGAACAAAGATGTGCCACATGCATACAGTGTCATGTTGTATATTTTTAATGCTACTACAGTACAGCTTGTGGGAAATACATTTGTCCTGTATCAAAGTTTAACTTACCCTACATTACAAACTCAGTGAATTCAACAGAATCGACGGCTAAAAGCAACATGTCAAAATGTTCCCAAAATAACAAAAAGTGAACGAGTTGAGGATTCGATAATAGAGTAATCATAACAATAACTCCCGAGTTGTTTAATGCAATCCAAATGAAAGAAGGACACTTAAATAAACATGAAAAGACTATTTTTTCATTGACGAAAAGTAATGTCGCACTCTCTCTTGTTTAATCTGATTGTTTTATTGCTGCACAGACTAAAACCAGAGAGAAATAGCACCTCTTTCTTTGAAGCATTTTGTTTATCCTATCATGTATCGGTTTCCAATCATACAAAGTAAGTTCTGAGAATCTCCAATTCAACATACCTATGTTTTCCTGGAGAATGCAAAGCCCTTTTGCCTCTGGACCAGTCAAAATTTATGGATGTGGTTCACCCCCAGTCCCAAAATTGCTAAACAGAAGAGTGGCGTAGCGGTCGGCTCTGGCTGTCCCCTCTGTGCCGACACACTGCACATTCAATCCCTCCTTCTCTTGACTGATGGGCAAAAGGTGGACATCTGGGAGAACTGTACGTGGCATCTGTGAGTTCTGCTGTGTAGATGGTGCTTCCTGAGGGGAGAGAGACAGTGGGGACGGCACCAGCCAATTCATTAGTGGTGGTGAGCAGAGAGGACAGGATGGAGTGTCCTGAAGGGGTGTGCTCTGCTGGGGGTGGAGGGTTGTATGGAGATACGCATTGCACCAGGTACAGCAACCTGTGTGGCAGGGAGGGGCACTTTTCAGGAGATGAAGGTCTGTTTGGAGACGGCTGACACCCTAGTGTTTGACTGCTGGAACATACAGATGCAGCCATTCAAAATGCGTGGGCGATACCGCATTATTTTCCGGTACGCTGTACGCAGTCTACCGCGAGTTACCGTAAATTCTCCTATAATACGGCAAGCAAAATTATAGTATCCGGAATTTCCGCAAGGTGGAGCTAATAAAGCTCAACCTCTCATGTTTGAGCTGTCGCCATCAAAGTCTTTAACGAAGATATTACTAATAGTAGTAATAATGAATGACCTTGGACGAGCTGTAAGTGTAAACTCAAAGTATTGCCCTGGTCAACATTCTTTTTTTCATTGACCCTCTTTGTAAAAGTAACACCACAGCATTTCGCAATCATGCATTTGTTTCCAATCATGCAAAGTACAGTAATTTTTGAGAATCAATTCACCATGCCTTTCACATGCTCATAAAAGAGATTGATTTAGGAACCTAAACATATTACCGTATGCAAACTGTACTGTATACAGTATGTATATGTATATTTAATGTCTTAACTGTGCCCTTTAAGTATTGAATATTTATATGGAATTTTACCACTGAAGGGAAATCTTAGTGCCTGAGCATAAAAAGAATAGGAGCATACTGCAACGCGTGTGAAGGCCATAAACGATATTAATTTTTGAACTTAAACATACAGTATATGGCTGGTCTCGGTACTTTAAAGAAAACATACACACCAGTATTCCATTTCTCACTAAACATTTTAAGCATCGAAGTCTTTAACTAACGTGATACCGGAGTCAACAAGCATACTTTTAGAATTCGATTTAAAGGGAATATAATATGGAATCGCGTATCTCAAGAAATTAATAACGATATGATTATAGTCGTGTACTGCGACAGGGCTGTGTAGGGCTGTTTCGCCTCTCTCTTCATGCGACTTCCCTTGTAGCCCACTGGTCTACGTGCCCGATGACCAACTCACGGGTTGTGTGTTCAAATCCAGCTGGTGCTGGACTTTTCTTTTAACAAACATTTCTTTGAAAAAATAGAATAGCAATATTATGGACAATCAATTGACTTTTATATTTCAAAATATCACAACGATCGATTCTAAGTCATTTTTGATAACAATGAATAGTCACCTTCTTCCCTTCTGACAACGGTCCCTGCTTCTGCTTCCTGCTTCTATTGTGTGTGTGTGTGTAATAGAGTAAATTTTTATAGAGAAATGGAGGCTGGAGAGTATGCGTTACAATATAAACATTTATATTTATTTAAATCGTGTTTTGATTTAAATCGCAAACGCATGTTTAATTATATGTGTTTTTTTAATCATAATCAGACTAATGCAACATAAATTGATACAGTATCTTTGTCTTCTAAGTATCTTAATAAACTTTCAGCATAGCTTTCTACCCATTTAGATTTATTTTTCTTGGGATTTTGGGATCAAACGTGGAAGGATTAGATTGTAATCGTTTTTATTTTTCAAATACGTTTTAGAAAAGTGTAATCTATACCTGCCCAGACTGTACGCCTTCCTAAACCCCACCCTGACCACTTTCACTCCTGTCCTGCTCTTCCCCGCGCACCCCAGCCGGGCACTCTTCGGCCTCTGCCCGGGACGAATGTATATTTTGATCTTTACACCCGGCGTGGCACCGAGGGAGCATCTGCATTTATAACTTAGTTTTTAAAATTAGTCAAGCAATATGAAGCATCTCCTTTTACTTTTAAGTCCCTTAAATACATTGAGCACAGCTTTCTCACCACTTAAGATTGCTTTTTGATACCATCCTTACACAAAGCAGAAACTTTCCGATGACATACAGTACAAGTGGAAAGATTACAGATTTTAATCGTCTTTAATTTTGTTACGTTATACGTTTTAGGAACGTTTCATCTAAACAAACACCACAAAACTATTCTCGATTGTATTTCTGAATGTTATGTTACATCTACAGTAGTTCACTGCTTTAAATACATCGAATTAAGAAAGTTAGATGTAGCACTTTAGATCTTTTTTTCTGAACCAGGGAAAATCTGATCATGTTTCTCTATAACAATAATAAAATACATTATTTTACATATCACCTTTAAAAGTGGCATCTCAAAGCAAAAAAGTAGATGGGAAAAACAGTTAAAAGGGACCAAAGTAAATACCAGACAAACGCAAACGCGTTTTTAATAAAAATGCTTTTATTCATTCAGCAGAGAGTGAGAGGGACATCCAGCAGAGAGAGACACACACACACAGGTTTCCATTGACAAAAGTAATTGTTTTTTTACATTCCTCTTGTCTAACAGGAATGTTTTGTTTGTGGACAGACTGTTAGACGAGAGGAAAAGAGCACCTCCTTCTACGAAGCATTTCGTTGATCCGATCACGAATTATTTTCCAGTCGCACAAAGTAAGGGTTGAGAATCTCCGATTCACCATGCTACTAATGGTTTCCCGGAGATTGCAAGGCAAGGCACTTTTGCCTCTGGACCCATCGAAATTTACAGACGTGGTCCACCCCCAGTAAATTTCAAAAGTCACAAGATTTCGAAACATGAGGGCGGCGTAGCGGTCGGCTCTTGCTTTCCCGTCTATGCCGATGCACTGCAAGTACAACCCCCCCTCCATCTCCTGAGTGATGGGTAGCAGTTGGACATCTGGGAGAATTATTCGTCCCACTGGCGTCTGTGAATTCCGCTGTGCTTCCTGGGGGGAGATAGACGGCGGGGACAGCATCAACCAATTCCCATGCGGTGGTGAACGGAGAGGCCGGGATGGAGTGTCCTGAGGCGGTGTGTGCTCTGCGGGGGGCAGAGCTTCCGCCAGGCATTGCAACCTGCGCGGCGGGGAGAGGCACTTTTCGGGAGACAGCTGCTCAACTGTTTGACTGCTGGAACATACTGTCTCCTTCCTCTGCATTTTCAGGAGTGTCTCTAGCCTCCCAGTCCTCCCCAGTAATGCATCGTACTGCTCCCGCTGCTGCCGAAATGTCTCCACACGGGTGCTGCTTCTACAGGTTGGCACCCTGGCCAGTGGCCGAGAGCAGAGACCCACGGCCTGTGGCAAAATAACATAATTCATGTAAGAAATAGTCACACAGTAGTATTCATCAGTCGCGGAACAGAAGTCAAAATAAACTTTTCTTTTTTTCCGTCTTACCGCTTTCTTTTTTACTGTCCTGGTGGTAGATCGTTTCGCCCGTGCGGTGTTTTCTTGAAGAACAGGCTACGAAGAAATAATTATAATTGAATTTAAAATTCAAAACAGCAATAATACCTTGTAATATACGCTGTAATCACGTATTTCAGATGAAGTCTGCTGTATTTGCTGACCCTTCGCTCTTTGGAAGCTGGGGCGGCAGAAGCACCCCGTCTCTTCCCGTAAAAGGTCTTGGTCTCCATACTGTACTGTGGTCGCTGTAGTGCAGGTTCGCAGTTTTTTTTGTGATGGGAGCTCACCCAATCCCTTTGTGTATTTATGCTATATTCACATGTACGGCTAGAATGTTCATTGTCTTCCAATGAAAGGCGGGTGCCTCTTGCCGAAGTCTGGAGACATTAGAGGCTTGCCACACCTGGACTGTTAAACCAACGCATTAGCACGTCAAAGCCCATTGAGGAGCCGGGCGCAATAGTTGTTTTGTCCCTTGATTTACTGATCTGCATTAATTATGGAAATCGAGTTCCTGCTCTTTGCAAACGACCTGGTCCCGGTGTCGCCCACAGAACAGAGGCTGCGCCAGAACCTGGCACTGCTGGAGCAGCACTGTCAGACCTGGGCGCCAACAGTCAATCTGGACAAGACCAGAGTTATGGTTTTCCAGAAAAAAAGCCAGACCTCAGGGAAACAGGTACAAATTCATACTTAACAACACATTAACACCTAACAACGGGAGCAGGGACGATTAAGGCCAGTACCCACTATTGTTAAACATACAGAAAAGAATATTAAAGTATTGAATATTAGTATTGGCTTTAGTATTAGCCATACAGAACATTAAAGTGCCCCTTTTCCATTCAGCGGGTGCCTGAGCCGCTGTGTCCTATCTTCTGACAGTCGCCGTTGTGAATGTCTGTAGAGTGTATCTTATTTTTAGTACTAAAATAAATACTTAGTACTTTAGTACTAAGTACTAAAATACTAGTACCGAGGGAGCGTCTGCATTTATAACTTAGTTTTTAAAATTAGTCAAGCAATATGAAGCATCTCCTTTTTACTTTTAAGTCCCTTAAATACATTGAGCACAGCTTACTCACCACTTAAGATTGCTTTTTGATACCATCCTTACACAAAGCAGAAACTTTCCGATGACATACAGTACAAGTGGAAAGATTACAGATTTTAATCGTCTTTAATTTTGTTACGTTATACGTTTTAGGAACGTTTCATCTAAACAAACACCACAAAACTATTCTCGATTGTATTTCTGAATGTTATGTTACACCTACAGTAGTTCACTGCTTTAAATACATCGAATTAAGAAAGTTATGTGTAGCACTTTAGATTTTTTTTCTGAAGCAGGGAAAATCTGATCATGTTTCTCTATAACAATAATAAAAACTTTATTTTACATATCACCTTTAAAAGTGGCATCTCAAAGCAATACAGTAGATCAAAAAAACAGTTAAAAGGGACCAAAGTAAATACCAGACAAACACAAACGCGTTTTTAATAAAATGCTTTTATTCATTCAGCAGAGAGTGAGAGGGACATCCAGCAGAGAGACACACACACCGGTTTCCATTGACAAAAATGTTTTTTTTCAATTCCTCTTGTCTAACAGGAATGTTTTGTTTGTGGACAGACTGTTAGACTAGAGGAAAAGAGCGCCTCCTTCTACGAAGCATTTCGTTGATCCGATCACGAATTCTTTTCCAGTCGCACGAAGTAAGGGTTGTAAAGCGCTGATTCTTATGGAATGTGTTCCGCCGGGGATTCAAAAAAATTTGACAAAATTTGTTTTTTTCAATTCCTCTTGTCTAACAGGAATGTTTTGTTTGTGGACAGACTGTCCACAAACGTGAGACTGTCTTTCTCAGACTTACATTCCCGAACGTCCCCCGCCCCGGTCAACAATCCTAGGAAGAACACAAAAATTTTTACAATTTTGGTCAGTTCTTCCTCCCAGAATTTATAGATCGCATCGATCAGTTCCTGCTTTGTGACGGGCTTAGCAGTTTTCCGAACGTAGTCTTTCAACAAATGCCAAACCATCTCTATTGGATTTAGATCTGGGGATTCGGCTGGAGTTTTCACCCAGTTCACTCCTTCTGCTATAAGCCTCGCCCTTGCTGCTGTGTGTTTCGGATCGTTGTCTTGAAAGAGACGGTGCCTTGATCCAAACTGCTCCCTGATATATGGGGCAGCATGCTGTGTGACCACGACTTCCTCGAAGAATACACGGTCCATAATTCCTTCGAAAATAAGAAGTGGTCCCGGGCCTCTTCTAGATATACCCCCCCAGATGTGAACCTTCAGTGGATGTTTGGGCTTTGGTTTGTCCACATATCTCCCCTTTTTGCAAAATGCCATTGTTGAAAACTGTTCCAGAGCCACTGTTTCGTCGGTGAAAAGTACATCCTGAAATGCCACCCCCTGTTCAATCCATTGGAGTGCTTGCTTGAGTCTTTCCTCTTTGTTTTTTTGCCTTATCATGGGGCATGTGTTGGTTTTTCTGTATCTCCATCCAAGCCTCCTGCGTACTCTTCTTATCGATGTCGGGCTTATATTCGCACCGAGGTCAGCCCATAGCCGTCTTTGGACTTGCATCGCCGGTAGCTCATCATTTTCACCAGTCAGTTTGTTGATAGCTCGCACAATAAGACTTGAAAAAAAAAGAGATCAGCAGTTAGTTTTAAAAATAATGTGCGTAGTTGTATTTACATGCAAGAAAGGTCTTTTTAGAAATTTATTTACCTTTGAATCGTCCTCGGTTTAGATTCTCTTTGCCTCCTCTCCCCTTTATAATGCCGTCTCACTGTGCTTTCAGAAACGAAGATGTCCATCGAAGCCAACTGCTGTACAATGTCCCGTGTTGACTTCCCGTTTCTTTTCATCTTCATTATTTGGTGTGAGAGAGTCTTCGTGATTTTGGTCATTGTCCGTCCCCTTACCAAAGCGATACAGTGGTGCAGCTTGAATTCTGTACCTATATACTGTATGGTATGGTACAGATAAAACTTACACCATACCGATGAGCTAATGCCAGGGAAAGACACTCCTATTTTATTTAAAACACAATACGCCAGGAAATGTGTCTGATGCATTAGCAAGTTAAAACAATTGGGTCGAAAACCTGGGCGTAACACCATTTCCTTTTTCTGATCACTCGCTTTCTGGATACACATCTCACCTGTCCTGTTCTTTGTTTTCCTGGTTTGCTGATTATGCCTGCTGCGGTCCACTCCTACCCTCACACCTAAAGAATACTATTTTAAATTTCTTGGCGCAGTTCATTAACCATTGTATGTGCTGTCCGCGCCCAAAATGCAATTTAAAAAAAGTCAAAAACCGCACTCAAAATGCAATTTAGAGCTTTCTGGCAAGAGGAGACACCCAAATCAATGTAACATGCCACAGTTTGTGCATGAACAGGGTTATACTGCCTATTCCCTTTGACACCCGATTAAAAAAAATAAAAATAAATATAAAAAAATAAAAAATGTTTTAAATCCCCGGCGGAACCGGGCATCCATATGAATCAAGTAACAGGTTTATTCCATGCTGAAAAAAAAAAGAAAGTTATAAATGCAGACGCTCCCTCGGTGCCGCGCCGGGTGTAAATATCAAAATATACATTCGTCCCGGGCAGAGGCTGAAGAGCGCCCGGCTGGGGTGCGTGGGGAAGAGCAGGACAGGAGTGAAAGGCGGGGTTTAGGAAGGCGTACAGTCTGGGCAGGTATAGATTACACTTTTCTAAAACGTATTTGAAAAATAAAAACGATCACAACCTAATCCTTCCACGTTTGATCCCAAAATCCCAAGAAATATAAATCTAAATGGGTAGAAAGCTATGCTGAAAGTTTATTAAGATACTTAGAAGACAAAGATACTGTATCAATTTATGTTGCATTAGCCTGATTATGATAAAAAAACACATAATTAAACACACGTTTGCGATTTAAATCAAAACACGATTTAAATCAATATAAATGTTTATATTGTAACGCATACTGTCCAGCCTCCATTTCTCTATAAAAATTTACTCTATTACACACACACACATTAGAAGCAGGAAGCAGAAGCAGGGACCGTTGTCAGAAGGGAAGAAGGTGACTATTCATTGTTATCAAAAATGACTTAGAATCGATCATGTTGTGATATTTTGAAATAAAAAAGTCAATTGATTGTCCATACTATCGCTATTCTATTTTTTCCAAGAAATGTTTGTTAAAAGAAAAGTCCAGTACCAGCGGGATTTGAACACACAACCCATGAGTTGGTAATCGGGCATGTAGACCAGTAGGCTACAAGGGAAGTCACATGAAAAGGGAGGCGAAACAGCCCTACACAGCCCTGTCGCAGTACACGAATATAATCATATCGTTATTCAATTTTTTAGATACGCGATTCCATATTATATTAGCAGAAAAGCTTAAAACTACCACTTTTTCACACGCTATTTCACATGCTAGTTAAATACTTCGATGCTTAAAATCGTTAGAGAGAAATGGAATACCGGTATGTATTTTTCCTTTAAAGTACCGATTCCTGGAATCGGACTGGCTGACACCCTTCTGAAGTGGTTACATAAAATCTGGTATACAGAAAAGAAAGCGTTGATACATACAAGTATCTTTTAATACAATCTTTGCTGTGCTCTTGAGGATCCTTGTGATATTTTGAGCTCTAGTTGAATGATAAGTGTCGCATTTTAAATCATTTTCGTAGTTAGAAATTATGAAACGCCCTGTTAAAAGCAAGGGAGTTTTTATGCCCGTTGAAGTAAAACAAAATGCCTGACAAAGTATGGCTTGGACAGATTCCAAGTGCTTGTACAAATGTGCTAAAGAAATTATACTTTGAGTATACAGCTTGCCCAAAGTCATTCATTATTAATACTATTAGTAATATCTTCGGTAAAGGCTTTGATGCATAAATATTTCTGATAAAGGTAGGTTGTGTACTTTTGTCCAACTGAGCAATCTTGCTTTCATAGAATATACCAACATTTTAATGACTGTTGATTAACATGCTGTAAGACACAGTTCAAAATTAAAAGCTCAAATGCTGTACATGAAAGGTTAAGCTCCCCCCGCTAGTTTTACAAGGTGACGCCGGATAGTTTCCGGTGTGACGTCGAATGACTCGATTAACCGTGTGATACTGCGTGACACCGCGACACGCCCACCGGGGTATGCCGCGGAATACCCCACCCATTTTGAATGGCTGCATCTGTACTCTTCTCTTTACCGCACGTATGGAATTTGCGTGAGTGACGAGTAACGAGCTCGATCAGACCCAATCTACTGCTTTCATCCAAAACAGCCCTTTATTCGGCTTTAAACTCCAGCTGTTACCCCTCACACTCAATGTTTCAGAAAAAGGGTTTTAATTTAAGCTTTGCCCAGCAGTGTTTGAGCAGAGAGAAGAAATAGAAGCGTCATTTGTGCCAGTTTAGCATAGTAACCACTAACTCCAATAATAACAATTATTATTATAAAAGCGAAAGAATCCCAGCTTCTGCATAAAAAAAATTTAAAGTTTTTATTGATACACAAGCAATAACAACTTACACTATTAAGTTCTACATAAAATTAAATAAGATACAAAAGCAAAGAATAAAAAACTAGACAGTTTTTGTGCAAGGCAAGAGGCATCAAAAAAAAAAGTTTCCAACATGACCTGCTGAAACACGACTTGTGATCCATCACCATTTGATTGCAACATGCTTGGGCCATAATGTCCACTTCCAGACCCTCTCAGTCTCTTTCTCCCCAAATCTTCTCCGGTGGATCAAAATGTAGTCTCTCAAATAAGACACAGCCTTCTGTATCACTGACAGAGGCCGAATTTTTTCCATTCTATATACAATGTAGTTCTAGTCTTCCATAAAGCTTCCCTTAGGCAACAGATGACCTGCCGGGCTTTGCTTTCTTCCGATTTCGATAGCTTCTCAAGTCCATATCCATAGAGCACTACCTGGGGGTCACTTATACCGCAAGCCAGAAAGCACCTTATCCAGCTGTTAGCCAATGTCCACACCTCTTTTGCGATGCCACAGTCCCACAGGACGTGCCGGATGGATTTTTCTTGTCCGCATCCTTCCACTGGACACCTTGATGTCTTCCCCATGCCTCTCGAATGCATCACAGCCCTTGTTGGTAAAACTTCATGTACAATCAACCAGCACATGTCTCTGTGTCTGTTCAACAAAACCGTGTGGCCAACCCTTTTCCAAACATGGCTGGGATCCCCAGCCACGAGGCCACGAATATGACATACTGCACCTCTACCCTGCACAACAAGTTCCAGCCTTCTTGCACTTGTCGACACATCCAGTGCCTCATTTTCCAAATTCCATTCCCTTAAAAATTTCTTTATGATAAAATATGAATATGGGAGGTTAAAAGCAACAGGTGCTGTTAAAGGGACCTCTAAAACTTTCAATGTCCTTAAATAAAAACCACACAAAAAGTGAGACGTAAAGGATACTTTCCCCCTGTTCCCTACCACTAAAGACAAATGTAATGATACATATTTGTACATTAGGAAAGTGAACAGTTCAGGCATGCCTTTTCCACCCATTTCCACCTTTTTTTCCTACAACCACCCTCTTTACTCTCTCCCATTTTGACCTCCAGAAAAAATAAAAAATAGCCCTCTTTAAAACCAATAAAACAGACCTTGATGGCATAAAAACAGCACTGACAAACAACAGTAATGGTAAAATTACAGTCTTGACAACTAAAACCTTGCCTTCCATTGTTAATTCCCGTAAACTCCACAGACCGATCTTGCTTTTGACTTTCCCTACCACCCTCTCCCAATTCCTACTCCCCATCCCATTTCTGTCAAAGTTTATTCCCAAGATCTTTATTTCATCTCTACGAATTGTGATTCCCACATTTTCCTCTTCACTCCAGTTTCCATATTGCATCAGCACACATTTGTTTTTATTCAGCTTGGCCCCTGATGCTCCGCAAAACTGGGTTGTCACCTCCAAGCTATTTCTGACTCCCTTATAATCTGTACAAAAAACATTTACATCGTCCATGTATAGTACAGTTCTCACCTCTTGGGCTCCACTCCCAGGGATTTTAATGCCTTCAATCCCATTCTCCATTCTTAAGGCTTGTGCCAGTGGTTCTATGCAGCAAACAAAAAGGAGTGGGGATAACGGACAGCCTTGGCGAACACCGCAATTCACATTAACCACATTTGACATGCTTCCATTAATCATTATTCTACTTCCTGTGCCTTATATAATAACCTTACCCAAGTGAGGAACCTGGTTGAAAGCCCCATCTTTTGTAGTACTCTAAACATATACTCATGAGAGATACGATCGTAAGCTTTCTCAAAATCCAAATTTAAGACCACTAATCCAATATTCCCCTCTCTCGCATAACCTATGGTATCTTTAATCAGTATTAGGCTGTCCGTGATCCTCCTCCCTGCCACACCACAAGCTTGATCTGGATGAATGACTTCACTCAGGACAGATTTTAATCGACGCGTTAAACACTTGGAAAGCAGCTTAAGATCACAATTCAATAAAGTTATCGGTCGCCAATTTGCCAGGTCAGTGCGATCATTCTTTTTGAATAGTAAGATCACAACTCCCATCTTAAAGCTGTCCGGCAGTTCTTCTAAAAACTGGTTAAAAGATCCAATGCTAAAATATCCCAAAAGGCCCTATAAAACTCAATGGGTAGACCATCAACCCTGGAGTTTTACCCGTTTTGAAGGTCTTCAAACTTTCCATTTACTCTTCTACAGAAAGGCCTTTTGATAACACGGTATCGTCATTTACACTCTTTGGAATGATTTGCACAAATGTTTCTAACAAATCCTTAGACACTTGTTTCTTTCCAAACAACTCCCCATAGAAATCCTCAGCTACAGTCAACATGTCTTCCATACAAGTTTGCAAAACCCCCTTTCATCCCTTCAATGCTGACATTAGTCCCCTCCCTGCAACCCTTTTCTTGAAAAAGAATCTTGTACATTTTTCACCTTCTTCAAGCTCTTTCACTTTGCTTTGAAACATGATTTTTTTAATCTTTTCTTTAGAGAGACTTAAAAGCTCATTCTTTAATTCTTTGATTTCCTCACTGAAGTCCCACCCCTCTTCTAATAACTTAACATACCTCTGCAATCTCTTTTGTAATCTGTTTTCAACCCTTCGTATCCTAGCCTGTTTTCTCCTCCCCATCTCTATGAAGAATGCTTTTGTACGCTCCTTCACCTCCTCCCACCACTGTGCTCTTGTGCCAAACAGGTCATACAAAGACTGCCATTCCTTATATCTTTCCCTGAACCTGCTCCTCACTTCCTCATCCTCCAGAAGTGAAATATTCAGCTTCCACACACCCTTCCCCACAGTAACAACCGTTGGAATAGCAAGTGTACATGACAGTAAACAATGGTCAGAGAAAAAAAAACAGGGGTTAAGTCTGCAGTTGTGCAAGTAAAATCACGTATCAAAACAAAATCTATACGTGAGGCTTGGGTCCCATTAGACTTGTGCCATGTGAAACCTGCCCTCCCCTGACAATGAAGTTTGAGGGCATCTTTCAGTTTAAAATCTTTACATAATGTTCGCAATAATATTGATGATTTATCAAATTGGACCCGCCTCTCGCCCCTCATTCTGCCTTCTCTTTCTAAAAGAGAATTAAAATCCCCAGCTAAAACCACTGGTTCCCATCCCAATAAATATACTCAGTTCCTGAATTAGGACATATCTGCCATGTGAGCAACTCAGACAATACACATTTAAAAGTTTAAATTAGACATTCATGAAACCAAGATACACCACCAGTGCTCTCCCTGGTTTCACTACAAGGTGCTGACGTACCTCTACCATCTTATTTTTAATTAAAACAGCTATACCATCAGATTTATTCTCATTGGACCCACTCCAAATTGATGGGCCCCAATGTCCACAGTTCCTCCATATCCTTATAGCCGTTTTTAAAAGGTAATCCACACGCCTGTAACAACATAATATCAGCATTTACCTTACTCACAAATGATAGTATATTCCTTGCCCTTAACTTGGATCGAATGCTTCTCACATTTATGGACACAATGTTCAGAGCCATACTTAAAGTTAAACCAGGGAAGACTAAAAGCTCTGGCTAGAATCATTCAGTCTGTGACACCTATTATACAGGCCTTTTTCTTTTTCCATTTGCTCTCCTTGCCTCCTCCTCCACCATCAATAGGATGGTTCTCCACCTGCCCTCCTTGAGTCTCTAGTTCTAAAGCTGGATCAGTAGGATTGGAGAGAACTAATCCCATGGGAGAACCTGCCATCTGAGGACTCTGAAAATGATCTTCCCTCGCTTTTCCACTCGGAGTTAGATCACTTTCTAAATCAGATGTCTCAGCAGACCTTTTAGACTGCACCCTCTGTTCTGTACATTCCATTTGAGCGCTTTCAGTCTCCACGGGTGGCAGACGATCAGGAGAGATACTACCAATCAATTCAGAGTCCACCTCACTTTCCACATCATTATCATTCTCTTCTACCTCAGCTTCATCTCCTTCACTCCATTCTGAACCCTCACTCTCTTTTCCACTACTTTCTTCAACGTCAACCACATCCAGTTCCTGATCCAGAACCACTGCTCCAGCCCTAATACCTCTTCAAACTCTTCCTGTTTTTGCATCGGTCTTCCCAGTTTTGTTCTATTTGCAAAGGATTTTGGACAGTCTTTAAACACATGACCTTCACACTCACATAGATTGCATTTCCTCACGCTTGTACATTCAGTATATGCATGTCCAATTTCCTTGCACTTACCACACACCACCTTTGTACAGGCATCCACAAAGTGACCCAGCTCCCCACACCTCCTGCACAGTTTTGGCTGCCCTTGGTAGAACACAAGGCCTCTATTTTCACCTAATCCAATCAAAGAAGGAATGTGTTTAAATCCACCATAACCATTTTTGTCTTCATGCAACGAAACAGGTACTCTCCATGCACAGTTCCAGATCCCATCATCATCCAAGACTTTCTGAGGCTCACCTTTCACTAAAAAATACTTAGACAACCATGTCACTATCTTCCATCATCACCATCTCATTAAACATACGAACAATCACAGTCCTATTAGAAAGATCCGTCAGCTTCTGCCATTCAAACACTCTAATCAGACCCACATCTTTTTTCTCTTCTATTTTTCTCCAAATTCTTCCAATAACTTTGCCGATTTGAAACTAATGTCAAAACCAATTCCTTTCGGCAAAGTAATTAAACAATTGACATCTAATGCCTTAACCTTTAACTCTTTCTGTAACACCTTCCTTGAAAAGTTCAACCGTGAAATATCACCCGAATGAGCCAAGGCCTCACCTCTCTTATACACCAAACGCGCGCAAAAGTAACGGCGCATGCCGACCCTACAGGCCGCCATGGCCGTTACAAATGTGTCAAAAGCAAACAAAAACCAAACCAAAACCCTATTCCCTTAATCTTATACTCGTACACAAACTCTACTCTCAACTTCTAGGCTTTAACCCTGTAAGTCTCCAACACTGGCTGGAGACTCAGTGTGTCCGGGCTCAGTGGTTATATAGAACAGGACTCGGCGAGCTGCAGGTGAAACTCATTGCTCTGCGCTCCCCGTGCGGAATGTGCGTCTCCTACCTCCAGACTCGTCACACCGCCTTCTACAGCGGGGAAAAAAAACAAACTCCCCTCTACTGTCTTCATACATCCCTCTTGAATCCCAGAAACACAGAAACTCAGGGGCGTTTCTGTGAGTCAGTACTGAGTTTCTCTGTTCGAGATTACAAGCAGAAACAATAAAAGCGCTGAAAGCAGGAAGTTATTTCTGCTCGTAGGCATAAACGTGTAAAAATACATTTTCTGATTCATAAAACCTAATAAAATCCACGTACAGTAAGTCTCCATTTTGTCCCCAACGCACATAACTGAATATAAACCAGTCAAGTTCAGGTACTTTTCTGCTGAATATGAATACACTAGTTCTGGTGCAGCTGTTACAACAAAGTTACTTACGAACTATTTTTTTTCATACGAGCTATTGCAGTTTTTAAATTTAATATTTTTTCAATTCGCTAAATCACACGAAACACCAACAACACTCATCGTAAGCATCTGACCAATCACATTCCTGAATTTTAAAAGTATTTAGTATTTATTTTTAACTTGTTTTATTTAAAAAGAAAATTGTACACCTGTTTTACATATTCTTGCCATTTTTGGCATATTGTAAGTGGATTGTAACTTCAAATTGATAATTCCTGATCTTTATAACTGTGTATCATTTCTTTTTACCTTGTTTTAATGTTTTAATTATTTTTGCATTTTATAGAACTTTTTTAATATATTGTGAGCATTTTAGCAAAATGTTTAAATAGGACTATCAATGCTCCTGACTTTTAAACCTGTATTTATCCTGACATTATTCTCTCCAACTGCAGATGAGGAGGGATGCATTTGATTTTTAAATTGGTTAATCTTGGTGGAAAATGTACATTAATTTCTTTGTACGTATCAACAGTGGGAAACTTGGCATTTTGGGATGAATTGCAATCTTTACTGCAAGGCCTTCAGACTGATATAGAAATGACGGGAGATTTAAATGACACGTTTGATAAATCAGACAGGCACAGTACAACATCTAAAATGGCAGAACCCTCTAAAGTACTGAAATATTTTAGGCACATCCATAATCTACAAGATGTTTGGTGGTTACTGTGTCCTGCTACCCTTTCGCATTTTTTAGTGTGCATGAATGTGTCCCACTACTTTTACTAGTTTTTAAGGAAGATTCTGAAATATCTAATTACGAGATCAAGCCAGAAAAATAATGATGACAATTAGTAGGAAGAAAGATACAATGTATTGACAATGTAATATGCTTTAAAGGATTAAAAGGAAAATAAATACTTTATCTATGCAAACTAATTCAACTGAGCTCCTCTAAACACTATAGCCTGAAGAATTGCCAAAGCACAATGTATCACTTTGGGTGACACTAAGGGAAGAGGAACACAACACTCAAAACCACAAACCACTTATTTTCAACAGCAAAAATATGCTTGAAAATATTTGACAAAAAAAAGAAACCTTACACACATGGAAACCAATATTTATCTGCTAGAGTAGAATGCAGCAGAGAACAGTAGGGCAGAAGGTTAGTGTAACTCTATAGTGCATCACAGAGGCCAGTCTCTTCCCCTCATTATGCAGACTGACTTGTTCACAGTGAACTGTCCTCCAGTGATCCTCTTTGTCAGCTGCAATCACTGACATCAGACATGATGTTAATACTCTGACAGCACTTTGGCTTATTTGGTTAATGCATTTTCCTATTAAACAGGAGATCTTGAGTTCAAATCCCAGTGTTGCCTTTCTTCCCGTCTTGTCTTATAGAATGTATCACTATGGATGATCACGTGTGGCTTGATTTTGTTAAATGCAAGTTTTCATTTTCTTTTTAGAACAACTTGCTTTTCATGAAATTCATACAGCTTGCGAAAGATGAAACACAGATCTTGCTTATCAGTGCAAAACAAATATCACAGGCTGGCAAGAATAAAGTCTTTTTTTTTACCAAAAGCTTGCAAATAGAGAAAAGGGATGCACGTGAGTCTCTGGGAGCTGTTAATTGAAAGGTAAGTGGTTCGAGCCCATTTCTCATTATTGGAGATAATTGGATTTCTTAGTAAAACCTTTACCCACTTGATATTTGCAGGAAATGCAGTTGCTTTGTGTGGCGAACTACAACAAGTAAACAATTGAGTACATTAGTCATTATCACTGGGAATGACCAGTCATGGCCAACATTCAAGGGAATCGTATTCAGCCATGGACTTTGACCTTCAAATGGCTGACGGGAGAATTCATTTATACTCTCGTTGCACCCTTAGTTAAAATATTTAAAATTACAACACAGATTTGTTGGAGAACTTGAATAGCAAAAAAGACAGTTGGACAGCATGATTATGTTAGGACTGTACATTTGTATTTCAATACTTTTGTATATTTATCTTAATTTTAATATAGATGTAACCATAAATGCTGTTCTATATATATATAAAGATTGTTGTATTTTATAATATTTTAGCAGAGGGCACAAGGGGGTCTATTATACCTTGCGAAACATCCAAGACAACTGTAATAGAGGCTCATATTTTAATAAAATTTGCTTTAAAAGAAAACCAAAATTTGTATGATATCATCCCTCAATATCGACGTTCAGTTGAAGGATTTAAAGAAGCAACACCGATAGGTGAGTACATTGATTTTGGACCCATGTTTGCATCTGAATAATCTTTCCTCCTGGAACGAATTAAAAACAGGTCTGTTTTGAGTCTCATGATGATTCTCTTCTGGATCTGAAAAAAACAGTGTAAATTTGTTTCCGATGTATTTTTCAATTTTATCAGATTTTTTCAGGTGAATGCAGTCGATACGTTCAAGTTTTTATATGATGACAGGACCTACACTTAGGGCTCAGTACTGATAACACTGCTGATATTGATGGAGTAGAAATAAGTGATGTATTGGCAGCTTTATCTGAGGCAAGAAGCCCTAGATCACCTACAAAAATGTTAGGATTCAGAGGAAGAAATATTTTTCAGCATTAACGAGGCTGAAGTTTGCTGCTTATTCGCCAGCTTCTTATTTTTTGTTCCACCTTAAGTGCTGCTGCTGTGATGTTATGGCGCCTTTCTCCTGTAGATGGCTCTCTATAGTCATTTTTAAAAATACTAATCCGAGTGGATTACTGGACATATCCTCAGTAAAGGGGAATATGTAAGTAATGATTATCCAAATTGCATTTTTGTATGAAACACATTTCAGAAAATCGAAAACCAATTTTCAAAACTCACAATAACACAAACTGGCATGTTAGACGACAAGTAAATAAGACAAAGGCAAAACGTGAATTCTCTAAGTCTTAAAATCTTGCATTTTGCAAGAAATGTTATTATAGCAGTTTACAATGGGACATTTAGAACATGGCATATGAGAATATATGGTTAACGGAGGATGAGCAAAGGGTGATGACACTTTCTGCTTATTGCTATGACCCTCCCTCCTGATTATAAAATTGTCTCACAATTCTGCCACTGAGGTGTGAGAGACAATGTAACAGACTCTCAAAATCCTGAACTTCAGGTAATGTTGCTGTACCATTTTTAAGATATGACCTTCTGAATATGGCATGAGAGAATTCATAGGGAAAAGCTAATTGCTCTTTCTGTTGTATTGTGATGGCCCCTGTTTAGAAAAAAAAACATCTCAGAATTCTGACACAAAGGTGTGAGTCACAATGTAACAAATTATGAAAATCATGAACTATAAGAAAATTTACTGTACCTTTTTTTTAATATGACCCTCTGAACATGGCATGTGAGGATTTATAGTCAACAAAATAGCACCCCTTCTGCTGAATTACTTTTTCCCTCCTTCCTCATTACCAAAACATCTTAGTATTCTGACACTAAGGTAAGAGACAAAATCACTCACCACGAACATTTGTAATGACAAAACTTCACTGTTGCATTTCTGCATTGTGACATTCTGAACATGGCATGTTAAAGTATATAGAAAACCTAGTTCAGAAAAGGCTAAATGTAATTCATAGTGATTTATATTTTTTTAATTCTTTCTAAATGAAAAAAGTTTTTCAGTGATTATGACACTTCGGTATTACATAAAATATGCTTCAATGCCAAAATAAATAATAATGGAAAAAAATACCCACAGTGGACATTCATAGTTGTGATTATAGGAATGTTATATATCAGGTGAGTAGCTGTGTCAGCATGCGTAGGCTGCAAAGGAAAAAGTAAAGGATTATTCCATGCTGAAAAGAAAGGAAACATAACGTTTACTGCAGTTTAAAGACGTTAGGAAGTTTTACGGCTAACAGCTCCACATCAACTTCCTTTTATAACTAACATCATCAGATCCCTCAACTCCCAACTCTTCCAATTTCTCACTTCAGAGAAGGATAAAAAACATCCTCTACAGAGAAAAAACATCAACACCCCTACCACCTCCACCAATCCTAACCTTGTTTTTACTATACCCTCTGACCTTTCCCTTTCACCCCTTTGCATCCTCAGCTAACTTATTTTAAAATTACAATAGACTGTATAGTATTTATGTTTAAAATTAAGGTAAATATGTCAAAATATCAAAATCCAACTGCACAGTGCTATCGTAACAATGCTTGTCAAGTTCTCAAACAAACCTGCATTGTATTTTTAAAATATTTCAGCAGAGGATTCAACTGGAGTATAAATGAAGATTCGACGATAATTTCTTTTGAGTGAATATGGTTTTCTGGGGAGTTGCAATGTTGGGCATTATTGGACATTTCCCGGTGACCCTGACACGTGTTAAACACTCGCATTTCCTGCATATATTAAAATGGTTATGGTTTCACTGAGAAATCCAATTGACTTAAGACAACGTTTACATTGCAGAAGAAACCCATCCCTGGATGGACTCGAACCACCAACCTTTCAGTTAATAGCCAAATGCGCTAACCGATTGCGCCACAGAGAATCTCGAATCACAAGTTTTCGGTTAAAAAAAAATCTCTTACCGTTTATTTTGCCAGCCAGTAATATTTCTTCTGCACTGATAACCAAGAATTGAATTTCATTTTTCGCAAGCTGTGTGAATTTCATCAAAAACAAGTTTTCCAGAAAGGAAATGAACACATGCATTTAACGAAATCAAGCCCTTTGTGATTGCCCGAAATTATACGTTCTGTACTACAAGATAGGAAGAAATACACGGCTGGGATTTGAACCGCGGTTTTTTTGTTCAATAAAGAGGCACTTTAACCAACTAAGCTACGGTAACAGGACTTCCATCACCTTTTACAGCCACTTGGACACACCGCTCTGAGACATCTGCGTTCAGGAAGCGCTGAACCTGCGCTAAGAGCAAATTGCCTCTTTTACATACAGTAGCAGCCCCGACACTGAGAAACGAAGAGAATTGGCTTGTATCTGGCATTTTCATGTCCAATGCGTTTGACATCTCCCAAGGGCGACAGAGTTCTTTTGCGACACTATTTCTTCTTCTTTTTTATTTCTGTACGCTTTGATAAAAAACGAGAAATCGTGCAAGGGAAAAATGTCTTTTTTTTTTCATAGAGAAAACGTGCACCAGGAAATGTTGTGTTGAGAAGAAATGATTTAACATGATACGTGACCTAATTAATCGGAACAATTGCTCAACCAGCAAGGTCTGGC
Organism: Lepisosteus platostomus; assembly: GCF_059453375.1. Classification (NCBI taxonomy): domain Eukaryota; kingdom Metazoa; phylum Chordata; class Actinopteri; order Semionotiformes; family Lepisosteidae; genus Lepisosteus; species Lepisosteus platostomus. Next base: position 10,665,170 of record NC_142615.1, on the reverse strand, counting down.
GAGGTTGCAGAGTCTGGTGGATGTGATAATTATACGGTGTTGTGGAAGAAAACAGTCTTTCTTTGACTTCTCAGTCAATCGGAATTTCAGTGCGAAACATAAACCCCTTGTCTGATTTAAAGAGATTATATTTTAAAACTCATAAAAAATCAGAAAACACATGTTTCTCACTTTGAAATTTTAGACGGAGCGGTGCATTACTAGTAGCGGCGCTGAGCACACTATGGGGAAATTCAAGTCATGTGAAATGCCAGCGGTTTAATAAACAACGCGTCTGATTTCGGATCATAAGATTGTAGGTTCGACTTCTACCTGGCTCGTGTAAGTTTTATTCAAGCTCCTCAGTAATAGATGTATATTATGTAATGAACCGCACCTGAAAGCAAACGTTGGGTCTGTTTCCTTTGTTTTCCAGCATGAAATAGCAAATCGTTACAAAAAGCACCTGCTAATGTCCAATAGCGGTTTTTTTTTTCAAATTACATTTTCAGGCTTCAGACACTTTTTAATAAAACAAAAGTGTCCGACACTCATTAACTTTCAGGTTTGCTTGAACCTGTATTAAAAAAAAGGTATCTGAAACTTCCGTGATTCCATTATCTGATGTAGCTGTCTCTAAAGTTGGACGTGATGTTAAGCAGATGTGAACTGTGCCTTTTCTCTTTAAAAAAAAACAAAGTTCTTTTTTTCCTCTTCACTCCAATGCTGGAGACTGTAAGCCTGTGTGAGCTCCACACTGCGTGTCCTGTACTGCTCTATTTTGTTTAGGTTATCTATGTGGTGTACAGATAGAACTCAACTGCATGGTGTGAATTCCGTGTTCAGGACCAGCAGAACCTGAAAAAGTAACAGCTGACCTCGACGTGATTTGAACACGCAGCCTTCTGATCTGGAGTCAGACGCGCTACCGTTGCGCCACGAAGTCACGGCTGTCCGTACCTTTGAATTCCCCAAAGGAGACAAATCAGCTTCACAAAAAAAAAATCTCCTGTGAAGAGCGCAGCTCTTCCGAAGAGAGTCTCTTCTTCCCAGACCACATTTTATTCTTCCTGTGCAGGTGTTGTTCTCGATTACAGTTCCAGGAACACTGATTGTTTTTTCTATTTTTTTAAATTAAGTACCCCAAGGTGCAACGGTAGCACGTCTGACTCTAAATCCCCAAGTTCATTTTCAAAGTATATCGGAGTCAACTGATACTGATCAGGTTCTGCTGCTACTGAACCCGCAGTCTTCACCTTAAAGTTCAATTCCCCAAGCCTTTTGACCGTATATGTCCATCCCTTCTCGTCAAAACTCGTATTTTCACAGGGTACCCTTCAGAAATCGCAGTATAGAATGAAAAAACTCCAGTAGATCTCGGCCGCTGTTGGTGATTTTCCTTTTAAAATAAATGAATCTCTGGAAATTTTTCGGAGTGTATCAATTTACTGAGACCGAGAAGTGTTAAGCTGTACATGCGTCTTTATGGTTTGGTTGTTAACCAAAAGGGTGGTGGTTTGAGCCCTTCCAGGGACGATATGAGCCTTTTAATGTACACACCCTCCTCACTTCATTTCTCCACGTCCGGTCTTGTACCGCTAACAAATACAGAGCCCGTAGGAGGCAGTATGCTCGCATATATAGCTCTCTGTGTATATAATGAAGAAGCAGAGGTTAGTTTCTCATCTGCGCGTTACAGAGCCTTACGCAACTCGTAGTGTACCAACAGCTGGGGTTTGATCCCTGCACGGGCTATTAGTTGAAAGGCCATTGTAAATGACGTATAAGAAATTTATAGATAGATACTTTATTGATCCCGTGAGGGAAATTAATAAAGCTTATCCAGCTGGCTTTTATGTTTCACACTAAATTGCGATCTTGAAACCAAAATGAAATTGACATTTGTACTGTATGTTTTTTTTTTAATTACAAAGCAAACAGAGTATTCCCTTAATTCAAAGATCAGATATTGTCCAAAACAAGACAATCAGACGTGGGCTGACTTTGGAACAGGAGCCTCTGCTTCGTCGTTTATTGAGCTTTTGATCAATGTCTGAGTGAAAAAGATTCGCTATTTTAACTCTTTGATTAAAGTTCACAAAAAGCACCTTCCTTCGAGCCGGAATCGAACAGCGACCTAAGGATTCCCTACTGTCTCCACTACAGTCCACCGCTCTACCAACTGAGCTATCGAAGGCATGTCTAGCAATACTTCCTGGCACATACTGCCCAATGTAGTGAAATGTTCCGGGTGATTTAAATCCCAGTTCGACATCAAGTTTCCAACTCGTTTCCTTAGTCTTGTTTACCTTGAATTTAGGCCACGAACCAGGATTCTACTATATAAACTTCCGGGGATATTACAAAATGTTTGATGGGGCATCAATCATTCCAGGCGGAAATTGACTCCTTTTTGTTTCTCGAGGGATCATATTAAACATTTCATTAGTATCGAGAGGAGGATCACCATGAAACACAAAACAAACAGTTTCATTCTGTCTTTTTTAGAAAGTAGCGTTTGTGCTACATTAATTATATTTTCGTGGAAATATAGAAGTTGTAAATGTTTAAATTTATATTTGAATCGAAATGTGGTTTTGAGTTAAATATTAGCGGGATCATGTGATTAGTTTGTTTGTCATTACTATATATACTGCCATGTTACTAGAATTTGTAACTGAAGTTTACTAGTTGTGTTTTTATGATGATTAGCCATTTGTTGATTACAATATTGTATATAATGTATAATTTGAACTACATATTTTTCAGGTGTGAATAATTGTATATTTTAAGAATAAATTTCTAAAACAAATCATTGGCTTTATTTACTAGTTTCTACACCTATAAAATATGTATTTGATGTATAATAGACCTTTAACTATATATGTATATTAGTCGTCTAAATTTATCCGTATAATAGAACTCCAACCATTTATGTATAATAAACATATAATCATAGATGTCTAATTGACGTATAACGATATACATATATTAGAATTTCATTCTAGACCAGTTACGGATCACATTTATACGTCTAAAGTATGCGTTTAATAGTCGTATATTCTACATCTTTTGTCCACTGGGATGTGCCGATTTTAATTTAACAAAGCTAGATACACATTTTCTAATGCAGCCTTCATTACAAGACAGTTTGTTTCTCAAATGCTTACATCATTTTTCTTTCACGCTAGGACGCGAGTGTGTACATGGGCTTGGTTTTCGTTTCACTGATTCTCATTGAAGATTTGGGAATTAACGAAAGATTCAGTTTGGCAGAAGGTTTGGTTCATAACGATCTTGAAGACACGCCCATGTAGAGCAGCGGGTGATGATTTGTACTATAAAAGACCAAGTGCTCAAAGTGACGTCTGCATTTACCGTTTAGACTTTTCCATCTCGGGCACACTTTTAGAAAGCAAAGATAGAGTAGTTGTGTTGAATCACACTAAGACATCTGTTAGCAGAGTGGTGCAGCGGAACCGTGCTGGGCCCTTAATCCAGAAATTGACTGATTGAAACCATCCTTAGCTATGTACATTTTATGCACGATTGATAAGCACACCATCAGTTTAATGAAGTTCATTAAAACTGATTTTTCTCTCGTGTGTGTGCAAGCTTCACACTTACAGTACTCTTTAATCTTTACCAATAGCAGATGCCCAAATGTATCTTTGGTTGTTCTGAGATCCTTGATAGTTTCCTCAAATCCTTCAAATGAACATCCATATCAAAGCAATTATGTTTAATTTTATTACAATTAAGGTACATATACAAAATATCAACACACATTTGTATAATGCTCATTTAATAATGATTGTCAAGGATTGTCAAGTTCTCCAACAAATCTGTGTTCTAATTTTAAAATATTTTTGCTAAGGATACAACGGGTGTATAAATGAATTCTCCTGACAGCCAGTTGAAGATAAAATTCCACACGTGAAAATGGTTTTCTTGGACATTGACAGGTACTTAATTGTTTACTTGTAGTTCCACACGAGTAAAATACATATTTCCTGCAAATTTCAAGAGGGCTTGCGAAGAAATCCCATCAAGTTTTAGCAGAGATTATGGTTACAGCGGAACAGTCTGAAGCTCGTCCCTTAGTGGGTTTGAACCACCAGCCCTTCATTTAATAGCTGCATAGAGACACACTCCCGTTGCTTTTTGCCATTCACACGTTTGTAGTTAAAGAATTATAAAATACTGACATTTTCCTGCCAGTCGGCAGTATTTCTTCTGCACTGACCATGAATAACCAATAACTTTATTTCATCTTTCGCAGTCTGTAATCCACAGAAAAGGAAGTGAATACTTGTATTAAGCTAAATTAAGATGACGGAGATGCACTGCCGTTGTTTTTCTCCACTTTTCGTTGAAAGGAGAAAAATCACTGACATTTTCTTGCGGTATTTCTTCTGTCCTGATTAGCAAGACTTTTATATTTTATCTTTCAGAAGTTGTATGAATTTCTTGAAGTTCAGAAACAACTTGTTCCACAAAGGAAATGAACACTTGGTTCAAAGTAAATCAAGACGTATGTATCTTTCGCCGCGTGTGCTCTTATCTGTCCATCTCTCTAATTTTCTCTCACTCTGACAGTCTGTGCAGAGTTTCTGAAGGGGATGTAACACCACTTGGCAAAGAGAAAAATTATCAGAGGCAGAATAAAAAATCATTATTCTCTTCTCAGTCAGATTCACAGCTCAGAGACAATCGGACAGAAGCTCCATACTTCTTTTTATCCGTCAATCCAGAACCAGAGGACATTCAGACAATCATTGCTGTTACATGAATAATATCAGACAGAACAGCCTGGACTCAGGTCACATCTCCCCATTTTCTCCTTCCTCACAGCCACTTAGAGACAGAGAAGAGCTCCTGGTTCTCCTCTCTGTGAACTGGGCTCAAGACTCACTGATCTGTCAGCTGTGGACTCTGTTCCAGGTCAGAAGCAAGAAGCTTCTATTAACCCTTTCCAGGACCTCCAGCCCTTCAGTATTACTTTCTTTACTGTATGTCAGTCTCCAAACATGTTTTATAACACACGTGAGTGTGGACTTATCTTTTTATGTAATAAACACAAGTAGTGACACTCTGGTCAGTACACTGTATATTGATTATTAGTAGCCGATGGGCCGATGGCCGTGTCTACAGTAGTGACCAGTTGACCAGTCTGTAGCTCTCAGCAGTGGGACTCAGATCACACAGAAGAAGACCTGTCTGTGTGTGATTCCACACCAGCCCAGGGAATCACCAGCTCTCATATGTCTCTCACAGGTGTCTCACAGTCTTATAAATTTACAATTAGATGAATTATTGTAACAGTTATACAGTTAATTTAAATAATCAGACTACCTATGGAACTGAGAGCAGGCTGGAAATAAAACTAGGATACACATTTTAACCTCCAGGATCAGGTTCCTGATCCTCCTGGCTTCTATACTCTGATGATTCGTTTAAAACATTTAAAAGCACTTATTACAGGGACTTGTGCTCGTTCCTTACTGCTCCACACAGGTACGCCTTGTAACACATTAATCTGCGAAGTAAACTATTTTTTTTCCTGTTTAATGAATTTCATTCCTTGGTTTGTCGCTCTCCTTTTACAACTGTTATGATTCGCTTCTCTTCACAGCCCGGTGTGTTCTTTTTTTGGGGGGATGTTATATCTGTAAGAAAAGCCCCCCAGGCTCCGGACAGGAGTCTCCTCCAGCGGAGACGCGCTCTGCTCTGTTAGAAAGAGCGCTGTGATGTCACAGACACCAGCCTGAGCGCCCTTGATCAGAGAGTGAGGGCACACATGGAGGAGAGTTATTGATCACTTATCTGTCGAAAACCAATTAATTCAATTGAAAAACCATAGAATAAACGATTAACTTCACCGATTGGTGAGTACTGATTCTTTTTCTGTTTTTGATCCTGTTTTAAATATCTAGAAAACAGTCAATAAAGACTGTATCGATCAATTACCGTAGTGCGTTTAGTGTAAAAAATGTTCAAACCGAAATTAAACAATGATTATTCTTATTATTATTTAGGTAACTGTATCCTAGAGCTAAAAATATATATTCCAAGTTGATAAATGTATGTAAGTAACAGTTTACATGTATTTTTTCCCGTGTTTATAAATCATAAGTATGGTAACCACGGGGACAGGTGCCATGTCACTCTGTGCATCTAGGTGTATTGCGTTCGTCACAAAGAGCGATGTGACGTCATGGGTAGCAACAAATACTAATACTAGTGTATTCATATGAATATTAATGAGAGTACAACTGATTGTTTTAATGCTAGTGTTCATGTGAGTATTAATGATGATAGCGCTACTGATAGTTTTAGTTTTAATGTTCATATTCATCTTCTTCTTCTTCTTCTTCTTCTTTTTCACAGCCTTAGTCCCAGACTGTCCTGGGGTCAGCTGCTTTGGTTGCTCTTCTCCATTTGTCTCTGTCGAGCACATCTTCCTCACTCACTTCACATACCTCCATATCTTTTCTCACACAATCTATCCATCTCTTTCTAGGCCTGCCTCTTCCTCTGTTACCTTCCACCTCAAATTCCATTACCCTCTTTGTTACTTCCTCAACGTCCCTCCTCATGATATGTCCATACCACCGTAACCTCGCTTCTCGCATCTTCTCAACCACATCCACCACCCTACATCGTCTACGGATTTCTTCATTTCTGATCTTATCCTTCATTGAAATCTGCAGAATCCATCTCAACATCCTCATTTCAGTTCTTCTCATCAAGTTCTCTTCCCTCTTTCCAACTGCCAAGCATTCAGCTCCATATAGTAATACAGGTCTAATCACAGTCTTGTACATTTTGCACTTTAACTTTCTGGGAATTTTCCTGTCACAGATTATTCCAGTTATTTCTCTCCACTTGTTCCATCCAGCTTTCACTCTTTGTTTTACTGCCTCCAGTGTTTCTCCTCCCTTTACCAGTTTTGATCCAAGGTATTTAAAGTCATCAACTTGTTTCAGTTTTCCTCCATTTGTCTCCTCAACATTGGTCATAGTATCTCCTCTTCTCTCCATTACCATTATTTCAGATTTTTCTGCATTCATTTTCAGTCCACCCTTTTCCAGACTCCTCTGCCATTTGAACACTTTCTCCTGTAGTTCTACTTCTGAGTCTGCCATCAGTGCCACATCATCAGCAAAGATGAGTTCCCAAGGCACTTCTGTTCTTACCTCCTCTGTCAGTGTGTCAATAATGTTTATGAAAAGGAAAGGACTTAGTGCTGATCCTTGGTGTACTCCAACTGTGATTTCAAACTCTTTTGTCTCTCCCTGTTGTGTTATCATCTTTGTAGTTGTATCTCTATAGGTTGCTTGAACTAACTTCACCATGCTTTCTGGTACTCCTTTCTTCCTCAAGCACCAATACACCACCTCTCTGGGCACACGGTCATATGCCTTCTCCAAGTCCAGAAAGGCCACATACAGCTTTTTCCCTTTCTCTAGTGTCTTCTCCTGTAACTGTCTCATCACAAAAATGGCATCTGTTGTGCTTTTCCCCGCTGAGAATCCAAATTGTGAGTTGTGGATCCTGATTATCTTCCTGAGTCTCTTGTCCAGAATTTTTTCCAGGATTTTCAATCCATGTTCCAGAAGTTTTATTCCTCTATAGTTTTTACACTCCATTGGGTCTCCTTTCTCCTTGTAGATGGTAACCATACTGCTTTTTGTCCATTCTTCTGGAATTCTCTCTTCCTTTGCAATATTGTTTAGCAATCTCGTCAGCCACTGAATCCCCTCTTCATCGAGGTTCTTAAAGTGTTCTGCTGCTATTCCTGATGGTCCAGTTGCTTTGCCCACTTTCATCTCTTTGATAGCTTCTGTCACTTCCTTTACTGAAATTTCTTGGATTGGTCCACACACTAATGTTCATATTCATGTTAATATTAAATATAATTATAGTGTTACTGTTAGAGAATTAACAGTAGTAGTAGTAGTTTTAATACTACTGTTATTCTACCATTACTGTTATTCTCTTTGGCGAGTGGCGAGTGACCTCGAGGCACAACGGTAGCTCGTCTGACTCCAGATCAGAAGGTTGCGTGTTCAAATCACGTCGAGGTCAGCTGATGAGTTTGCAGGTGCTGCTGGTGCTGAACCTGGAAATTACACCATTCAGTCGGGTTTTAGCTGTACACCACATAAGGAATCTGAACGAAATAACAATAAAGTAAAGAACTACCAGTCAGGAGCTTATGCAGCATTTCATCCTGAACACGGCAAGAGAAAAGAGACACTGCACATCCGTGAAACATCACGTCCGACGTTAGAGACATAAACAACAGAGAATGGAAGTTTCAGACCTTGTTTTTTTTACAGGTTCAAGCAAACCTGAAAGTTAGGGAGTGTTTGGTCACTTTTGTATAAAAAAGCGTCTGAAGCCTGTAATTATAATTATAAAGAGTTTAGAAATACAATGCAGATTTGTTTGAGAATTTGACAAGCACTGTTACAGTACGTTAGCACTGTGAAGTTGGATGTTGATATTTTGATATATTTACCTTAATTTTAACATAAATGTAAACATACATGCTGTACAATCTATGCTGTACAATCAAACACAGGTATATTTTGAGTCTCATGCTGATCGTCCTGTGGATCCAAAAGAAAATTTTAAAGCTGATACATTTTCGATTGGAATTTGCATCTAGCTACAACGTCCCTGGATAAGAGATTTTATCAGTTGCGTGCAATCGGTATCTTTTACTTTATGTATGGTAGTGGAAATAGTTTTAAAAATGTTTTCTAAAGAAGATTGTATTGCCAGGACCTGCCTTTAGCGCTCAGTAGCGATGACGCTGTTGATATAGATGGAGAAGAAATGTAAGATGAATTGATGGTCTAAGCTAAAATAGCCCTAACACGCCTCCTGTAACAGTGTTTGTATTCATAGCAAGTAATATTTTTTTTTCAAACCCGAACGTTGCTTTTGCATTAAGTGTTATGTAACCATTAGCGGTTTCGGTAGTGTCACGACCACCAGCCAGCGGAGATCAACACGTAAGCGAGCCAATCAGCACCAGCAGCAGATTACTACTAACAAGCGCCGCCGCACGAGTTAACACACCTGCAATTGCTCTACGGTGCGGCACGCCGGGTTATTTATACCATTCGTACCTGATTCCCGTTGCTCGGTATTGAGTTCTCTACTTGTTGCTCAGCCTAGCGTTCTTACCCCCCTCTTTTGCCTTCCTGGAATTCTGCCTGCACCTTTTGCCTTCGGACTTCGGATCTCGTCTCGCCCCTTGGATTGTTTGCTATCATTGCCTGTTTTGGATTTGACCCTGTAGCCCTCTTTTCGACCACGATTCTGTCTCACGTTTTGGATTGTTCGCCACCAGTGCCTTTACCAGATCTCGACCTACCTTTGCCTTCGGACTACGACTCAGCTCCTGGATTTGCTGGGTACTTTTACTTACCTCCCTGCGACTCCTGCATCTGCATCGGATCCTTTTCACCTCTACAGAGCAGCGTTACAGAATACCGAGCCAGATTATGGATCCCGCAGACGCACAGACCCTTCGTTCCCTTCTCCCGCAGCATTCCCAAACCATCGCCCAGCTTCAATCTTCTCTGCTCACTAACCAGGTCGCCTGGCTTTTTTCTTCCCCTGTTTCGCCGGCTCCCGCACCAATTCCTGCAACGCCTTTTTTACAAACACCTGCTCCAACCCCCGCTGCCCCGCCCACCACTCCCTCAACTTTACCATTTGTCCTCCCGGAGAAGTATGACGGCAATCCTGCAGGCTGCAGGGGCTTTATTGCCCAGTGCTCCCTGGCTTTTCAGCTGCAGCCTGAGCGTTTTTCTACTTCTCGAGAGAGGATCGGATTCGCACTTTCCTTGCTCACAGGCAAAGCATTGGATTGGGCTGCAGTATTGCTTGCTAGAGGAGATCAGCTGTTCTCTGACTTTCAGCTTTTTGCTGACCGTCTCCAGGCGCGTTTTTCTCAAAGCAACCTGGATTTGACTTGCCTTCGGCTTTCCTCTCTTCGCCAGGGCGACAGACCACTGCAAGATTATGTGGCTGAATTCCAAGCCCTCGCCACGGAGTCTGCCTGGAACCCTGAAGCTTTGGTTTGCCTCTTCGCTAAGGGTCTCTCGGAGGATCTAAAGGACCACCTGGTGCTCATGTCTTTACCCACCTGGTCTCTAGAGGCGGCTATCGCTGCGGTAGTTGAATTGGACACTCGCATTCGGCTGCGGAGAGCGGAGAGACACCCAGGAAGCAGACCTGTGCGCCCCATGGGTCCTCCCCTCTTGGCGCCCACCCTGCCACATGCACCCCTGTCCTTGGAGGAAAAGAAAAGGCGCCGTCAGGAGGGGCTGTGTCTGTACTGCTCTGCGTCGGGTCACCTGCTCGCTACTTGTCCTTTGAGACCCCCACATCCACCTCGAACTCCCCCACTGCCTACTGTTAGTGTCAGTAGTGCTGTTTTTTCACAATCCTCTTCAGGGCCTTTATTCCCAGCTGAGATTTCCTGGATGGACACGCACCTTCCCCTTTCGGTTTTGGTGGATTCAGGGGCAGCTGGGAATTTTATGGATGCCTCTTTTGCTAAGAAGTGGGATATTCCTCTTGCTCCGCTTTCACCCCCTATCTGCATTCAAACGTTGGATGGGTCACCGATCGCTCCTGGACGTATTTCCTGGCAGACCATTCCCCTATCCCTTACTGTTGGTGCCACTCACATGGAGGACATTTCACTCCTTCTCCTGGACTCCCCTGCTTACCCTGTGATCCTGGGCCTTCCCTGGCTCAAAAAGCATGATCCCCACATCTCCTGGGCCAAGAATGAGATCATTGCCTGGAGCCAGGCCTGTCGTGACAACTGTTGTCGTCCTCCACTCAAGGTTGCTGCTTCAGTAAACCTCTTGGAAGAACACTCTATTATTCCCCCCCAATATGCACATTTGAAGCAAGCCTTTGACAAACAGAAAGCTCTATCGCTCCCCCCTCACCGCACCTATGACTGTGCAATAGATTTGCTTCCAGGAGCACTCCCACCCAAAGGACGGATCTACCCGCTCACTCAGATGGAGAATGAAGCCCTGCAGGATTATATCAAGGAGGCCCTGAATTCTGGTTTTATTCGTCCCTCCTCATCCCCAGCCTGTGCTGGGTTCTTCTTCATAGGGAAGAAGGACGGCTCCTTGAGGCCGTGTATTGATTACAGAGGCCTGAACTCCATTACAGTCAAACATCCCTACCCCGTGCCTTTAATCCCAGCCGCTCTGGAGTCCCTACGTGGAGCCTCCATTTTCTCAAAACTAGATCTACGAGGGGCTTATAATTTAATCAGGATCCGTGAAGGGGATGAGTGGAAGACAGCCTTTATGACCACGCACGGCCACTATGAATATCAGGTGATGCCTTTTGGACTCGCTAATGCCCCGGCAGTCTTTCAATCCTTCATAAATGACATCTTCAGGGACATTATTGGAAAATTTGTCTTGGTATACTTGGATGACATCCTCATTTTTTCCACCGACCCTCAGGAACATGTCCATCACGTCCAGGAGGTCTTGTCCAGACTCATCGACAACCAGCTCTACGCCAAGCTTGAGAAATGCATTTTTCATGCTTCTAAGATTCACTTTCTGGGCTACATTATTTCTCCTCTTGGAGTCGAGATGGACTCAGCCAAGGTGGCAGCTATCAATGATTGGCCTGTGCCACGTAATTTGAAGCAAATCCAACGCTTTCTAGGTTTTGCCAACTTCTACAGGCGATTCATCCGGAACTTTAGCTCCGTGGTGGCGCCCATTACGGCTCTGACCCGCAACCGTCCTAGTTGGGGTAAATGGAATCCGGAGGCTAACCAGGCATTCCTGCGCTTGAAACGTCTCTTCAGCTCCGCTCCTCTCCTACGGCATCCGGATCCCTCCCGGCCTTTCATTGTTGAAGTTGACGCCTCTGCCCATGGGGTTGGTGCAGTCCTCTAACAACGCCTCGAAGAGGATCACCTCCCTCATCCATGTGCTTTCTTTTCCAAGAAGCTCTCTCCTGCTGAGGTTAACTATGATGTGGGCAATCGGGAACTCCTAGCTATCAAGCTGGCCCTCGAGGAATGGAGACACTGGCTGGAGGGGGCTCAGCACCCCTTTGTCATTATTACGGACCATAAGAACCTGTCCTATATTCAATCTGCCAAGCGCCTCAACTCGCGTCAGGCCCGTTGGTCACTTTTCTTTTCTCGTTTCAATTTTGTTATCACTTACACTCCTGGCTCGAAGAATGGGAGGGCTGATGCACTCTCTCGGCTCCATGACCCCCCAGACCTGGACGACACACCTGAACCAATCATCTCTCCTAACAGAATCGTGGCAGCGATTCATTGCTCCATTGAAGATCAGGTCAGGCGTGCCCTCAACGGAACTACAGTTCCTCTGTGCTGCCCCCCGGATAAGCTTTTCGTCCCGAACAACTTACGTTCTGTGGTTTTGCAGTGGGGACATGATTCCCGGTTTGCCGGCCACCCGGGATGCAGACGCACTCTGGACCTCCTCACCAGGGACTTTTGGTGGCCTTCCATGCGATCTGATGCAGCAGAGTACGTCCGGGCTTGCCCGGTCTGTGCCAGGAGCAAGACTCCGCGCTCTAGGAAGGCTGGCCTCCTTCACCCCCTTCCAATCCCACACCGCCCTTGGTCCCACATAGCTGTTGACTTCATTACGGACCTTCCTAACAGTCAGGGTCATACGGTAATCATGGTGGTCTCCGATCGTTTTTCCAAAGCAGCCCATTTTGTCCCCCTCCCAGCATTGCCCACAGCCCAGGAAATGGCATCTTTGTTTGTACAACAGGTCTTTAGGATACATGGTTTGCCTGATGACGTTGTCTCGGACAGGGGACCGCAATTGATCTCGGCCTTTTGGAAGGCTTTCTGTCAAACTCTAGGGACTCATGTATCTTTGACTTCTGGTTATCATCCTGAGGCCAATGGTCAGGTGGAAAGGACCAATCAAAGCCTCCTGACCTTTTTGAGAGCCTTCACCTCCAGCTCACAGGATGATTGGTCATCACTACTTCCCTGGGCAGAATATGCCCACAATTCTCTTACCTCCTCCTCCACAGGTCTCTCTCCCTTCCTTTGTTCTTTAGGTTATCAGCCCACTCTCATCCCTGTCACACCTCCACTCACGGCAGTCCCGTCCGTGCAACAATATATTGCCAAACTGCGAAGGACCTGGAAAATGGCGAGGACAGCTCTTATTAAGTCAACCCAGCGCCACGCCAAATTCGCCAACCGACACCGCAGACCAGCCCCTCGTTTTCGGAAAGGACAGTTTGTTTGGTTATCTACACGGAACCTACCTATACATCAGCCTTCCAAAAAGCTTGGGCCTAGATATATTGGTCCCTTCCGGATTCGTTCCCGGATCACCCCATTTACCTTCCGTCTTGCTCTCCCCCCTACCCTCAGAATCCACCCCTCATTTCATGTCTCCCTCCTGAAACCTGTTTACCGCTCGCCCCTTGCGGCTCCCCAACATCGCCCGCCACCTCCTCGTCGCATTCAGGGGCGCCCGGCTTATACGGTCCACAAGATCATTGACTCCAGATGGAACCGCGGTACCCTGCAGTTTTTTGTCGACTGGGAAGGTTTTGGTGCCGAGGAGAGATCTTGGGTTCCAGAGAAGGATATTTTGGACCCTACACTAATCAGTGACTTTCACAGGGACTATCCTAATTGGCCGTCTCGGGCGTCGGGAGCCGCCCGTGAAGGGGGGGGTACTGTCACGACCACCAGCCAGCGGAGATCAACACGTAAGCGAGCCAATCAGCACCAGCAGCGGATTACTACTAACAAGCGCCGCCGCACGAGTTAACACACCTGCAATTGCTCTACCGTGCGGCACTCCGGGTTATTTATACCATTCGTACCTGATTCCCGTTGCTCGGTATTGAGTTCTCTTCTTGTTGCTCAGCCTAGCGTTCTCACCCCTCTTTTGCCTTCCTGGAATTCTGCCTGCACCTTTTGCCTTCGGACTTCGGAACTCGTCTCGCCCTTTGGATTGTTTGCTATCATTGCCTGTTTTGGATTTGACCCTGTAGCTCTCTTTTCGACTACGATTCTGTCTCACGTTTTGGATTGTTCGCCACCAGTGCCTTTACCGGATCTCGACTTACCTTCGCCTTCGGACTACGGCTCAGCTCCTGGATTTGCTCGGTACGTTTACTTACCTCCCTGCGACTCCTGCATCTGCATCGGATCCTTTTCACCTCTACAGAGCATCGTTACAGAAAGTTCCATGGGCATCAGAGTCCCACGTGGGTTACTCTGCCCTACCAGTCCCTGATTGGTTGATCAAGGTGAGTTATGAGTCACTTACTCCTGACACTTAGGAATGCAGTCCAGATGTCCATCTGGCACTCCCTAGACAGATAGGCGCCAATGGATGACCATTGCGCTATCATGAGTAGCGCTATCATCATTAATACTCACATGAACACTAGCATTAAAACTACCAGTTTTACTCTCATTAATATTAATATGAATACACTAGTATTAGTATTTGTTGCTACCCATTACGTCACATTGCTCTTTGATTTATAAACACAGGAAAAAATACATGTGAACTGTTACATACATTTATCAACTTGGAATATAATTTTTTAGCTCTAGGATACAGTTACCTATTTTTTTTCTACACTAAACGCACTATGGTAATTGATGGATACAATCTTTATTGACTGTTTTCTAGATATTTAAAACAGGGTCAAAAACGGAAAAAGAATCAGTACTCACCAATCGGTGAAGTTAATCGTTTATTCTACGGTTCTTCAGTTGAATTAATTGGTTTTCGATGGATAAGTGATCAATAACTCTCCTCCATGCGTGCCCTTGCTCTCTGATCCAGGCGCTCAGACTTGTGTCTATGACGTCACAGTGCTCTTTCTGACAGAGCAGAGTGCATCTCCGCTGGAGGAAACTCCTGTCCAGAGCCCGGGCGGCTTTTCTTACAGATATAACATCCCCCCCAAAAAAGAACACACCGGGCTGTGAAGAGAAGCGAATCATAACAGTTGTAAAAGGAGAGCGACAAACCAAGGAATGAAATTCATTAAACAGGAAAAAAAAAGTTTACTTCGCAGATTAATGTGTTACAAGGTGTCCCCGTGTGGAGCAGTAGAGAACAAGCATAAGTCCCTGTAATAAGTGCTTTTAAATGTTTTAAACGAATCATCAGAGTATAGAAGCCAGGAGGATCAGGAACCTGATCCTGGGGGTTAAAATGTGTTTCCTGGTTTTATTTCCAGCCTGCTCTCAGTTCCATAGGTAGTCTGATTGTTTAAATTAACGGTATAACTGTTACAATAATTCATCTAATTGTAAATTTATAAGACTGTGAGACTGATATAATCCTCTTATATAATCCTCTCTGTTTCTGCCGCTGTCACTCTGCATTCAGTAGGGCTACAGGTTGATTTCACAATGCCACATTTAATTAAATACAGGAGAAACCGCAAGGAAGTGTGTACTGTGTTCTACGTTTAGGACTAGTTAGTGTGGTAGAATATGGAGATCATCTCCAGCTCTGAGCTCAACTGCAACAAGAAGTCGTGCTGAACAAAGTCAGAGCCCAGTTGAACGTGTGCTCAGTGTGGTGCTCAGGACTCAGGAGTATTGTTGTGGTTCTAATTTGCACGAACTGCAGGGGCTCTGAATAAGAACATTTCGATATATCTGTTCAGTAAGTTAAAATGCAGGACACGTTAAAATAGGATTATTACTTTGTCTCTGTACCGTCTGTATATAACTGAATGTCCCTTACATTTTTAAGGACACATACCTACTAATGCGATACTCATCACAAATAGTCCCAAAACAAGCACGTCCGGCAGCTGCGGGGTTGAAGGTGAACATGTATTGTATTCTAATGGCTTCTATTTCCATTGATGAATGAGGCAGATTCACAAGGAGACCCTTCACACGATTAAGCGAACACATTGCCTTTTCTGTCTGATGTAGAGGCTACATTTGTGTCAGCAGTACTATACAGGTAAGTCGAATACACTTTCAGGGGCTGCATCTGTAGGGCTTCATCTAAGAGGATTGTTAGAGCACAGTTACATTCACCAACCCAACTTATTCTTTGATCATCTAAGAGGATTTTTTGTTTTACTTTCGCACACGGTTACATTCGCCCACACAACATATAATCTCTGAATGTCCAATGGCTCAATAACCCTTTTTCCCCTGGGAACCACCAGTGTACAGTCCTATCCCATTAAAAAATATAACAGATATACTCAATTGATATATTCAATTAACAAATATAAAAAGATATAATGAACAAGAGAACTTGTTCATATAGATCCAGGTTTACACAATTAATTTCATGCATACTCGAAGTGCCTGATGTCTTGCTCTGCTGTTTTAAATATACCTCCAAAGCATTTAGTTGTGTTAACTACCAAATTATTTGAACTAATTTAATGTAACAGTATATTCAGGAAATTCAGAAGAAAGTCTTCAGACTTGTCGTGGCTGTTGAAGAAGCCACTTGTTGAATCTCACCCGGGATTTCTTGAGAGATCGTTCAGCGAGCGAGTCCTCCTTCTGCACTCCGCACTGAGCTGAAAGCTGCATCGTATAAAATATCCATGGTACAACTCGAGAAAAAACTGAAAGACTAAACAATGTCTTTTGATGATTACAAGAGATTCAAGAAACACAACCGTCCGCACACGGGCTTGGATCCTGAACGCTTAAGTTAAAAGACAAAGTGAAGGATGCAAACTGTAAACTACCTTCACGTCTTACAGTTTATGAAATAAAACAATTTCTTACTTTCTATATAATTTCTTACTGCTGATAGACGATTTATTGCATTTTAACAAAATCACAATTAGAAACATTTTGGGTTAAACTATTATTCACATACTCTAGCGGAGAGAAACATTAGTGTCTTCAGGTGTGTGAGCCCATTTCTAAAAAAATAAAAAATAAAAGTTATATGAAATTAATTGTTCTACTTTTTAGGCTTGCATAGCCTTATAAATGTTTCGGTTAAATCTTTTTTTCTGTAGTAATTTCAGTTGATATTAATATTAGTCATGATTAAAATTTTTTGGACATGGTTCATCTTAAATAATTTTGTAACTAGTTTCAATTTTGGAAAATTACACCCAGAAGCTACCACAACTGGTAATGTTCATATAATGTGTAATGCAATAGCAGCATTTTGGGTGGGAAAACAAAAAGTATATCTTGGTATGAATCCCAACACTTCATAAGCGGCGTTCGAGGACTTCTCGCTTCAGTAAAGCTGTCAATACATCATAGATTTTTACTCAATCAATATCAGCAGTGTTATCGCTACCGAACGCTAAATATAGATCCTGGCAATACTTCGTGAGATCTTCGTAAGAAAATCCAAAATACTAAGGAAGCAATCAATTTATACGTTTCTTTTGGATCTAGAAGAGGATAATTATGAGACTCAAAACATGCCTATCTTTTCTTTTTTCGAGGACAAATAGATTTTTGAGGTGTAAAGTTGGGTTCAAAACCAAAATCATCTGCTATTGCTGATGTTTCTTTGATAGTTTCTTCAAATCCTTCAACTGATCATCGATATCGAGGAATAATATTATACAAATTGTGGTTTTCTGTTAATTGCCAATTTTATTGTAATTACATCTTCGTTTACAGATGTCTTTAATGTATCACAAGGTAAAATAGTCGCCGTGCACCCTCAGCTAAAATGTTTTAAAAAGTACGACAAAGGTACAATATGCTTAACAACTTTTATGGTTATATCTATATTAAAATGAAGGTAAATATACCAAGATATTAAAACATAATTTTACAGTCCTAACCTAATAATGCTTGTGAAGTTTTCCAATAAATCTGAATTGTAATTTTGAGATCAAATTCAATGAGTGAAAATACACAAGTAGTTCACTAAACTGAGTTTCTTCCCTGAAATGATTTGTTTGCAAAGCACTAAGCAGCTTTGAACGGATCGCGGGAATCAAATATACAGATGGGTTCAGAGTGTGCTTTCCGACTTTTGTGTAACATTTTCCTTTGATAGGGCAGAGTTGTCTTCACAATCCGGGTTAAATAAAAAGGAGTGACATCAGTGTAAAACAGCATTTCTTCTTGGAGAACAACGGTTGTGTTCAATATTTCTAATTATTTTGGTTTCAAGATCGCAATTTAGTGTGAAACATAAAAGCCAGCTGGAAAAATCTGTTACACGTCATTTACAATGACCTTTCAACTTATAACCTGTGCAGGGATCAAACCCCAGCTGTTGGTACGAGTTGTGTAAGGCTCTGCAACATGCAGATAAGAAACTAACCTCCGATTCTTCATTATATACACAGTGAGCTATTTTTGCGAGCCTTCTACTCCCTACGGGCTCTGTATTTGATTGCGGTACAAGACCGGCCATGGAGAAATGAAGTGAGGAGGGTGTGTACATTAAAAGGCTCATAGCATCCCTGGGAGGGCTCAAACCACCACCCTTTTGGTTAACAACTGACTCACAAAGACTCATGTACAGCTTAACACTCCTCGGTCTCAGTAAAAGTGATACACTCCGTAAAATTTCCGAAGATTCAATTGTTTTTAAAGGAAAATCACAAACATCTACTGGAGTTTTTCATTCTATACAGCGATTTCTGAACGGTACCCTGTGAAAATACGAGTTTTGACGAGAATGGATGGACATATAAGGTCAGCAGGCTTTGGGAATTTGACATTATGATTAAAGCTGTGGGTTCAGCAAAATCAGAACCTGATCAGTATCAGTTGACTCCGATATACTCTGAAAATTAACTTCGGGATTTAGAGTCAGACGTGTTACAGTTGCACCATGGGGTACTTAATTAAAGAAATAGAAAAAACAATCAGTGATCCTGGATCTGTTATCGAGAACAACACCTGCACAAGAGCTGCGCAGGAAAAATAAAATGTGGTCTGGGAAGAAGAAACTCTCTTCAGAAGAGCGGCGCTCCTCACAGGAGAAAAAAAATCTTTTTTTTTTTGTGAAGCTGATTTTTCTCCTTTGGGGAATTCAAATGAATAGCCAGCTGAGACCTTGTGGTGCAACGGTAGCGCATCTGACTCCTGATCAGAAGGCTGTGTGTTTAAGTCACACCGGAATCAGCTCATAGTTTTTCAGGTTCTGCTGGTCCTGAACACGGAATTCACACCATGCAGTTAAGATCTGTGTGTACACCACATAGATAATCTAAACAAAATAGAGCTCACACAGCGAATACCCTTGAACAAAAGAGAAAAGGCACAGTTCACATCTGCTAAACATCACGTCCGACTTCAGAGACAGCTACATCAGAGAATGAAATGGAATCCCGGAAGTTTTAGATAACTTCTTTTAATACAGGTTCAAGCAAACCTGCTAGGGAGTTTCAGGACACTTTTGTTTTATTAAAAAGTGTCTGAAGCCTGAAGTAAATGTAATTTAAAAAAAAAACACTATTGGGCAGCTGGTGCTTTTTGTAACGATTTGCTATTTCATGCTGGAAAAAAAAGAACAGACCCAACGTTTGCTTTCAGGTGCAGTTCATTGCATAATAGACATCTATTACTGTGGGGCCTGAGTAAAGTTTACACGAGCCAGGTACAAATCGAACCTACAATCTTATGATTCGAAATCACACTCATTATTTATTAAACCTCTGGTATATCACATAACCTGAATTGCGCCATAGTGTGCTGCGCTGCTACTAGTAATACACCGCCCGACTAAAATTTCAAAGTGAGAAACAGTTGTTTTCTACATTTTTATGAGTTTTAAAATATAATCTCTTTAAATCAGACAAAGCGTTTATGTCGCACTGAAATTCCGACTGATTTTGAATTAAAAAAAGACTGTTTTCTTCCAAAATGCCGAGAAATGATCAAATATTTCACTCTAGTAAAGCAGACCTCGACGGGTGAGCATTTGCTCCGGTAAGTTAGGTCACGTATCATGTTAAATCATTTCTTCTCAACACATTTCCTGGTTCACGTTTTCTCTATGAAAAAAAGGACATTTTTCCCTTGCGCGATTTCTTGTTTTTTTTTATCAAAGCGTACAGAAATAAAAAAGAAGAAGAAATAGTGTCGCAAAAGAACTCTGTCGCCCTTGGGAGATGTCAAACGCATTGGACATGAAAATGCCAGATAAAAGCCAGTTCTCTTCGTTTCTCAGTGTCGGGGCTGCTATGTAAAAGAGGCAATTTGCTCTGAGAGCAGGCTCAGCGCTTACTGAACGCAGATGTCTCAGAGTGGTGTGTCCAAGTGGCTGTAAAAGGTGATGGGTACCCTGTCACCGTGCCTTACTTAGTTAAAGCACCTGTCTATTAAACAAAAGAATCTAGATTCAAATCCCAGCTGTGTCTTTCTTCTTATCTTTTGGTACAGAGCGTACCATTTCGGGCAATCACAAAGGGCTTGATTTCGTTAAATGCATGTGTTCAGTTCCTTTCTGTAAAACTTGTTTTTCAAGAAATTCACACAGCTTGCGAAAAAATGAAATTCAATTCTTGGTTATCAGTGCAGAAGAAATATTACCGGCTGCCAAAAAGTGACTTGGAAAGCAATCAGTGGAATTGTGTTTTGACAGTCTCTTGAAAACCTAAGCTAAGTTTTAGAGATACTTTGTCAGCTTGACATCAAGGCAGAAAACAAAAGCTTTACTGCGTCCTCTCAACCCAAATGCGCTTTGCAACCTTTAGCGTTATGCATGGGAACAACATCTGCTGAGATCACTTTCGAGTCAGTGCAAATCGTAGTGTTTTAATGTTCAGGTGGGTAGCTGCGTCAGCATGCGTAGGCTGCAAAGGAACAAGTAATAGGTTTATTCCATGCTGAAAAAAAGAAGAAAGAGAACATAACGTTTCGGCCGTGGAGCCTTCTTCAGGTGTGAGAGAGACAGGGCAGTAGGCAAAGGTAAAGTAGCGGGAGAACAAAGGTTGAGAGGGAGGAGGAGTGAGAGGCGGGAGCAGGGGACAGAAAGAGAGGCCAATCAAGAGGTGTGAAGTCAGAATGGGTGCAGAGAGGTGTGAAATGAAACTTCCAATGAATGGAGAAAATTTTAAAGAACAGTAATCTGTCGTTAAGGGAAGGGAGAATGTGTGATCCCAGCTGCAGAATAATTTTAGTTTCGGTGGTCTTTCTGATGTATGAGTTCGGAAAACCGTCTTTGAGAACACAGACGGAGAGATTAGAGTGGTCGTGGCCGTCAGAGGTGAAATGAGAAACAATGGGCTTGGAGAGATCTTTAATCTTCACAGCCCTGACGTGTTCTCTGAAGCGGTCTCCGAGTCTCCTTCCTGTTTCCCCAATGTAGATGGCTGGGCATTTACTGCAAGAGATACAGTAAATAAGGTTGCTGGAGGTACAAGATGCTGTCTGGGTGATCCGGAATTGTCCTGAGGGGCCTTGAATGAGTGTGGTGGGGGCTGTGTACTTGCAGGTGATACAGCGAGCTCTTTTGCAAGGGAAAGTGCCTGGTGTGGATGGTTGCTGAGGGCGGTCAAGGGAGCTGTGAACAAGGAGGTTACGCAGATTAGGTGGTCGGCGATATGAGATGATAGGGCGATCAGAAAAGAGGGCCCCAATGGAGGGATCATCCTGTAGGATGGAAAAATTCTGGTTAATGGTCCTGGGGATAGGAAGTGTGTTAGGGTGGTAAGGAAGCACCAAAGGAATGCGGTTGTTACGGCGGGAGTTCCTGATCGGGTTGATGGTCCGGGGGGTGTTTTTGGCTCGGGCAAGGGCCCTGTCAATCACACTGCTGGGGTATCCTCTGTTGATGAAAAATGAGTACATTTCGAGGGCTTGGTTTTCGAAGTCGATGTCGTCGCTGCATAATCGTCGTAACCTAAGGAACTGTGAAAAGGGAAGAGAGTTTTTAGTGTGGTTGGGGTGAAATGAGCTGTACAGGAGGTAGCTGTGTGAATCCGTGGGTTTGTAATAAACTGAAGTGGACAGTCGGGGGTAGTTGATAGACAAGTGGATGTCTAGAAACAGAAGAGTGGTGGAAGATATGTTAACCGTATATTTGAGGGACGGGTGGAAGTTGGTGAAATGGTGCAGGAAGAATTCAAGCTGATCGTTGGAGCATGTGGCGGCACCGACGCAGTCATCAATATATCGTTTGTAGAGGTCAGGGACATAGCCAGTGTAGGAAGCGAAGAAGCGTTCTTCTACCCAGCCGACAAAAATGTTGGCATAGCTGGGTCCCATTCTGGTGCCCATGGCAACTCCACTGACCTGTTGGTAAAAAAGATTATTGAAAGAGAATGCGTTCAGTGTGAGGACCAATTCTGCAAGGCGTACCAGGGTGTGGGTGGGTGGATCAAGCACTGTGCGTTTGTCCAGCGTGTGCTTGAGGGCTGTAAGGCCGTCATTATGGGGAATGACGGTGTACAGAGATGTGATGTCCATGGTAAAAATGTGGCATTCGGTACCCTGAAATTGGAAATCATTGAAAAGTTGGAGCGCGTGGTTGGTGTCTTTGATTTATGAGGGAAGATCTTCAACCAGTGGTCACATGAGGCTGTCGAGAAAGGCCGAGATGTAAGTAGTTGGACAGTTACATGCTGATACGATGGGGCGTCCAGGGGTGTCCGGTTTGTGGATTTTGGGGAGGAGGTAAAATTGAGATACCTGTGGGTGTTCCATGATGAGCCGGTTCGCCTCCTGGGGGAGCTCGTTGCTGCTGATAAGAAGGGAAATGGTGGATACCACTTCCTTTTGGTGGTCAGTGGTAGGGTCCTGTTGGAGGGGGAGGTAGGCAGAAGTGTCAGTTAGTTGTCTAGAGGCTTCAAAGATATATAGATCTTTACGCCACACCACAACAGCACCTCCTTTGTCCGCTGGTTTGATGGGTGTACAGCTCATTTCACCCCAACCACACTAAAAACTCTCTTCCTTTTTCACAGTTCCTTAGGTTACGACGATTATGCAGCGACGACATCGACTTCGAAAACCAAGCCCTCGAAATGTACTCATTTTTCATCAACAGAGGATACCCCAGCAGTGTGATTGACAGGGCCCTTGCCCGAGCCAAAAACACCCCCCGGACCATCAACCCGATCAGGAACTCCCGCCGTAACAACCGCATTCCTTTGGTGCTTCCTTACCACCCTAACACACTTCCTATCCCCAGGACCATTAACCAGAATTTTTCCATCCTACAGGATGATCCATCCATTGCGGCCCTCTTTTCTGTTCGCCCTATCATCTCATATCGCCGACCACCTAATCTGCGTAACCTCCTTGTTCACAGCTCCCTTGACCGCCCTCAGCAACCATCCACACCAGGCACTTTCCCTTGCAAAAGAGCTCGCTGTATCACCTGCAAGTACACAGCCACCACCACACTCATTCAAGGCCCCTCAGGACAATTCCGGATCACCCAGACAGCATCTTGTACCTCCAGCAACCTTATTTACTGTATCTCTTGCAGTAAATGCCCAGCCATCTACATTGGGGAAACAGGAAGGAGACTCGGAGACCGCTTCAGAGAACACGTCAGGGCTGTGAAGATTAAAGATCTCTCCAAGCCCATTGTTTCTCATTTCACCTCTGACGGCCACGACCACTCTAATCTCTCCGTCTGTGTTCTCAAAGACGGTTTTCCGAACTCATACATCAGAAAGACCACCGAAACTAAAATTATTCTGCAGCTGGGATCACACATTCTCCCTTCCCTTAACAACAGATTACTGTTCTTTTAAATTTTCTCCATTCATTGGAAGTTTCATTTCACACCTCTCTGCACCCATTCTGACTTCACACCTCTTGATTGGCCTCTCTTTCTGTCCCCTGCTCCCGCCTCTCACTCCTCCTCCCTCTCAACCTTTGTTCTCCCGCTACTTTACCTTTGCCTACTGCCCTGTCTCTCTCACACCTGAAGAAGGCTCCACGGCCGAAACGTTGTGTTCTCTTTCTTCTTTTTTTCAGCATGGAATAAACCTATTACGTGTTTTAATGTTGGTTGTGCTGGCGTACTGCTTCTGTCTGTGAAACTTCAATGTTTTGCTTCTTCACGACGAATCGTTGGCGGGAGTTGAGCTTGTTAAATCTTTGCACACAGCTCCATCAGAAATAAAAAAATAGAACATTTTTGGAACAATAATAATAATTATAAAAATCTTTCAATCCCTTGATTGCATAAGAGTGCAAACCCTTTATATAGGGGGTTGTAACTGTTGCAATGTAACCAGTCACATCCCAAATCATGAACAAAGGTTATTTGCCTTCGCCAGACATCAATTATTATATCAATGATTATTCCTATTTAATATCAGTTCATCTCATATAACGAACCAGATTTCTGAGAACAAACGTTCAAACTGCACAACAGAACCTGAATCCATCTGCTGATTGTCACAGAAGAATGTCGTTACAAATTATCCGCTGAGCTGTATTAAGTGTCCGGCCACCTCTGTCCTTCCTAATTTGCAGTGGGCACAATTCTTTCAGTTTCTTCTCTTGTATTTTCCTTGCTATTTTACTGTCTCTTTCTTCCACGAGGATCCACAGCCCAAACCCTGTGTTTCTGCAGTGTCAGTCAGTGTCGAGAGAAATACTTGCACAGCTCCAGTGCACCACTGCACCAATCGTTCTCAACAGCAGTGTGCAGTGAAGTCATGCCCAGGTTGTGAGTTTCCTGGAGAAGTCTCGCCTGTGTTTTCAGCTGCAGAAGATCACTGTTGAATTTATGTTGGTTCTTCTGTTACTTTTTCTGCTCGATGGCCTCTATTAAATCAGGCACACCTGCTTCCTCGGCAAGTTACTTTATCGCTTCTCACAAACCAACATACTGCAGGCACCTCTAATACCGTCACTGCTTGTGGGCCACGTGTTCCTGCTGTCAGCCTACTATACCACGTTCATGCACATCTAGAAACATTACTACTCTAGTACAAGAGCGAAAAATGAAACAAAAACACAACCACTTAAAAAAGGGTAGTGCTTTGCTGTGGCTCACTTGGTAAAAGTGTTTGCCTAGTGAACAGGACATCCTGGGATCAAATCCCAGTGGTACCTTTATTCCTGTCTTTTTGCACCATTTATCATTATAGACAACATGCTTCTGCATTAAGTTTAATGGAGGTGTTCATTTAGTTTTTGGCACAACTTGTTTTTCAAGAACTCCACACATTGCGAAAGCTAAAATGCTTATCTTTCTTATCAGTGCAAAAGAATTACTGCCAGCTGGCAAGAAAATGACAACGATTTTTTTTTACTTTAGCCAAAAATCTGTGAATGTAGAAAAACACGACATGTGTCAGTTTCTATGGCACACTCAGTCAGGGTGTGCTTCAGTTAAACACAGCGTTCGTAGATCAAATGCACCCAGAGACACACTTCGAATTAATCCGATCTAAACATTACCTTCTCTAAATGTGATTGAGTTTCTTTGCACGTCCTTAGCCATCTTGATGTTTGCAGAGATTTTCAACTTTTGACACGAGTCAAACTACAAGTAAATAGTTGAGTACCTATGTCAATATCACCGGGAATGTGAATATAAATGTAAACATCAATATTTCTGCTGTCTCCTGAGAAACACAAGTATAGAGTTAAAACACAATAAATAATGCTAGAAAATTATTCAGTTAACACCCAGATGTGACAAAACACATTTAAGACTTACATCCCCTTTAAATATGTATTTCCTTAATATCAGTTCTCTTCCCTCCCCAGGATACCTGCAAATTCACTATAGCATATTAAAAGCTGTGTGTAAGTCTTACATGTGTTCTGTCACATCTGGGTGTTAAATTAATAGATGTGTTGTGTTATTTAATATGATTTGACTCCACGCTTGTGTTTCTCGGGAGACAGCAGAAATATTGGGGATTTGCGGCTACAGAAAAATATATGAACTTTATGGGCAAATGTAAGGTTACGTTAAAGAAAAAAAGATATTGTCATTGATGAGGATGGGATTCAAACCCACACGTGCAGAGCACAATATAATAGCAGTCAATCACCTTAACCACTCAGCCACCTCACCTAGAAACCCACTCCCTTCAGACATGATTTGGTACCATTAAGAGGAGATACTGGATCCGAATTCCAGCGGTACTTTTTTTCCTGTCTTGTTTTACAGAACATGTAATTTGGGACACTCACAGAGGTCTTGATTTGGTTTAATGCGTGTATTAATTTCATTTGCGGAACCCATCTTGCTTTTTTTTAACCATATAGCTTACGAAAGATGAAATGCAAGCGAATTTTTTGTTCACCAAAAGCATGTAAATGAAAAAAAAAGCAAGGTGCAAACATTTCTGTGGTGCAATCGGTTCGCGTGTTCGGCTATTAACCCAAAGGTGGGTGTTTTGAACCCACCCGGGGACGCACTTCTTCCTGTAGTAAACATCATCACCGCAAAAATTTTGTTTTTCCGCAAAACCTTAACTATTTTGATATTTGCAGTAGTAAACAATTGAGAAAAGAGTCAACATTACCGGGAATTTCCAATAATTACTGACAACGGCAACTTCCAAGCAGATAGTATTCACCCATGTTCATTTATGTTCCAATGGGTGGCGGGAGAATTCACTTCTGCTCCCGTTGCATCTTCAGCTAAAGTAATTTAAAAAACAATGCAAAATTGTTTGAGAACTTGACAAGCAAAAACAACAGATCGCCGGAGTTCTATTTTACTATTTTCGTATATTTACCTTAATTTGAATATAAATGTTAACCGAAGTGCTGTTCAATATAGTGTAATGTTGTCGTACTTTTAAAATATTTTAGCTGAGGGTGAGAGGGGGGATATTACGCCTTGCCAAACATCTAAACTAACTGTAAAAGGGGATGGCATTTTAATAAAACTGGCAATCAAAAGAAAGTTACAATTTGTATGGTATTATGCTCAATATCCCTCGATATTGAAGGTCAGATGAGGAATTTGAAGAAACTATCAAAGAAACAACGGCAATAGCAGAGGGTGTTGATTTTGAACCAGTGTTTGCACCTCAATAATCCATCAGTCTTCGCTTGACAGGCTTCCTCGAGATATTCGGTGTTCTATACAAAAAATCGACAATTAAGCGCAAATGTGACAAGAGGCAAAGACTGCGGTAGAGGAGGAATAAACTCCACACGATGACTGTATGTATACATCTGTCTAATATTCGGCCCCTGCAGGGGCATCATATTCGCTGAACTGCCTGCCAGCATGTGTACGGGCTTATAATTCAAGAATATCAATGGTCAGACGCTTACAACGGGTGTTTGTGTTTGTATTATTTAGAGAATTGAAAAAACATTTTCAAAACTACAGCTCGAATGAAATTTAAAAAAAAAGTTTATTTGTCTCTTTGCTGTAACAACTGTGCCAAAACTATTCAGATACATCAGAATAGCATCAGAATGTAACTAGATTTTATTGGATTTTAGGAAATGTTTTTTTGCGCATTTCTCTATACGATCAGAATACCTTCCTGTTTTCACCGTGTTTATTGTTTCTGCCTATGATCTTGGAAAGAAAGACCCAGTATCTGTTCACCGAAATATTTCAGGAGTTTGCTGTGGTTTGAGAGGAGTGTATGAAGGTAATGAGGGAGGGAGGACACGCCCATTCCGCACGGGGAGCGTAGAGCAATGAGCCGCGCCTGCAGCTCTCCGAGTCTTTTCTTATACAACCTCTGAGTCCGGACACAGCGTCTCCAGCCAGAGATTTACAGTTCCGAAAACAGCTGTCTCGAGCAGAAACTGATCTTCCTGCTTTAGTTAAGGTTTGGTTATTGTGGGGGTTTAGTGCTTGTATCTCTCTTCTCTTACTAAACACTATCTACTGTAAAGTATATACATTGAAGCTAAAATGCAGCTAAAATACTCCAGTAAGGCCGAGCAGATAGGAAAGTTTAATAAAAATGTTCTATGATCTATGTTCTAGTTGCCCATATATTTTTAACTCTCTGTTCGAGCTCTGATTTAATCCTCTCGGCTCCTGCCACTGTCACTGGGAGAGTGGCTGCATTCCGTAGGGCTACAGGCTGATTTCACAATGCCACATTTAATGAAATACAGGGGAAACCGCAAGGAAAACAATAGGTTTTAATACATCTTCTTCTGGATTTATATTTCAGTCTTTCACCTTTGAATGCATACCTTGACCGTAAATCTTTACTCGATTACAGGCACCCCAAACAGTTCTTAAGGGAGAAATCGAAGCCTATTTGACTTTCTGCTAATCACATTGAAGTGTTCACGAAGCATTTCCCTGCCCATCATGTGCCCGCAAGCCGGTTTCTCCGTTTTCTTCTTTCTGTCGTTGTCAGCGAGCACAAGAAGACAGGAAAAATGCAAGAGAGGGAAAAGCTGTCAAGAGTGGGATTTGAACCCACACCTCTATTTAGAGACCAGAACACCCAAGCAATGGAAAGACAGGAGTCCTTGCGTCTGGTGCCTTAGACCACTCAGCCATCCTGACGAGGTACGTAAGTGGGTGTGTTAAAAGCACCAGTAGTTCACAAAACTGAGAAATGCTTTGCTGGAGAAGCACCACGTTGCCTAATGTTGCCTAAACGGATCGCAGAAATCAAATGTTCGGATTGATTTAGAGTGTGCTTTACAGCCCTTGTGTAATATTTTAAATTGTTTTTAAAAAGTGTGTACTGTGTACTACGTTTAGGACTAGTTAGTGTGGTAGAATATGGAGATCATCTCCAGCTCTGAGCTCAACTGCAACAACAAGTCATGCTGAACAAAGTCAGAGTTCAGCTGAACCTTTGCTCAGTGTGGTGCTCAGGACTCAGGAGTGTTGTTATGGTTCTAATTAGCACGAACTGCAGGGGCTCTGAATCAGAACATTTCAATTTACCTGTTCAGTAAGTTAAAATGCAGGACACGTTAAAATCGGATTATTACTGTGTCTCTGTCCCATTTGTATATAACCAAATGTTTAAAAGATACCAGTAAGGACACACAACTACTAATGCGGTACTTATTGGAAATAGTCCCAAAACAAGTACGTCCGGCAGCTGGTAGACCCCTGTAATAATTTTGCAGTGACACTTTGAAGATTTACACTCTATTTAAATATTAATTTATTAAATTTCAGTTCTCTTTTCTCACACTCCCTGGCATAACTGAACTCTCACTCTCGCATACTAAAGGCTTTACATTAGCTAACATTAGCGTTGATACAAATTCTAATAAAGACAGAATGAAACTGTTTGTTTTGTGTCTCATGGTGATCCTCTTCTCGATCCAAATGAAATGTTTAATATGATCCCTCGAGAAAGAAAGGAGTCAATTTCTGCCTGGAATGATTGATGCTCCATCAAACATTTTGTAATATCTCCGGAAGTTTATACAGTAGAATCCTGGTTTGTGGCTTAAATTCAAGGTAAACAAGACTAAGGAAACGAGTTGGAAACAATGTCGATCTGGGATTTAAATCATCCGGAACATTTCACTACATTGGGCAGTATGTGCCAGAAAGCAGCTCCTGACATCTGTTGATAGCTCAGTTGGTAGAGTGGAGGACTGTAGTGGAAACAAGAGGGAATCCTTAGGTTGCTGGTTTGACTCCGGTTCGAAGGAAGGTGCCCTTTGTGTATTTCATTCAAACAGTTAAAATAGCTGATCCTTTTTCACTCAGACTTTGATCAAAAGCTCAATAAACGACGAAGCAGAGGCTCTTGTTCTGAATTCAGCTCAAGTCTGATTGTCTTGTTTTGGCCAAGATCTGATCTTTGAATTCAGGGAATACTCTGTCTGCTTTGTACAGTAATTCAAAAGTAGATACAAATGTCACTTTTTTATTGTAGATATAAAGGTGTTCTCTGTTTTCGAAGGATAGGTACTTAATTGGCTTTATGATTTGGTTTTGATTTTGTATCGTTGTATTATTAAGTTTGTGCTTTTTGTGTTTTTAACATATTGTGAACTTATTTTTGAAACAAATGTTTACAAAGGCAAACACGGCACACATCTGTTTATACCAGCGGTGAATTGTATATTTGTATTAAGTAGAAGCTACTGCGCAGTTCTGGGAGTATAACAGGTTCGATATAAAGTGGCAAAAATATAAAAGGGGAAAATACCCCAGACTGGGTGTAAACGCCTCGTTGTGACTGTTGTTTTATTGTTGAATACGGCATACTGTGCACGAAATGTTGCAGAAACACAATCTGATAGTTAAATAATTATTATTTTAATAATTTGATAAGTATGAGGCACCGGATCCAAATATTCAGTTCTGATTTTTTTTAAGTGATATCTTCCCTTCCTCTGGTGGAAGTAACACGATGTGAGCAATTGTTTTTTTTTTTTTTTTTTTTTCACGTTGCGATCCAAAAAGCCTCAGATGCACAGTCTGACAGCAACCAAACCAGAATGGATTCTGCTGGGAGCCGGACTAAGCTCATTCTTGCTCCCTGTGCTGAAAACAGAATTAGCGCTTACCCGAGCACCATCTACAGCTGCTGGATGGTACTCTACGCCCTGCTGCTCCAGCAATTATTTTGACGAAAGACAGATCACTTGTGCGCTTTTAACCTTCTCGCAGCTACAGGCGAGACTGAAGCTGGCGATATAAAGGCACGCGCTGGTACACCTTCTCGAACTTTCACAATCACGATAAACATTTTTTTAAGACCTTTGAAAAACTAGATATAGATATAGATAAAACTAGATAAAAAACATGAGCTTTATCGGTTTTTACATTAATCGATTTTGAATCAAATTTGATCTTTTTACATTGCATTTTACGTTGAAATGTAGCATGCATACCTAATCCACCAACAGACAGAGCAATATTTTACGTTGCCCTCCAGAGCTTCCAACGTGTGATGGATTTGTATGGGTGTCTGTATGATACCACTACAGCACTGGCGTAGGTGCAAAATCCACTTTCACAAGACTTTTTCAGTGTCTTCTCTCTCAAATGGACTGAAGCACAGGAGCCAATATGAGAGAAAACGACAGGTGTTTAAACAGAGGATGTCCCAATGTCTGGGACAATGCATTGTGATTTTGTATAAATGCAAATGGTTTCTCATTTAAAAGCCAACAATATTATTTTTCTCCCTGGTGCTAATAAGCTACCACACATGCGAGCTGTTGTGTGAAAGAAAATTCATATGTCCATAGGAAGGCAGAATAAAATCCAGAACTGTGTTGGTGATATCGATAAACAGGGCTCATGTTCACAACAAAACTTTACTATATAAAAAGTTAAAATTTGCAAATATATTTTTTTTATTATGCAAAGTGTCTGTTAAACCATTCATGAAGGATTTTTAGACAAAAAAACACACCATTATATGAGAAAATATATTTACTATATCTGCATTTAACTCACTTTTTTAACAATTTCAGTTTCAAGGCCGATATAAATTGTTGCCCTGCTTTTTTGTCATAAATACACAAGCTTGTTATGTCTTGTGTCAGAAATAAACTGCATGAAATTTGCTAAAGCAACAAAAAGTAAGCGCCACAAAGAAGACAAACATTTGCGTTTATAGTGCAATGTTATCTCGAGCCTTTAAAATGACTTTAAATGCAATTTGTTTTTCTCTGTGGCTCTAAGGCTTTGCCATTTACTGTAGTTATTCAGGAGAACATTATGTTAATCGTATAGATGAAACGTTAAATATATTCAGGTGGGTAGCTACGTCAGCATGCATATCTGCAAAGGAACAAGTAATACTGTAGGTTTATTCCATGCTGAAAAGAGTAGAGAGAAAACAAACCTGAAGAATGTTTCACAGCTGAAACGTTGTGTTTTCTCTCTTCTCTTTTCAGCATGGAATAAACCTATTACTTGTTCCTTTAATATATTGTTCGGTTTGACTCAAAATGCTTTACTACTACAAGAGAGAATTATAGTATGGAGGATGAGACAAATTTATGATTTCTTGGAAGAAAATGTTTTTTCTTTGCATTCGAAATGAATCGAAACTTTAGCGCGACACACAAACCCTTTGTCTTTTTTAAAGATATAATATTTTTAAACAGACAGTATAGAAAATGTTTTTTTTTACTAAGCAATTTTGGCCGGGGGCGATGTATTACTAGTAGTGGCGCTGAGGTCACTATGGTGCAGTTGAGCACCGTAAGATTAGGGCCAGTGACGTAATGTATAACGCATCTGACTTTGAAACAGAAGATTGTAGGTTTGACTCCTGCCTGGCTCATGTTGCTTTTTTAACACGGTACTGTCTGAAGATCAGCTCCTGCTCTGAGCTCAATAGCAATGCAAAACTGTGCGTAACAAAGCTGGCGAGCAGCTGAACTTGTGCTCAGTAGTCAGTACGGTGCTGAGGGTTCAGTACTGGCGTTGTTCTAATTAGCACGAACTGCAATGGCTCTGAATCTGACCATTTCTATGGAAGCCCGTTTCCGCCAGGGAGTAAAAATAAAAACGCGCTATGGTATCTCAGAATTCCGACTTAGTAACTGAGAATTGCGACTTAAAAACTCAGAATTCCGACTTTATATCTCGTAATTGCGACTTTATATCTCACATTTGGGACTTCGAAATAACCTATATTTCATTGTCTGTCCTTTTGTTATTGTAACGGATTCGGGTTCCAGGGCTTGTGCCTTCCCCGCTCCCACCCTAGTTCGTGCCTCACTGCATTGGCTCGAACCCAGGCCTTGCCAGCTGAGCTAAAGAAGACCTTTTTTAAGTAAAAAAGGACATACAATGGAAATATTTAAAAATTATAAGTTTCAGCTTTTATAATTGTGAATTCTTCTGGATGTGAAGTGTCTATTTCTGTATCTTATTTCATATTCTGTTTTTGTATTTCTGGTGTTTAAATAAAAAAAGAATTTAAAAGCCCACCGTCCACTATTCCATCCGTTTACTATGGAAGCCTCACTACCGGAAATGGGATTCCATAAAAATTAGTGTAATTAATTTGATTTTTATCAGGGCACTGTACAAGACGAGTCTTCAGGCTTATAGATCCTATGATCTTGTACGATTCATCAATATGGTGTAACGGAACGGCCAACATACAATTTGTAGTTCAGGTGGGTAGCTGCGTCAGCATGCGTACTGTAGGCTGCAAAGGAACAAGTAATAGGTTTATTCCATGCTGAAAAAAATAAGAAAGAAAATATGTTTTTGCCGAAACGTACTAGTAAACTTTACATTAACAATACCAGCCAACGATACATTATCATTTCACACCGGTTCTACAGGAATCTACAGCAGAGCCCTGAGTTGACTCCCAGAGTCCCACTGAGCCCATAGAATTCCACATCACCCCTCACTCCTGCACACAGTCCGCTGAGAGTGCCTGTCCATAAACTACTGGATTGAGAATGGGATCAAATAATTCCCCATTTTCTTAATTCTACATCAAAGGACTGTTAAAGGTCTATTTGAAGGCACCGATTCGTATTCTTAAACCAGATGAACGCCTGGAATAAGTTAATATTACTTATAAATAGTCATGCTACAATACTCCAGTTGAAGGCACGCTTCTAGCTTTGTGGTACTCTGGTGCGTCACGAATTTATGTTTGAATTTCGCCGGATTAACAACTATAGGTGTACCCTCGCTCACTTTCTTTAGCGACAGTCGTTGCTCTTCATCTGAGTGATGTATTTGCCTGTTTTTCAGTTCACTTCCCTGCAAGGAATATTTACCTCAGAGCTCTCTTTCACAGACTGCAGGCACTATGTTTGTTAACAGGTGTTATAGTGATGACATCTTTCTGTTTGATCAGGACAGGAGCTGCAAGTCCACTGTGTTGTGGCTGCAGTACAATTTTAGTTTATTATTATAATACTTTTTAACAGCGACAGATTCTTAAGATCACGAGGTGTTTACGATATTATTTCAGTATTAAGCTGTTACTACATTCGGAACTGTCCCATAGGATTCAGTGTTCCATTAGTTTGGCACTAAACTGCTTAGTCTATTGCAGGAATTGTACTTAGTCCTGTCCTGTAGTGTCCTCTAGAGAGCAGCAGCTGTTTCCTTGGGCTCATTGCAATTGGGAATATTGTGATTACTGAGCAGGGGACTAAAGTCAGCAGATGAGCGAGTTGCAAATCGGTATTAATCTGGCGTACAGAGCTGAATGCTAATCTCTGGATCATCTCCAGTTAATGTGATGCTGTTGTTACCTTGCACTTGACCCAATCTGACTACTGGCACCAACAACCCTGTTATTACAAATAAACTTCTTGTGTACCTACCGTGATACATAAGTTTGGTGGAGAGGTTTGGCAGCCCATATTCAGTCAAAGGTGTGTGTGCAGATCACTATGATATACAGGCATCAACAAACTGACATACTATATTAAATGTTTAACAGATAAAACCCAAATGAACCAAACCTGAATAAATTAGTGGTGGAAAGAAGTCTTTTTATATAGCAAAAGGTCTCTGAGCCTTTGGTTAGAACAATGGGTATATAACCCATTGTCCTCAATATTAGAATTGAATCCTTGAGCACTGCTGTTGTACCAACGGTCCTCAAAAGTGCTGCCATTACCCCCGTCCCATAAAAGCCTAACATTACCCTTTCTTGCATAAACTGTAGAAAGTACCTTCACATTTCAGTTGCAGTTTAATCTATTATCACCCTATTCCCCACTTCATAACCTTCACTCTTCTAATTCTGGTCTCCTAACTGTCCCCCAAGCCCGTCTACACTGTATGGGTGACAGGGCCTTCTCCTGTTATGCCCCCACGCTCTGCCCAAGGATAGCAGAGTCACCTTCCCTAAACTCCTTCAAATTCAGACTCAACACCTTCTTCTGTAGAAGAGCCTTTACTGAACTGGTTCCATTCTTTACCCCTCTGCTTCTACTTTCCTTAGTACCACCAGCCATGGTCTCCTCTGTCTATTGGAATTGTTTTATACTGTGTATTCTTATTGTAATTATTTCAAGTGCTTTGAGAAGACACCTTTGGAACCATTATATAAAATAGTTTATCCTAAATCCTTGAAGCTTTAATAGGGCAGTGCAGTAGGGCTAAAAATTAACAGCTTTAGTGGGCCAGCAGGATTGGTGCAAATTATAGGTAGTCCCAAAGGATGACTAGGATTCACTTGAAATTCATGACATGGGACACTGAAACAGGGGAGAGGCTTTGTGTAGTAAGCATTCAGTCTCAATCTACACAGTCTGTGCTGCTGGTAGAGGTGGTTGTGAACACCTGTCTTCCCAGTCAAGTACTGGGATCTCCAGTCTCAATCCTAATACTTCCCATGACTGTCCAATACTGTGAAACCAACACCCATAAGACAAGACCTCCAAGATTCTAACTGTACCATTATTCACTGATGTTTGTGCACCAGTATTGTTCCTCTGCTAAGGAAGGGAAAGCCTACTTTACACCAAGCCCCTGTTGACAATTCCTTCCTTGTGTTTCTTTTAGTCAGTTTGTGCAGCCTAGAATAGGACACCAGATCTCACTCTTACTGGGCACTACAGTAGCAACTCACACTCCAGAAGCACTACCCCTCTCGAAAACAGGAGGATTTCCAGTATATAGAACACTTCTGTCTCTACCCCAGTAAAAAAAATTCACAATGCCCTGCCCAAGGAATAGTGCGGCCATCTTCCCCCAGTACAACACTTTATTACTCCAGCCATTTTCAGTCCTCATTGGCAGCAATATGGGAAGCATTCTTGAAAGGGGAACCCCCACAAATACTTCCATTGATTAATGGGTCTCACTTCCCTTGAATTCCTCCACCCCATTCAAACCTACAGATGCAGTCATTCAAAGTGAGCGGTACAGACACGTACCGCAGGTAAGATGACACGGGGTACCGCGGTGCGTGATTGGTTGACCGACAGGGGCACTCGTGGTCCGTTGGTCTGTCGTAGAAAGACTTACTGTAAACGTCTTTACTGTGCCCGTTGTAGATATTGAATTTTACCACTGAAGGGAAATCTTAGTAGCTGAGCATAAAAAGAAAAGGAGCATACTGTAACGCCTGTGAAGGCCATAAACGATATTAATTTTGGAACATAAACAAACAGTATATAGCTGGTCTTGGTACTTTAAAGAAAAAAATACACACCAGTATTCCATTTCTCCCTAAACATTGTAAGCTTCGAAGTCTTTAACTAACGTGATACCGGAGTCAACAAGCATACTTTTAGAATTTGATTAAAAGGGAATATAATATGGAATCGCGTATCTAAAGAATTTAATAACGGTATGATTAGATCCGTGTACTGCGACAGGGCTGTGTAGGGCTGTTTCGCCTGCCTGTTCATGCGAGCTGTCTTGTAGCCTGCTGGTCTAGGTGCGTAACTACTAACTAGCAGGTTGTGTGTTTGAATCCAGCTGGTGCTGGACTTTACTTTTAACAAACATTTCTTTTAAAAAATAGGTAAGCGATATTATGGACAATCAATTGACTTTTATATTTCAAAATATCGCAACATGATCGATATTTGCGATATTTTGAACATATCTTCCCTTCTGACAGCGGTTCCTGCTTCTAGTGTGTGTGTGTGTGCAACAGAGTACATTTTTATAGAGAAATGGAGGCTGGACAGTATGCGTTACAATATAAACATTTATATTGATTTAAATCGTGTTCTGATTTAAATCGCAAGCGCGTGTTTAATTGTGTTTTTTAATCATAATCAAGCTAGTCACATTATTTTATAGCGTTTTTATTGCGTTATTAAATCCGGTGGCGCTGTGTTAGTTTCCTGACTCCCATTATTTAAACTGCGACACTGATCATTCATCTCTAAATAAACTTTATTTTATATAGCGTTTTAAGCGAATAGGTAATTAGATTGCTCATAAACCTAATCGCTTTTTCTACATAAACACAGCGTGATTGCTCTCTGAAAATGCATTTCCTTAAAGCGGTTCTATTGAGGGAGTAGCCCAGCTACCACT
The DNA here is from genome assembly GCF_059453375.1 of Lepisosteus platostomus. NCBI lineage: Eukaryota > Metazoa > Chordata > Actinopteri > Semionotiformes > Lepisosteidae > Lepisosteus > Lepisosteus platostomus. The sequence continues at coordinate 10,628,331 of NC_142615.1, read as the reverse complement.
TAACACTGTACTTCGTACTTTGAATACCTGTGAGACCGGTTTAATTCGTCACAGCCAGCACTCCGGGAGTTCATATTGCTTGACTAATTTTAAAAACTAAGTTATAAATGCAAACGCTTCCTCGGTGCGCTGCTCTGGTACGCCGGGTCTTACACAGTGCCTGTCGGCAGTAAGCGTTACAATATACATACCCAACACTGCTTGTACCCATCTGTCATGCAAATAAAACACCTTGAATTGAATTGAGGGAGAGAGGGGGGTAGTGGGACAGATATACTGTTGACAGACTCAAGGCAAATAAGATACTTATGGGTACGCAGGCATTCACGACAGCAACATACGAAACGTTTGCACGTACTGTATAGTTAAGTTATTACTTGGTTTTCAAAGTGCAACGAAATACAATATTGTTGTTGCTGCTGTTCTGGTTGTTTTTATCCCGTAAAGCGTTTTGAGAAGCCACCTTTAAAGGCGATATATACTGTAAAACCGCTGATGAACTCCCGGAGTGCTGGCTGTGACGAATCCATTATTAATACTATTAGTAATATCTTCAGTAAAGGCTTTGATGCATAAATATTTCTGATAAAGGTAGGTTGTGTACTTTTGTCCAACTGAGCAATCTTGCTTTCATAAAATATACCATAACTTAATGACTGATGATTAACATGCTGTAATACACAGTTCAAAATTAAAGGCTCAAATGCTGTGCATGAGAGGTTAAGCTCCCCCTGGCGGTTTTACAAGGCGACGCCGGATAGTTTCCGGCAGAGCGTCAAATGATACGTGACACCACGTGATACCGCGTGACACCGCGACACGCCCACCGGGGTATGCCGCGAAATACCTCACCCATTTTGAATGGCTGCATCTGAATAAACCATAAAGAAACAAGGGCAGGCAGAAAGGTCTTTCACAGCTTTATTGAAATGTTGCCATTACAAGGCAAGTGGAGGCAGGAGAGTCACAAGGGCCAGGCTGGAGCCTTCATTCAGGCACCTGGGGAGGAAGAAGGAGAAAAATCCAGCTGAACTGCAGGACACCACCCCTACAGGAGCTCCTCCTGCCAGACCCTACCTGTCCACTGGCCAACATCTCCAAAGTCCTCTGCTCCCTCCACATCCTCACTGGTGCTCTCAGCATCTTCACTGGAGCTCTGAGGGTCTCCCTCCTCATCCTCAGTCCAGTCAGCCCCCATATCCAGAGGAGCTTCTACTGGTGCCACAGCCACCCGACTGCTGGTCACCAGGCTCCTGGTACCTGTGGACAAGCAACACCCAGGAGTGAGGGATCTGCTATACCCAGAGACCCACAGTCTGCTCATCTAAACAGTCCCTTTGTCCAGCACAGGATCATTCCTCAGTTGTCCAAGCATGGTTGTCTCTTGGGCAGAGATGCATCCACAAGGGATAGAGAACCAGGCCCACCTTCATTCCCGGTGCCAGCACACCTGGACTCACAGCAGGCACAGACCTCATGGTCACCATACAGCTCCTCCCACCTGGAGGAGAGGAGGACAGGTGAGGTCCCCACCTGGCATGTCCCAGAGCACCCTCAGCAGGCTCCTTGCAGAAGTACCTCTCCGCCTCCCTGTTGTAGGTGCAGGACTTGGTCCCTGGTGTTGCTTTAGCAGGAGCCACAGCCATGACACAGTGCATGTACAGCTCAGTCACTTCATGCTGCAAGAGGGAAGGTCACAGCATTAAGGGATCAAGGCCAATAGAGGGACAGAGAAGGACCTTCTGCCATCAGTGAAGGCAAGCTGGCAGCTCTAGGCACTACAGCTGCCACAGTCTGGTTCACATCGAGATCATGGATGGAAAAGCAGACAATGGATCAGTAGAGCAGGAAGGCTGAGCAGCCTTTGAGAGCAGTACCTTCCTGGACAGCTTCTTCTGGAAGAGGAAGGCATCAATCGTGAAGCGGAGCACATCCTTCTGCTTGGAGGGGACAAACCTGGACAGGCAGCCATCTGCCTTGCTGTCCACCATGCACTTGGGGACAAGGACAAGGATGAACCCCTGCAGGCTCTCGGGGCTCCTGCCCACCTCCCCTCCCAGAAGGGGCCGTACCCCAAGTTGTCAATCACGGGGAAACGGGGCTGTGAGTGCTGGTCTGGTTTCTCCGTTACGTAACACGAGTGGATGTACAGCCTCTGCTCCGCTGTGGCAAAGTAGGCAGTGGCCTGGAAGTACATGGGCTGACCCAGGAAGTACTCATCCTTGGGAGAGAGGCGGACCCGGTGGGCTGGAGAGAGAGGCAGCATTACACATGCACACAGCACCCCCTGCAGGCAGGAGGAGCCACTCACTCAAGGAGCTAACAGTTGGTGGTGAGCAGCACAAAGCTGTGCTTGTTCTTCAGGTCCTTGAAGAAGGTCCTTCTCCTGGCCCACGTGGGGACATAGCCAACCTTGTAGGAGTAGTGGAACCTGCAGGACAGAGGGGATGAGGGGCTTCTGGACACTTTCCCCAGCAGCTTCTCAGCAGCAGCAAAGCCCTGCCTACCTGTAGTAGGAGCACTTGACCGGCACAGAGAAGGGAATGAAGCGATGCACAGGTGCACTGGAGGAGGGCGGGGCATAGCGGAGAGTGTTGGAGTACACCAGGCGGCCCTGGACAACCTGCAGGGTCACAGAGGAAGGGATATTCCCAGGAAAGGCAACCCCGACACAAGCCCTAAAGCTCACATCGATACACTGCATGTAGATGAAGACCTGCTTACCGATTGCTCGGTACCGCACTCGTGAAGCCCGTAGATGAAGTTGAAGTAACTGCGTGTGGTTCGGCTGACGCTGCAGTTGCCCAAGGTCACCTCCGATGGCCGACAGCTGAAGCCGAACAGGAGCCGACTGACACTCACGTACATCCTGCTGGAGTCGCACCACACGGCCACTCCTCGGGTGCCCCCGATGGCCGGGCGAGCCGGCTGCCACCCTCGCTGGGGAGGAAACAGGACGCTTTTGATGTAGGCGGGTAAGGGGCGGCTGCCAGCTTCGGGCTTCATCTTCTCCTTGTCGAAGTAGGGCGAGTACGCGTCTCTGGACACGGGAAGGCGGCGAAAGTCGGGAGCCAAGGACTGCGAGTCGTTTTCGCTTGCAGACAGGTCTTCGGAGGACGCATCTGCCAGGCTCAAGTCCTCCGACTGGGCTACGTCTTCAGGAGCCGGGAGGTCAGCCTGGAGCGCTAATTCCCGAGAGTCCCAGCCAGCCGGCCCGGCGGAGATCAGTGCGGGGAGCCCGGCCCCTGCGCACAGGCACAGCATAAAGAGAAACGAGCGCATTGCCAAATTATCGTCCCGCTAAATTGCTACAGGAGTAAAATAAGTAAACCACCAAACTGTGTTGAAAGAAGAGAGCATAAAGTGTGAATGCGGTGACTAGGTTTTTATACTGACAGGACCTGCTACCACACACCTGGTCACACTACCGCTCAATCAACACAATCAATTACACACAGAGATCCGGATTGTTCTCAGCGTCTAATTAGAACCTGCTTCCAGTCTGAGGCGGGACTCCGTGAAGCCTCTCCTGAACACTTTCCCGTGTGTATCTGACCTCAGCGGAGGAGTTCCATGCAATTTAGACAGAATTAAATCACCCACATGTGTAGATTTGGCTCAGATGAATTTATTGTTCAATTAGTTTCTATTTTCCGAGGACAGTGTGTTAAACTCGCTGTCAGACAGAGTACGGAACATGCGACACGTCCGTCCACACTTTCCTTTATCGTGGGGGCTGTTCCATCAACATGTACCGCAATGAAAATAATTTTACTATTTTTCACGTGTAATTGCATGTCATATTAAAATGTGTAATACAAGCATTTCTTTGCTTCCCAGTAAAGAAATACTGATCAGCTTTTGACATGATCTGATAATAATTTTTCTGATTTTTCAGAGATTGCTTTTGCTTCGCAGGACTGAGAACCTATGGAAGCCCATTTCCGCCAGGGAGTAAAAAAAAAAAACGCGCTATGGTATCACAGAATTGTGACTGAATTCCTTCAGTCTTAGAGAATTTGAAATTCAGTTGTTGGATTCCTTCAGGTCAGGATAAAGACTGAACCGCAAAATGCATTTTGAAAGTCCAAAAGAGTAGAAATCAAAATAACACAAACTGCTCAGTCCTGTTCTGACCCCTGTAGTGTGCTCTCTGAAGGCACCAGTTCTGTAGGGTTTGGGCATTTACTGGGACAATCATTAATTGTAGCAGTAAATCACAAAATTGATTCTTTTGATGGCTTTAAAATCCAACCATGCGATATAACTCAAACAACGCACACACAGGTACTAATACACGAGGATACATTTATTAATACATAGAATATGCATATAAACCTAACAGATCTTATCGAGAGGGTTATCAGAATACAAAAGATATATATTCAGTCAGTTACGAAGTGTTACATATATCAAGAGGACATACGTTCAGTATATCATTAATTTAGACCGTTTCATAAAGTGAACTTGGTTACAACTTCTACATTAGATACTCAAAACAAGTACATAACTCTTAGGAATTAAATTGATATCAACTGGTTGGGATAACAATTGAATTCTCGAGCAGTAATGCAGTGAAGTTGAATACTCATCCAAACTCTGTGGATTCAGATCTCCTGCGGGCACAAAGAAACAGTTTCAGGCTGTTGTTGTCCAATCCGCGCTCTCTGGCTCGGTGCCAGGCTGTGCTGTGCGGCTTGCGACGGTGCGCTGCTGATGCTCACTGACCAGCTAGTTAGTGTTGGCTTTAACTAGCAAAGTTTGTGCACAGGAGAAAAGATGACTGTGGGTCCCAGCAAGTCAGGAAGAGGACCGGTTCATTCCTGATGAAGAGCTAGTTCTGAATAGTGATTCAGCTGTCCACAGTTCTGACCTGTTCACGAGGCCTGCTGCTGGTGCTAACCTCGGGTGGATCCTCTGGTTACTCTCTGGCAACCTCCGCTCTAGACTCTTAGAACAAAGGAAAGTTCTGGCACTCGGACACACTGGCCGTTCCGTGGTTGTCCGGGCTGAGTCTCAGGATGGTCAGGAGGCGCTCTGCGAGAATGTCCTGCCCTTGGGAGCCTTCTGATCCTGGGCCGTCCTGCCCTGGAATTCTCCTTTGAATTCCCTTTAGAAAAGTCCACAGAATTCTCCACTGAATCTTCTCAGGCCCTCTGTGTTGCCTGTTTTTACCTGGATGAACTTCAGCTCATTGATTGGCTGAAAGTTCCATGGGCATCAGAGTCCCACGTGGGTTACTCGGCCCTACCAGTCCCTGATTGGTTGATCAAGGTGAGATAAGAGTCACTTACTCCTGACACTTATGAATGCAGTCCAGATGTCCATCTGGCACTCCCTAGACACATAGGCGCCAATGGATGACCATTGATCATGATAGCCAGGCTTAGCTAAGTGCATCCCCCTTTGGGAGCTGTCCCTTACCAAAGGAAACCTTAAATCAGCCTGCATGAATAGTTTCTCTGTGGCTGCACCACAGAGATGAACAGAGATGGGACCATTTGGGAAAGCTCAGAACACTTAATTCTTTCTTATTAATAAGCATCGCCGCTACACTGACATTTGCTCTGCTTTAAGTAATCAATGAAGAACACAATGTGCTTCACTAGACTCCGGTCCAAACAGGATTAAAAGCCAGCAAGTATACCTTTTCAAATTGACGTCAGCAGGGACTAGATTGGCACTTTAACCAGTGCCTGATTGGCTCAGTCAGTAGAGCATGGAATTCTTAATCTCAGGGTTATGAATTCAATTTTGGGTGATACAGGTGTTCTCATTAATTAAGTTTCCTGTTCATCTTTGACCATGTTACATCTTGATGGTGACTCAAATTGAGAAAAAAAGGACTGATCTAGCTCCTCATCTGAGTAGATAAGTCAAAGACTCCGTAGATAACCTATTCATACCAAGCACTTGGATGCAGCTTCACCTATCACAACTAGTATTTAACATTAAAATAGCTCCTGTCTATTTACACTATAATTTACACTAGTGTTTCTTTAAAAATTGCTTGTAAGAATGAGACATTACACATGTATTCCAATAAAATAAATATTATTAATCTTTTCACTGTAACAGTTTCACTGTGACTTGGCAGATAACTGGCAGTGATCAATAACCACACAGAAAAATATGGGAAAGCAATGGGGAAAATCGACTCTTCAACATGTGGAAATGTATTACTGGGAGGAGGACTCCTTTTCTCTTAGGTCAACACTCTTTGTAAGAGTCAATTCTCCCAGCTCACATCCGCGGGTTTCCGTAGTGTGCCTGCAAAGAGTGATCAATTTGAGATAGGTAAACGTCCTGATTTTATTTAACAAAGCTAGATGCACATTTGCTAATGCTGCCTTCATTGTAATAGGCAGTTTATTTCTCGAAAGCATGTTATGTAAAAAAAGAAAAAAAGAAAACATGGATAACAATCTTTCAAAGCTAAAGATTTTACTTTTGAATAATGGACATTTTATGTTTCTGGGTGCTTTTCAAATGCTGGTTTTAGAACTTTGCTGTGCTTCAAGCATAATTTTTCACCTTATAAACTGGGTATTGAGTGATAGGGTTAGTGTTTTTTATTTTGATGACTTAGTAAAATGTCTGGAATTTTTTCACTTTGATATTATAGAGCACTTTGTGTTGATGAGTGGCAACAATTCTCAGTTAAATACATCATGGTTCCATACTGTAACACAATAAAATGTGAAAAGGCCAAGGGGGGTGAATAGTTTTTATAGGCACTAAACGTATTACAAAAATATAATGCTTCATTTTATGGAAACTTCTTACTATTACCACCAACGCACTCGCTGTTTAAGCAATGGGGGTTTCACAATCCTCTTTCTCACTGGTAATGTTATGAGCAGGAAAAACACCATTGAAAATGGATTTCAATCACTCAAAACTAATAGTTGTCAAACCCTCTACAGCTAGAGGGCGCTCCCACTCTGTCCTGTCCTAGTTTCCCTGTGCTTTGCTTGTCCTTCTGGTTTGTCTTTGTCTGGGGCTATATATTTCCGGGTCACCCTTTCCTCCTCATTCAGTATTGAGGGTTCATATGTCTTCAGACCTGCCTAGCACCAGGCCATCTCCTCCGCGGCCTGAGGGCTTATGTTTCTACCCGACATCATCTGACCTCCTAAACGGGCTAACACCCGTTTTGCCACCACACATAGGGCCTATTTTGCTCTCCTGGCCATTCCACGGCATGGCCTTATAACATCCGCGACAGTAGTTCCAACGCTGTGCTGCCCTTTTAATTAACATTGGCTGTAACAATGTGTTGTTTTTGTCTCTTAAAGGGTCTGCTCCTTTACTCTGTCTTGCTAGTGTTGTATAGAATTGAGTACCCATAAAATCTGAGACCCCTTTTAAAGTCTGCATGTTCAGTGGACATAAGAGGCTTGGCGCGTGTCGCAATTGTTGCCCTATCTACTAAGCCCTTCCTCCAAGTTTGCACTTCTGTGATGTAGTCTCACAGGCCTGAGAGACATAGATTTCACACATGTAATTACTTATAAAAGCCAACAAACCTTTTCTGAGTGGTCTAAGGCTCTGTGTTAAGGTTGCAGTCCCCCTGAAAGCTGGGGTTATAGTCCTGACGTTATACTTCTCAGAAAATAGATCTTGCAGTACTCTGAGTGCCAGCTAGCTATGTAACAAGTGCGCTATAAAGACAGAAATTACACATTGTTTGTGAGGCTGTGTGCTCCTGTATAGTCTAGTGGTTAGGATTCTGGGTTTTCACCCAGGTGGCCTGGGTTAAACTCCCAATAAGGGAAACTTTTCTCTTCCCTTATGTTTTCCAAATAAGCAGCTCAGTGTAGAAAAGAGCCCCGTTAAGCACTGTAGGGAGAGCTAAAATTTTGATAAAAGAGATAGCTTGTTTCCTCCTGCTTTCGAACTGAAACCCTTCGGTGTGTTAAGAGAATATGACAATCACTACACTGCACGAGGTAGGGAGGAGTGACTTGCAGAGAAAAGGACTCAAGCCAGGAAAGTTTTTCCACTTTCTGGAGAGGAGATTTTTTCCATTCCCCCACTTTTGCAGCCTGACCTCCTCTATTTCTAGAGATCTGTAGAATGTGGAGAAAACGTTTGAAGTTGTTACTGCTACCTCCCCTCGCTTTGAACAATGTGTGGAGTTGTTTGAGTCAAAAAGAATGATAGTTCAGGCCCATGGGAAGATCCATATTCAACTGTGCATGTTGTTTTGTTCTCAGAGTTTGCAAAGATGGAGGACATTCGCACCTGGCTAAGCCAGTATTCTATAGTCCTTCATGGAACTGAGTTCAGAGGTGCTGACGGAATAAAAACAGGAGGTTGAGGAACACGGGGGTGTTCAAAAGCATTGAGGTTCCAGTCAAGAGAGCAGGTAGCCTGGCCCTGTCCATTATTAGAGCACTATAACCTAAAGAGATGGTTTCATATATATTGTTTTGGGTATATTTATTAAAGTTTCCTATTTTGTGATTCTTTGTATTTGTTTGTGAAATAAAAATAGTTCTTAAAAAATAAATGGAAGGTTTTTCTGAAGTCAGAAAGCCAATTTATTTGGTGGAAAAACAGATTGGTGAAGCTCCAACAAATAAATCCAGTTTATTTGTTTACTTTTTTTTCTGAAACAACTGAATTAGATGAAATGTGCTAATATGTAACCTAACTCCAGTGTGAATAACTAGAAGAGGGGAGCAGCTCCATTCCAGACCAACGGAGCTTTGAGATTGGCTGGGCCAGATCTCTCATTTGCATATCTGATTTGGAAATGTAACACTAAACCCCCTTCTTGCATGGATTTAACTTGCACTCAAGAGTCACCTACTGTGTATTGCCACTTCAGTTTTTTTATGAGTAGCTGTGATTACCAGTTGACAGGTTTTATTTGTTGAATTATAAATGGTTTTGTATTATCACCCTGAATGGCCTGTACTCAAGGTTTGGTAGGGTTTGTGTTTTCATTTCATTTACCAAATGGAATTTTTGCTCTTTTAGTATTTGTCTAGAAGGCTTTCTGAAGTCAGGAAGCCCATTTATTTTGTGAAAAAAGATTCTGTATTAATATTAATATTTCTCATACAACATAAATAGGGTCTTTTAGGAATAAAAAGATCTTGGGCTTGGAAGTCTTAATAAAGCTGTGTGCTTCCATACACTTGAACAGTTTTGATTCCTAATATTTGACCTTAGGTGTGGGAACGGGTCTTTTTTGCCATTTGATTTCCAATTGATCAGCACAGTATAGAAAATAGACCCATAAAGCAACCTCAGCAGTGACAAATATGCAAAAAGTGATCACTTGTTTTCGCCCGCTTTCAAACTGAAACCCTTTGGTGTGTTAAGAGAATGTGATAACCACTACACTGCGCAAGGTGGGAATGGGTGACTTGCAGAGAGTGTTGAACTTCGAGAAAGGACTTCTCTCAGGAATATATTTCCACATTCTGAAGAGGAGATTTACTCCATTTCTGTAGTCTGACTTCCTCTTTTGCTAGAGAGCTGTAGAATGTGGAGTCATCTATCCAGCTCTGGGAGCAGTGTGTAGATAACAGGTTTGTTACTGCCGGATGAGCACAGTAAATTAATACAGCAGAATAAACACACTGAGTATTTGAAGGGAATTAACAATCTTTTACGTCTCGCCATGTTCAATGCTGCTGTCATTTCTGTAATATTGTGATTATCACATTCATCACACATGCGCAAGATCCCCTGTTTGAAATTGGGCAGAAACAGGTGTCTTTTTATCTTCTCACATTTTGCACTCCTGCCAGTGTTTTATGGATCTTGTTTTGTCTTATTGCAAGAATTCGAATTTCCTGTGTCATTCATCACATCACATCAAACAGCCAGCAGATCATGTCACCTTTCAGATAGTCATTCTTCTGCTTCCTAAATTTCCTAGAGACGGGTCTTTTCAGCAGAACTGACAAACGTGGCAAAGCAACCTGATAAGACCAGGTCCTAGAAGTCACTACTCTGTCAGTTACTACTGCCGAAATGCAAACCCTTCCTCCAGCCTGAAGAAGTTGATCCTACATTACTCAGGAAGAAGATGTATCTACCAAACCTCAGAGAGCTGAGCTGGATTACTCCCCTTCTGAATGACGTAACACTCTACCACTCCTCTTCGTGCACTCATGCTCGAACTTTGGGAGGCTACTGCAGACAGCAGAGGTTAGATCGTACACAGAGGTTGAAATAGCTCAGCTGAGAAAGCCCTAGACTGATGCTCTAAAGGTCCCTGGTTCAAAAAGGGGTTTTGGCATTTTGTTTTGTTGCGCCATTTGTTCCTCTATGCAATGCCCTGTGTCCAAAGTCACACTTCCCTTTCTCAGCCTGAATCCCAAACTAGAGTCTTTGTGTCCTTGAGTCCCTCTTTTACCGACACTGATGAAGTACAGAAATAACTTAACATATTTTGCACTCCTTATGGTGTTTTATGGTGGGACCTGTATTTCTCTATGAATTTCCTTAGTGACAGCCCATTTGTTTTCAATATATTTCTGGTGAAGTTATTACATCGGTCTCCCCTGGTGGCTTGTTTTCATATCCCACTTCTGACAATGACTTTTCTTATGTCACTTTGATGGGAGTACAATTGGAAAAAAAACTAAAATGTGTGTAGTTGTTTCCATATCAAACCTGTCTTCCATTTTATACAGTATTCCACAGGAGTGAATCAATTCCTTGTTTAATTTTGCAAATGACCCTGCTGTCAAAAAAACTAAATTCCCATGTAGCCAAGGGGTTGCTGAAAAGCAACTTCACTTTGATGTTTTGTGTTGTTATAACTAATTCATCTCCTTTTTAAAAAATAGATTTCTGTAGAAGAAAGGTGTCTCACACTACAGTTTAAATTGTAAACAGGTCATAGAAAAAGCTCCTTAGCTCCCTGTCAGGAATCAAACCCCACTCTCCTGTATGACAGGCAGGGATTCTCACCATGGTTAAATTGCAACCGTAATAATATTGACAACATTAATAAATGCATATATAATTGAAATTGAAAACATATCTAACACAGCATCTTTTCTGGTTATATACCACAATGCATTGCTGATATTTGTTGTTTGCCATTTAGGTTAAATACTGTCATGTTTTTCTCAGCAATCGTCTTTTGATGCGTAAGTATAAATAATGATAATACTATTTGAATACATACAGGTCTTAATATTATTTTGATTAAAAATAGTACGTTAATAAGCAATAAATGGCATATAAAATAGTGTGAAGGTGAAGATCACGCAAAATCAACTACAAATGTGGGAATTTTACATTTTTAGGATTATAAATTGCATGTAGCACATTAGCAACACTACAGTGATGCTAATATAACAATAGTGTAAAAAAAATCCTGACCTAATTCCTTACAAATGCTGATACAAAATGTGAATGATTTCAGAGTTTCGGGTATTGGGTCTCCTGATAGAGATCAGAGATGAACTGAGGCATGTGGGAAAGCATACAGAACTGGTGGACTCCCAATTCCACATCAAGAGGCTGAGCACAATGGAAGAGTCCTGTACACACAAGTGAGTCCTTGACAACATGGACAATCAAAACCTACTGGTATGATATTATATTCTCTCTGTGGTGTAGAAAATATTCACTACTAGTATTATAGGTTACAGATAGGTCATTATATGACAGCTTACATCTGATTAATAGGATCCATCTCTGGCATACATTCTTATTTTTAGTTTATAATGTATAATCTTGCTAATTTTTTAATGCCAAAATAAAGTGTTTTATAAAAAGCTTCATGTTCTAAGAAATTACTACAACTTTTGAACTTTGAAATATTGCCACTTTGTATTCTAGGACTTAGCAAATACTGCAGAAAAGTGGAGTTAAAATGTGAAAATGTGTAATGGGTATGTCTGATTAGTTGATTAGTGAAGATCCAGTAGTAAAAATAGCTTCTAATATTATTTCTAATATAATATTATTTCCAGATAAACCAACTTTGGAGAGTAGGCAACAATGATTTCAAAGAAAGTGTGTTCACAGTGTTGTTAAGGTATTGCTTATAGATTTTTTAAATGTTTTTACATTACATTTTTACTTTGATCAAGTTAAAATATCCACAAAATTTAGCTTAAAGATACCTTGTTAACCACTGAATTTGCAAGGTGTAAAACTGCTAAATTGTCTTTTAAAATCTAAGGATTACAGTAGTACATTTGATACTAAATATTTGAGTAAATAAACGTTGAGTGAAAACTCGCTTGAGAAATGTCTAAGCTCAGTCATAATTTAATTTTCAGACTTAAGACAAATTAACTGATCATGGAATTCAACTTCGCTGGCACAAACCAGAAAGATCAAAGACAAAAGAGGTGCCTGGGAGACACAAATATTTTAAGAGCAATTAAAGGTACTCTTATTCTATGTTGTACTTTCAAACTTTGGGTACTCTTTAATTAGGACAGACTTTATTGCTCAATTACTATGATGCAAGCTAAACTAAATACACTGATTAAGCTTTGATCTTAGTAAACCTTAATGGTTCTTTTTTGAGATTATAATCAAGAAGAGATTAATCATCATTTGTTGATCATTTGTTCATTTGTTGGAGAACTTGACAATCTTTGACAATTATTATTAAATGAGCATTATACAAATGTGCGTTGATATTTTTAATATGTACCTTAATTGTCATATATATAAACACAATTGGTTTGATATGGATGTTCATTTGAAGGATTTGAGGAAACTATCAAGGATCGCAGAACAACCAAAGATACATTTGGGTCTCTGCTATTGGTAAAGATGAAAGAGTACCGTAAGTGTGAAGCTTGCATACACACGAGAGAAAAATCAGTTTTAATGCACTTCATTAAACTGATGGTGTGCTTATCAATCGTGCATAAAAAAAATACTAAAAATACATAGCAGAGGATGGTTTCGATCCATCGACCTCTGGGTTATGGGCCTAGCACGCTTCCGCTGCACCACTCTGCTGACAGCTGTCATAGTGTGATTCAACACAACTGCTCTATCTTTGCTTTCTAAAAGTGCGCCCGAGATGAAAAGTTTCAACGGCAAACGCAGACGTCACTTTGAGCACTTGGTCTTTTATAGTACGAATCATCACACGCTGCTCTACATGGGCGTGTCTTCAAGATCGTTGAGAACCAAACCTTCTGCTTTCCGAGGCAACTGATTCTTTCCTTGTCACAAATCTTCAATGAGAATCAGTGAAACGAAAACCAAACACATGTACACACTCGCGTCCTAGCCTGAAAGAAAAATGATGGAAGCATTTGAGAAATAACAAGAGTAGTCTGAACAGCTCCAGTCTATCAACTGCTCTACAAAGTGATCGCTACTTCCACGCCCAGTTTATAACACTGAAAATGATTCAGGAAGCACAGCAAAGTTCTAAAAGCAGTGGTTGAAAAGCGTCTAGATACATAAAATGACAGTTTCTCAAAAGTAAAATCTTCAGCTTTTAAATATTGTCATCCATATATTTTCGTTTTTCTCTTTTTTACATAACACGCTTTCGAGAAATAGACTGTCTTGTAATGAAGGGTGCATTAGAACATGTGTATCTACATTAAAATCGGGTTTATGACTTTTGCGTTATTCGGCTTTCTTAGCGCTTGGGTCTCGATTCAGATATTGCAATAAAAGCAACAGGTGAGTAAGTTTTCCTTTTCTATATCTAAGGTGATCTGCTCACAAGGAAGTATAAAAACTTCAGCGTTTACTTTTTGAAGACCTCAAATTGTCGAAACACTATTGCTTCATGAGCTAATAAGTAAGGTTTCTGAGCACGCATTGTATTACTAATGCTGTTATTAATAAACAAAAAGCTTAAATTCACATAATGGAATTTGGACGGCTCAAAGTAGTCTATTTCTTGTACAACTTTACTTGCCCTTTGAGTAGAGTTTAAAGCAACGGCAGCAGAAGTAGCAGTAATAGCAACAACGTGGTTAGAGTCTCACAATACACTCTATGAAAGTATTGCGGCTTCAGATCGTTTTGTTCTGTTGAAGCTGCTACAGGCTCCGAATTGCTGACATTGGCTGTGATCTTCTTTTTTCAGGTTTCATGAAATTCTTCACATATTTGAAATATTGTAACGCCCTCGCCTGGTGGTGAGGAGGAAGCGCCCCTAGGCGCTCGTAGTACCGCTGGGCATGCTGGGAGTGGTAGCCGGGAAGAGTCTGAGGGTCAGCACGATGACCAGCGGCTGACCCTGCCTGTGTAAATAATGTCCTAGTAATTCTAGTGCCCTGTGTAGTCCTGTAAAAGTAGAGTGTGTTGTTAGGTAATTACCACCCTAAATGTGTGTACGTGTTTGTCAGTCTCCTCATGTGTGTGTAGATCCTGTGTTTGGTTTTGGTGTGGTTGTAAAATAAAGCCAGTGCTTGGTTAATTGCGTCTCCACTGTTCTTTAGTTCTGAGAAAGAACCTGCAAAACGCTACATTGGTGTCAGAAGCGGGCAGAATGAACAACTCGTGGCAGACACTACCCGATTCCGTAAAGCGCCGGCTGACGCTGGAAGACGCAGAACCCATCGGCGGCGCACATAGGGAGCCTGAGCAACTCCTGGGTGCGACAGGTGGCCACAGCCCTTACCAGGGCTACCCAGTAGTGGTCCCGCCAGTGGAATTGGGGCGGCCGCCCCGGAGAGAGGATGCCCTCCCTGCCGGAGCCGATCAGTGATTCCCACACCCATCGGCGCGGGTGCGACCAGGTCGCCACGATGGTGAGGCGCCTTGGGAGACCTATAAGGCGCAGTTCCAGCTCGCGGCCCGGACGAATGGCTGGAGCCGGGCGGAGATGGCCGGCCACCTGGCGGCGGCGCTGGAAGGAGCGGCCTGCCAGGTGCTCCTGGACGTCCCGGAGGAGGACAGAGGCGACTACACGGCGCTGGCAGCAGCCCTCCAGCTGCGCTTCGGTGTAGAGGAGGCGCCGGACTTGATGCGGGAGAGGCTGGCCCTGCGGCGGCGCCGACCAGGAGAGCGACTGGGCCCGGTCGCCGCGGATGTCATGTTCCTCGCCCGCCGAGGATACCCAACTTTCCCCCGGGAGGCGCAGCGGGAGATGGCTCTCCAGGCCTTTCTCAAGGCCCTCTCGCCCGAGGAGCTGCGGCGCCACGTGCAGCTGGCCGCGCCAACATCGCTGGAGCAGGCCTTGGCCCTTGCTACACGGGCTGAGGTAGTGTTCGGGGTGACTGGCGGCGCCAGCAGACGCAGTGCGCCCTGCCGGCTGACCGAGACGGCGACGGAGGAATCCAGCGAGGGGGAAGAGGAGCCAGCCCGTGCAGCGACCGCCGCGGAACAGCCCCGCACGCTGATTTGCGACCGCTGTGGGAAAAGAGGACACCGAGCCCGGGTCTGCCGGGCACCCGAACCTCGCTCTCCCCGATCGGCGTCGGGAAACGGGAACGGGGCGGCTCAGCGCGGGGAAGGCCGCCCTTGAACACCTCAACCCCCGCTCCGGAGAGCGCTGTAAAAACCGGCGCCCCTCACGCCACCGTGGGGCGAGTCGGCTGTAGCCGGGGCCTGTACCTCCACTGCCGGATTGAGGACCAACCCTGCCTGGCCCTACTCGACACCGGTTCATCAGTGACCCTACTTCGGCCGGGCGTCCTCCCCGACACCGAGGGCACCAACCCCCCAGGATGGGAGGCCTCCAGCCTGCGGCTGAGGACCGTGACGGGACAGCTCGCTGCAGTCCGGGGGAAACAGGTGCTTGCCTTCCGTCTGGGTGCAGCGAAGGTGCGCCACCCCTGCTACCTCGCACCCATCCAGGAGGACTGCATTCTGGGGCTGGACCTACTGCAGTGAGTGGGGGCCAGGTTGGACTTGGACCGGCAGGAGTTGGTGTGGCAGGGGGAGCGACTGCACCTGGTGGAGGGCAGGTCCGGCGAAGGCCGAGGGACGCGGGCTTGCCGGAGCCGGGGGAACAAGAGGCAGCGGCGGCGGCGGCGGCGTCAGTCGCCGGGGCAGACCAGGCCTGCGAGCCGGGGAGCGAGCGTGCCGGATCCTGCCCCTGAGTCGGCAGGGGGGCCAGACAAGGCGGCGGCGGGGGCCGAGCGTTGCGTGGAAGCGAAGCGTGCCGTTGAGGACCTCTTCCAGCGGAGCTGCGAGGGCCTCGATCAGGACCAGCGGCAGCGGCTCCAGGAGCTACTCGCCCAGAACGAAGACCTCTTTGCGGCGAGGGATGAGGACTGCACCCGCACTGCCCTGGTCCAACACGAGATCAACACCGGCGACGCTCGGCCCATCCGCATCCCACCAGGACGCATGGTCCACGCCAAGCGGACCGCCGCCGAGGAAAAGATCCGGGAGATGGCCGCAGCGGGGGTGATTGAGCCCTCCGCGAGCCCGTGGTCGGCGCCAGCCGTACTGGTTAAAAAAAAAGACGGCTCGTGGAGGTTCTGCGTCAACTACCGCAAGCTGAATGAGGTCACCCAGAAAGATTCCTACCCCCTGCCGAGGATAGATGACGCCCTAGACTACATCACCGGGTCGACCTGGTTCAGCTCCCTGGACCTCCGCTGCGGCTACTGGCAGGTACCGCTTGCTCCCGATGCTCGCCCGAAGACGGCCTTTTCCATCGGCCAGGGCCTCTGGCAGTTTACTGTCATGCCTTTTGGCCTGTGCAATGCCCCGGCGACGTTCAAGAGGCTGATGGAGAGGTCGCTGGCATCGGTCCCGCGGAACCAGTGCGTGTTATATCTGGACGATCTGCTGGTTCATGCAAGGAGTTTTGACCAGGCCTTGACGAACCTCCAGGCGGTGCTGGCCTGCATCCGCCGTGCTGGCCTGAGGCTCAACCCCCGCAAGTGCGAGCTCCTGCGGCGGGAGGTGACCTTCCTGGGACATGTTGTTGGACCGCGAGGGGTGGCTACGGACCCAGGTAAGGTCGCCGCAGTGAGGGGCTGGCCGACTCCACGCACCGTCGCGGAGCTCCGCAGCTTTCTGGGGTTGGCCTCGTACTATCGGAGGTTCGTCCGGGACTTTGCCAGCATCGCCGCCCCGCTACACCGCCTCACCGACAAGGGCCGCCGTTTTGACTGGGACTTGGGCTGTGAGACTGCCTTTGGCCGGTTGCGCGAAGCTCTGCTGGGGGCCCCCGTGCTGGCCTACCCCGACCCGCGGTTGCCGTATATTCTCGACACCGACGCGAGTGACTCGGGGGTGGGGGCGGTGTTGGCGCAGGAGGGGCCGGATGGGGAGCGCGTAGTGGCCTACTATAGTCGGGCTCTGACTAGGCCTGAGCGTAACTACTGCGTGACCCGTCGCGAGCTGCTGGCGGTGATGGCGGCGGTCCACCATTTCAGGCCGTACCTGTTCGGGACCCGGTTCCGGTTGAGGACCGACCATGCGTCCCTCACCTGGCTGCTCCACTTTAAGGAGCCAGAGGGACAGATGGCGCGATGGATAGAGATCCTGCAGGAGTACGACTTCACTGTCGTGCACCGTGCGGGGTCTCGCCATCTCAATGCCGACGCTCTCTCGCGGCGCCCCTGCGAGGCCGCGGACTGCCATCACTGCGCCCGGCGGGAGCAGCGTGAGGAGGCTGTCCGCACCGTGGCGGGGGTGAGCACCGCGGCCACGGCCCGGGAGGGGCCGCTGGGGGTGGGCCTGCCAGACCTGGCGCAGCGTCAGGCAGCTGATCCTGACGTGGGCCCGGTGCTCCGCTGGAGGGCAGCAGGAGTGCGGCCTACACGAGAGGAGCTCGCCCCGCACCCGAAGTCCGTCAAGGCCCTCTGCGTCCTGTAGGAGGCCTTGGAGGTAAAGGACGGGGTGCTGCGCCGGGGGTGGCGGGTACCCTCCAGTGGCGAGGTACAGTGGCAGCTGGTGGTGCCTCGGTCGCTCCGCGGGGCGGTGCTCCGAGCGCTGCACGGCCAGCCGGGTGTGGGGCACTTCGGCGGTAAAAAAAACCCTGCAGCGTCTCCGAGGCCATTTTTATTGGGGTCCGAACGTGTGCGGTGTGCGTGGCGCAGAAGGGTCCCCCCGAGCGCTCTCGGGCCCCCCTCCAACAACACCAGGTGGGGGCTCCTATGGAGCGGGTGGGAGTGGACGTTTTGGGCCCGTTTCCGCGCACCGAGGCCGGGAACCGCTACGTCTTGGTGGCTATGGATTACTTTACGAAGTGGCCGGAGGCCTACGCCCTCCCGGACCAGAGTGCCCCCACGGTGGCCGATGCACTGCTGGAGGGGATGTTTGCCAGGCTGGGGGTGCCGGAGGAGTTACACAGTGACCAGGGGTGTAACTTCGAGTCCCAGGTCTTCGCCAGAGTGTGCCAGCGCCTGGGGATCACTAAGACGCGGACCACCCCGCTGCGACGGGTTGGTAGAGCGGTTTAATCGGACGCTCGCCACCCAGCTGGCCACCCTGGTGTCCCGGCACCAACGGGACTGGGACCGCCACCTCCCCCTTGCGCTCTGGGCGTATCGGACCGCGGTCCAGGAATCCACCGGGTGCACCCCGGCCTCGCTCATGCTGGGCCGGGAAATGCGAACACCGGTGGACCTGGTCTTCGGCCCGCCGCCCGGAGACGGGTCGGCACCGCCGGCTGGACCGGACTACGAGTGGGACCTGCGGCAGCGGATGCAGCGGGTGCACAGCTTTGCACGGACCCACCTGACACAGGCGGGGGTCCGGCCGAAGCGGTACTACGACCTGCGCTGCAGGGGGCCTGCCTTCCAGCCCGGGGACTCGGTTTGAGTGTACAACCCGCGGCGCCGCAAAGGCCTCAGTCCTAAGCTGGCACCGTCGTGGGAGGGGCCCGCTGAGGTACTCGGGGTGGTGGGCGAGGTCTGCTACCGTGTCCGGTTGCGAACACGGGGGAGAGTGGTGGTCCTGCACCGAGACCGCCTGGCCCCCTACCGGGCCCGGGAGGAGGAGCCGTGTGGGGAGGCTCCAGAGGAGCAGCCGGGGCCGGAGCCGGCCGATAGTGGGGCGTCCGTGGGTCGCCAGCCGTCACCGCGGCGCAGCGGCCGCTCACGCAGGGTTCCGCAGCAGTTGGCCGAATACGAGTACAGCCTGAGGGGGGTGTTCGACGTCGGCGAGACGCCAGACGCTTCAGGTGGGGGCAGTGTAACGCCCTCGACTGGTGGTGAGGAGGAAGCGCCCCTAGGCGCTCGTAGTACCGCTGGGCATGCTGGGAGTGGTAGCCGGGAAGAGTCTGAGGGTCAGCACGATGACCAGCGGCTGACCCTGCCTGTGTAAATAATGTCCTAGTAATTCTAGTGCCCTGTGTAGTCCTGTAAAAGTAGAGTGTGTTGTTAGGTAATTACCACCCTAAATGTGTGTACGTGTTCGTCAGTCTCCTCATGTGTGTGTAGATCCTGTGTTTGGTTTTGGTGTGGTTGTAAAATAAAGCCAGTGCTTGGTTAATCGCGTCTCCACTGTTCTTTAGTTCTGAGAAAGAACCTGCAAAACGCTACAATATTTTATTCGGGTTCGCCTAATACACGGTACAAACCGTACCTGCAGCAGAACGATGTGGCACATGAAGCCGTTTTGTTTATCGGTTGTAAGGATTGAGGAGCGTACTACAAATCGAGCAAGCGAAAAGAAAATTACTCACTTTTTAGTTACTTTTTGGATTGCTAATCCATTGTGCTCTGCTCGTCTAGGTTCAAATCCCATCCTTGTCATGGTTAAGGCCTGAGACGTGTGTGTTTTTCCTAAATTCTTTGCATTCGTTTCCTCTTTTACTACTGTACTGGAGCAGTAATATGTCTAACATGGTAACACAGGCTGACAGCAGGAACATGTGGCCACAAGCTGCAGTACATTGGTTTGAGGGCAGCAATAACTTTCCTGTGGAGACAGGTGCACCGGAATTAATACAGCTCTTTCGAGCGGAAAGAGTAACAAGAATTGACTTAAACTTACCAGTTATGTTCAATAGCTAAAAACACAAAACCAACCTCTTCAGTGGTTGAATCTAAATAACAGTAGCCAATGCTGCCATCAAGGGAAAAAAAAAATCCTGAGTTACGTAGTTTTGAGACTAAATATCTGACTTTCAGTTTGAAGCGGTACAATGGATTCCACGTCACATTCGTTCTTGATTCAGGATATATATGAGTGTGCTAATGGTTAAAACTGTGTTTACATGAGGTACAAGCAGTAACATTTTCATTGCGATAAGAAAGTCAGTCCGTGCGCATTTCTCAGCGTGCACATTGTCAGGAACACTAAACCCACAGTGCCAGCAAACCTTTCGATAGCCTGTAGGTACTGCCATTGCAAATGTAATAGGTTGTTCATACACACATATGATACAGTTACTATCTCGTAATTAGGAGATAATTTGGTATTTCTTATTTACGATAACTGAGGATTTTTTTCCTTGGTGGCAACAATACGCTTTTGCAATAAATCATAGACTCTGCTTTCAAAATAGCTGCACCAGGCATTCGGATACAGAAAAACACAGGGATTTAAAATTCAGGAATATGAATGGCCAGTTGCTTACAGCTAGGGTTTTTACGTTTTCTTATTTAGCGATTTGTGTATCAATCTTTTAACAATTAATTAAAATGCTAACAATATGTAAAATAAAAACAACAGCACCGTTAAATGCTGGGGAGACGGGTAGTTTTTTTTTTACAATCAGATTCCAATCTCTAATGCTGTGTGTGAGAGCTTGTAATGTAAGTTTCCTTTTCTCACATTTTCTGACAACTATTCCAAAGGGGCACCCTGTCAACTCCTTATACTTTTTAAAATGTCTGCCTGCATGTTTGATTTTTGTCGTTTTATTTAGAAAAAGTTCAATATTGATCATAACTAAAGAAAATTAGGATCACGAATAAAAAAAGGGGCTAAAGATATGAGTCGCTCTTGAATCAGAGCTGGGTGACACGGGCTTCTGTTCTGATATAGTTGTACGAGAAGCAGGAGGAATCACTTCTCTCCTATGGAGCATGAGCTGAATCAGGAGGGAGACATTTCCTATACTCGTGCATATGTCAACGTTTGACCTACATCGTAAAACTAAAACTAAATTAAAAACTAACATTAAGTTGTCAGAGACATTCATTTATATACGAACAAGAGACAAAGTAATGATTCTACATTAACTTGTTCTACACTGATCAGACTAATTGAAATGTATGAAAGCCCGTTTCCGCCAGGGAGTTACAAAAAAACGCGCTATGGTATCGCAGAATTCCGACTTAGTAACTCACAACTCCGACTTTATATTTCACATTTGCAACTTCGAAATAGCCCATATTTCATTGTCTGTCCTTTTGTTATTGTAACGGATTCGGGTTCTAGCTAGCAAGACCCCGAATCCGTTACAATAACAAAAGGACAGACAATGAAATATGGGCTATTTCGAAGTCGCAAATGTGAGAGATAAACTCAAAATTCTGAGTTTTTAGGTCGCAATTCTATGATTCTAAGTCACAATTCAGAGATACCATACCGTAGGTTCTCAGTGCTGCGAAGCAAAAGCAATCTCTGGAAAATCAGACAAATTATTATCAGATCATGTCAAAAGCTGATCAGTATTTCTTTACTGGAAAACAAAGAAATGCTTGTATTACATATTTTAATATGACATGCAATTACACATGAAAAATAGTAAAATTATTTTCATTGCGGTACGTGTTGATAGATCAGCCCCCTCGATAAAAGAAAGTGTGGACGGACTTGTCGCATGTTCCGTACTCTGTCTGACAGCGAGTTTAACACACTGTCCTCGTAAATTAGAAACTAATTGAACAATAAATTAATCTGAGCAAATTTTACACCTGTGGGTGATTTAATTCTGTCGAAATTACGTGGAACTCTTCCGCTGAGCTCAGATACACACAGGAAAGTGTGCAGGCTGCTTCACGGAGTCCCGCCTCAGACTGGAAGCAGGTTTTAATTAGACGCTGAGAACAATCCGGGTCTCTGTATGTAATTGATTGTGTTGATTGAGCGGTAGTGTGACCAGGTGTGGTAGCAGGTCCTGCCAGTATAAAAACCTAGTCACCGCGTTCATACTTTATGTTCTCTTGCTTCAACACAGTTTGGTGGTTTATTTATTTTACTCCTGTAGCAATTTAGCGGGACGTTAATTTGGTGATGCGCTCTTTTCTTTTTGTGCTGTGCCTGTGCGCAGGGGCCGGGCTCCCCGCACTGGTCTCCGCCGGGCCGGCTGGCTGGGACTCTCGGGAATTGGCGCTCCAGGCCGACCTCCCGGCTCCTGAAGACGCAGCCCAGTTGGAGGACTTGAACCTGGCAGATGCGCCCTCCGAAGACCTGTCTGCAAGCGAGAACGACTCGCAGTCCTTGGCTCCCGACTTTCGCCGCCTTCCCGTGTCCAGAGACGCGTACTCGCCCTACTTCGACAAGGAGAAGATGAAGCCCGAAGCCGGCAGCCGCCCCTTACCCGCCTATATCAAGAGCGTTCTGTTTCCTCCCCAGCGAGGGCGGCAGCCGGCTCGCCCGGCCATCGGGGGCACCCGAGGAGTGGCCGTGTGGTGCGACTCCAGCAGGATGTACGTGAGGGTCAGTCGGCTCCTGTTCGGCTTCAGCTGTCGGCCATCGGAGGTGACCTTGGGCAACTGCAGCGTCAGCCGAACCACACGCAGTTACTTCTACTTCATCTACGGGCTTCACGAGTGCGGTACCGAGCGATCGGTAAGCGGGTCTTCATCTACAGGCAGTGTATCGACGTGAGCTGTAGGGCCAGTGTCGGGGTTGCCTTTCCTGGGAATATCCCTTCCTCTGTGACCCTGCAGGTTGTCCAGGGCCGCCTGGTGTACTCCAACACTCTCCGCTATGCCCCGCCCTCCTCCAGTGCACCTGTGCATCGCTTCATTCCCTTCTCTGTGCCGGTCAAGTGCTCCTACAACAGGTAGGCAGGGCTCTGCTGCTGAGAAGCCGCTAGGAAAGTGTCCAGATGCCCCTCATCCCCTCTGTTCTGCAGGTTCCACTACTCCTACAAGGTTGGCTATGTCCCCACGTGGGCCAGGAGAAGGACCTTCTTCAAGGACCTGAAGAACAAACACAGCTTTGTGCTGCTCACCACCAACTGTAAGCTCCTTGAGTGAGTGGCTCCTCCTGCCTGCAGGGGGTGTTGTGTGCAGGTGTAATGCTGCCTCTCTCTCTCCAGCCCGCTGGGTCCGGCTCTCTCCTAAGGATGAGTACTTCCTGGGTCAGCCCATGTACTTCCAGGCCACTGCCTACTTTGCCACAGCAGAGCAGAGGCTGTACATCCACTCGTGTTACGTAACGGAGAAACCAGACCAGCACTCCCAGCCCCGTTTCCCCGTGATCGACAACTTGGGGTACGGCCCCTTCTGGGAGGGGAGGTGGGCAGGAGCCCTGAGAGCCTGCAGGGGTTCATCCTTGTCCTTGTCCCCAGGTGCATGGTGGACAGCAAGGCAGATGGCTGCCTGTCCAGGTTTGTCCCCTCCAAGCAGAAGGATGTGCTCCGCTTCACAATTGATGCCTTCCTCTTCCAGAAGAAGCTGTCCAGGAAGGTACTGCTCTCAAAGGCTGCTCAGCCTTCTTGCTCTACTGATCCATTGTCTGCTTTTCCATCCATGATCTAGATGTGAACCAGACTGTGGCAGCTGTAGTGCCTAGAGCTGCCAGCTTGCCTTCACTGATGGCAGAAGGTCTTTCTCTGTCCCTCTATTGGCCTTGATCCCTTAATGCTGTGACCTTCCCTCTTGCAGCATGAAGTGACTGAGCTGTACATGCACTGTGTCATGGCTGTGGCTCCTGCTAAAGCAACACCAGGGACCAAGTCCTGCACCTACAACAGGGAGGCTAATAGGTACTTCTGCAAGGAGCCTGCTGAGGGTGCTCTGGGACATGCCAGGTTTAGGCCTCACCTGTCCTCCTCCTCTCCTCCAGGTGGGAGGAGCTGTATGGTGACCATGAGGTCTGTGCCTGCTGTGAGTCCAGGTGTACTGGCAGTTGGAATGAAGGTGGGTCTGGTTCTCTATCCCTTGTGGATGCATCTCTGCCCAAGAGACAACCATGCTTGGACAACTGAGGAATGATCCCGTGCTGGACAAAGGGACTGTTTAGATGAGTAGACTGTGGGTCTCTGGGTATAGCGGATCCCTCACTCCTGGGTGCTGCTTGTCCACAGGTACCAGGAGCCTGGTGACCAGCAGTCGGGTGGCTGTGGCACCAGTAGAAGCTCCTCTGGATGTGGGAGCTGACTGGACTGAGGATGAGGAGGGAGACCCTCAGAGCTCCAGTGAAGATGCTGAGAGCACCAGTGAGGATGTGGAGGGAGCAGATGACTTTGGAGATGTTGGCCAGTGGACAGGTAGGGTCTGGCAGGAGGAGCTCCTGTAGGGGTGGTGCCCTGCAGTGTAGCTGGTTTGTTCTCCTTCCTCCCCAGGTGCCTGAATGAAGGCTCCAGCCTGGCCCTTGTGACTCTCCTGCCTCCACTTGCCTTGTAATGGCAACATCTCAATAAAGCTGTGAAAGACCCTTCTGCCTGCCCTTGTTTCTTTATGGTTTGAGTGGGGTGGAGGAATTCAAGGGAAGTATTTGTGGGGGTTCCCCTTTCAAGAATGCTTCCCATATTGCTGCCAATGAGGACTGAAAATGGCTGGAGTAATAAAGCGTTGTACTGGGGGAAGATAGCCGCACTATTCCTTGGGCAGGGCAGTGTGACTTTTTTTTTACTGGGGGAGAGACAGAGGTGTTCAATATACTGGCAGTCCTCCTGTTTCCTAGAGGGGTAGTGCTTATGGAGTGTGAGTTGCTACTGTAGTGCCCAGTAAGAGTGAGATCTGATGTCCTATTCTAGGCTGCACAAACTGACTAAAAGAAACACAAGGAAGGGATTGTCAACAGGGGCTTGGTGTAAAGTAGGCCTTCCCTTCCTTAGCAGAGGAACAATTCTGGTGCCCAAACATCAGTGAATAAAGGTACAGTTAGAATCTTGGAGGTCTTGTCTTACGGGTGTTGGTTTCACAGTATTGGACAGTCACGGGAAGTATTAGGGTTGAAACTGGAGATCCCAGTACTTGATCCGGAAGACAAGTGTTCACAACCACCTCTACCAGCAGCACAGACTGTGTAGATTGAGACTGAATGCTTACTACACAAAGCCTCTCCACTGTTTCAGTGTCCCATGTCATGAATTTCAAGTAAATTCTAGTCTCCCGTTGTGACTACCTATAATTTGCACAAATCCTGCTGGCCCACTAACACTGCTAATTTTTAGCCCTACTGCAATGCCCTATTAAAGTTTCAAGGATTTAGGATAAACTATTTTATATAATGGTTCCAAAGGTGGCTTCGCAAAGCACTTGAAATAATTACAATAAGAATACACAGGATAAAACAATTCCAATAGACAGAGGAGACCATGGATGGTGGTACTAAGGAAAGTAGAAGCAGAGGGGTAAAGAATGGAACCAGTTCAGTAAAGGCTCTTCTACAGAACAAGGTGTTGAGTCTGAATTTGAAGGAGTTTAGGGAAGGTGACTCTGGTATCCTTGGGGAGAGAGTTCCAGAGCTTGGGGGCATAACAGGAGAAGGCCTTGTCACTCATACAGTGTAGACGGGCTTGGGGGACAGTTAGGAGACCAGAATATGAAGAGCGAAGGTTCTGAGGTGGGGAGTAGGGTGATAATAGATCAAACTGCTACTGAGGTGCAACTGAAATGTGACGGCATGTTCTACAATTTATGCAAGAAAGGGTAATGTTAAGCTTTTATGGACCGTTGGTACAACAGCAGTGCTCAAGGATTCATTTCTAATATTGAGGACAATGGGTTATATACCCATCGTTCTTACCAAAGGATCAGAGACCTTTTGCTATATAAAAAGACTCCTTTCCACCACTAATTTATACAGGTTTGGTTCATTTGGGTTTTATCAGTTAAACATTTAAGTGAAGTCATTGTCCTGCTCGCGGCCGAGCCCGACACACGGTACCGTCTGGTTTCTGTCGCTGGGCGCTCACCCTGCGGTCCATATGGGTCCTAATGGCCCAGTATATGGTAGTGCCAATTTCCCTAAGGAAACAAATACTCCACATTAGTCTGAATGCCACATTCTTCATTGGTCCCATTACATCACAGAAAAACAAAACTACTCACTCTTTAATCTCGTCTAATCCAAGACGCACCGAATATCACAGTCTTCTTTTAACACGCGTGCTGTGATTCCTCTATGTAGCAGAAATGACAACCGAGGAGCCGAGAGATTATTTCAGCATTTCGCGTCAGAACGGAAAACACAAACGACTAACTTGGAATGACTTGCTTTTGACGCTTTTCAAAGCGTTCTTTGTGCACGACGACTGCGCCACCAAGCAAACTACATAAATATGAGAAAACACGCAAGAGAGTTGTCACTCAGAGTGTCGAAGGGTCGATGTATACTGGGGCTCAGTTGAAATGCAACGTCAGGACTTTTCCGAATTATGTCACACGAAGAGAGCACAGCCCTTTCCGCCCTGCCGCGTGTGTCTCGGTAACTCGCTGTGGTCGTATAGTGGTCAGTACTTTGCGTTGTGGCCGCAACAACCCCGGTTCGAATCCGGGTCACGGCAGAATAGGGGCGTCTGCTTTTACTACTCGCACGAATGAAGGCAAAAAAAAAGCCAATCGACGTGAACGAACGGCGCTTTACAGAGGAGTACTGCCTGACTGGATCGTTGATGAACGACAGAGGCCACTCCGACCTCTTCTCGGTTTTCTTCAATGACTTACTAAGGATCTTCTTCACATTCGCCCATGCAGGGGAAGCCAGTTACACCAAAGCAAACGCAGGAAAGTGCATTTCAAGCAGAGACCAGGAGGGACTTGTTTACACCGAGAGTGGGCGGAGAATGGAACAATGCGCCCAGCCCTGTTGCTGGAGCCGATTCTTGATGAGCTCTTGGGCTCACTAAGAGGCCCCCGCTGGATGCTAATCTTTCTGTTGTTCTTGCAGGTCCTGCGCTGCTTTTGAGCCGACAGAGCTCGACCTGGTCTGTCGGCACAGCCCAATTGCAAATGATCGGCTCCGCGTACAGAAGGAACGTGCGTTTGGTACAAGAGTGCACGAAGGCACCGGAAATACATTGGGAACAAATGACCGGTCGCTCAAGACCTCTGTGAAGTACAGGAGCGTGCAAAACGAGGCTGTTTCCGCCCGGTCTCGAACCGGGGACCTTTCGCGTGTTAGGCGAACGTGATAGCCGCTACACTACGGAAACCTGTAGGGACTGCTGCTGGTGTCTCGCTTGCGTTTCGGGCTGAGAAAGGGACGCGTCACTTTAGGCAGGTGGCGCTGGAGAGAGGAACAAAGGGCGCGATGAAACAAAATGCCGAAACCCGGGATTGAACCAGGGACCTTTAGATCTTCAGTCTAACGCTCTCCCAACTGAGCTATTTCGGCAGTGCGCAAAGCCCACAGCCACCTGCTCCAGCCTTCCTGTGTTGTGGCATGAGCGCACCAAGAGTAGCGGGAGAGTGTTGCAGGAACGTCACTCAGAAGGAAAGCCACCCAGCTGCGCCCTCTGAGCTCTGTCCAGCGCATCTTCCTCGCATGGACTCCTGCCTGCGACGGGCAGGAAACAATTAGCAAGAACAGAACGACACGCCATGGGTGTCTCATGACCGCACCTTAGGTTGTGACACGTGCAGGTGTGAGGGGTTGCCGGGCTACTTTGGAGCAGAGCTTGGGCGGAGGGGGGGCGGGAAAGCAGACAAAGAGGTGACACCTCAAGGTCTGCACGATCACAGCTCTCCGCCGCCCCAGGCTTCCGCTCGATAAGCTACTTGACACACCCACCCCTCCTCACACAGACCGTGAAAAAGCCCCCGAGTGGGAGGGCTCTCTCTTCCTCCCAGGAGCTCTTGGACACGACACACAGACAGGGCGCGGGGAGCCGCCGCCTGCAAACACAGCTCCAGGCAGGACTCCACTCCGCAGGAGCCACAGAGCAGAGGAGATGAGGGCAGCTTAGCTCCTGTGCAGAGACCTGAGCTGTTGTTGCTGGGGATGCTGTCTTTTCTGCACTCGGGTAGGAGTGAATGTTGAGTTGCCCTTAGAAATGAAGCAGAACACTTCAACAGCACGGGTGTGTGTGTGTGCGCCCTGGTGATTCTGGGAGACAGATCGAACCTGGGCTAAAAGAGAGGGGGCTTAGCCCTCTTCCATTTGCTAGTTCAAAGTTGTACAACCCATTTGTATCTGCTAGGCGGCGCAGTCGTCGTGCACAAAGAACGCTTTGAAAAGCGTCAAAGGCAAGTCATTCCGAGTTGGTCGTTTGTGTTTTCCGTTCAGACGCGAAATGCTGAAATGATCTCTCGGCTCCTCGGTTGTCATTTCTGCTCCGTAAAGGAATCACAGCACGCGTCGGCTTCCAGCACGGTGGGTCGGGACACGATGCCGGGGGTCGGAGAGAGCGATGTCTTCCTCGTTAGTATAGGACCTGTCACCTGTCCCCACCTGTCACGCGGGAGACTGGGGTACATCAGGACGCGCATTGAAGTGAAAGCAGGATGCGCTGTGACATGCACTGTGCAGATCCCGCAACACTAAGAGGTGAGTGGGTCTGTTTGATCACAGCGCTAGGCGAATCCCCAATCCCCTTTTGTGCCTGGCGACAAAAGATGTCTGTTTCCGCCCGGTTTCGAACCGGGGACCTTTCGCGTGTGAGGCGAACGTGATAACCACTACACTACGGAAACGGTGGTAAGACGTGCCCAGCGGCCCAGCGCTGAGCTTCGCCAATGCGATTCAGCTGCTTCCAGTGCCTTTATTGGAGTGCGCTGATGGACCGTGCTCTCTCTCCAGAGACCAGCACGCCTGTCATGGACGGAGCAGGAAAGGCGGCGCCACATTCTACAGCCCTCTCCACGCAATCGACGAAATCGGGCTACTGAAGTGGAGAAAATCGCCTCTCCAGAAAGTGCAAATATCATCTTGGAGACTATAAATCCTATTGCCGAAGGTCAGCCCTGTCTACCAGAGTAACCCTCCCACAGCGATGATCAGCTCGTCTCACACGCGAGACGTTTCGGTTGGAAACAAGCGCCCCCTCTTCTCGCACGTTTTGCATGTTCGAGTAGTTTTAATGCGGCTCTTTCGTACACGGTGCTGATCTTTTGGAAAGCAGGAGGAAAAACCGAGTCAACCGCCTGGGTGAAATCCAGGAACCCTAACCGCTAGACTATATGGCAGCGAACAACCATGCTGTTCCCGGCATCATGCAAGCAAACTACATAACTATGAGAAAACACGCAAGAGAGTTGTCACTCAGAGTGTCGAAGGGTCGATGTATAATGGGGCTCAGTTGAAATGCAACGTCAGGACTTTTCCGAATTATGTCACACGAAGAGAGCACAGCCCTTTCCGCCCTGCCGCGTGTGTCTCGGTAGCTCGCTGTGATCGTATAGTGGTCAGTACCTTGCGTTGTGGCCGCAACAACCCCGGTTCGAATCCGGGTCACGGCAGAATAGGGGCGTCTGCTTTTACTACTCGCACGAATGAAGGCAAAAAAAAGCCAATCGATGTGAACGAACGGCGCTTTACAGAGGAGTACTGCCTGACTGGATCGTTGATGAACGACAGAGGCCACTCCGACCTCTTCTCGGTTTTCTTCAATTACTTACTAAGGATCTTCTTCACATTCACCCATGCAGGGGAAGCCAGTTACACCAAAGCAAACGCAGGAAAGTGCATTTCAAGTAGAGACCAGGAGGGACTTGTTTACACTGAGAGTGGGCGGAGAATGGAACAATGCGCCCAGCCCTGTTGCTGGAGCCGATTCTTGATGAGCTCTTGGGCTCACTAAGAGGCCCCCGCTGGATGCTAATCTTTCTGTTGTTCTTGCAGGTCCTGCCCTGCTTTTGAGCCGACAGAGCTCGTCCTGGTCTTTCGGCACAGCCCAATTGCAAATGATCGGCTCCGCGTACAGAAGGAACGTGCGTTTGGTACAAGAGTGCACGAAGGCACCGGAAATACATTGGGAACAAATGACCGGTCGCTCAAGACCTCTGTGAAGTACAGGAGCGTGCAAAACGAGGCTGTTTCCGCCCGGTCTCGAACCGGGGACCTTTCGCGTGTTAGGCAAACGTGATAGCCGCTACACTACGGAAACCTGCAGGGAGTCTCGCTTGCGTTTCGGGCTGAGAAAGGGAAGCGACACTTTAGGCAGGGGGCGCTGGAGAGAGGAACAAAGGGCGCGATGAAACAGAATGCCGAAACCCGGGATCGAACCAGGGACCTTTAGATCTTCAGTCTAACGCTCTCCCAACTGAGCTATTTCGGCGGTGCAGAGAGCACACAGCCACCCGCTCCAGCCTTCCTGTGTTGCGGCATGAGCGCACCAAGAGGAGCGGGAGAGTGTTGCAGGAACGTCACTCAGAAGGAAAGGAACATGTGACCGGTCGCTCAAGACCTCTGTGAAGTACAGGAGCGTACAAAAAGAGGCTGTTCCCGTCCGGTTTCAAACCGGGGATTTGTCGCGTGTGAGGCGAACGTGATAACCGCTGCACTACGGAAACGGTGAGAAAAGGGACCCACCGGCAGTGAGTATTCAACCTTATTGCATTACTGCTCCCACCAGTTGATATCAATTTAATTCCTAAGGGTTATGTTCTTGTTTTGAGTATCTCATGTAGAAGTTGTAAACAAGTTCAATTACGAAACGGTCGAAATGAATGATATACTTATGTCCTCTTGATATGTGTAACTCTTTGTAACTGAATGAATTTATATCTTTTGTATTCTGATAACCCTTACGATAAGATCTGTTAGGTTTGCATGCATATTCTATATATTAACAAATGTATCCTCGTGTATTAGTAACTGTGTGTGCGTTGTTTGAGTTATGTCGCATGGTTGGATTCTAAGACCATTAAAATAATCAATTTTGTGATTTACTGCCACAAAAATAATTGTCCCAGTAAATGCCCAAACCTCTACAGAACTGGTGCCTCGTGAGTGAACACTACAACAGTGTGTGATATCCTGTCCCAGCCTGAGGAGCAGACAGCGAGCCTGTCTCTTAATAATACTAATAATACAGTGTGTGATTCCCTGCCCCAGCCAGAGGAACAGACAGTGAGCCTGTCTCTGAATAATAATACAGTGTATGATTTCCTGTCCCAGCCTGGGAAACAGTGAGTCAGCCTCTCAATAATTATAATACAGTGTGATCTACTGTCCCAGCCAGAGGAACACACAGTGAGCCTGTATCTAAATAATAATAATACAGTGCGTGATCTCCTGTACTAGCCTGAGGAACAGACAGCGAGCCTGTCTCTCAATAATGATAACCTAGTGTGGAATGTCCTGTCCCAGTCTGAAGGACAAACAGTGAGCATGTCCCTCAGTAATAATAGAACAGTGTGTGATCTCCAGTCCCAGCAGGAGGAACAGACAGTGAGTCTGTATCTCAATACTAATAATACAGTGTGTGATCTCCTGTCCAAGCCTGGGGAACACTGAGGCTGTCTCTCAATACTAATTATACAGTGTGTGATATCCTGGTGTGATATCCTGCCCCAGCCTGAGGAACAGACAGTGAGCCTGTCTCTCAATAATAATAATACAGTGTGTGATCTCCTGTCCCAGCCTGAGGAACAGACAGTGAGCCTGCCTCTCAATAACAAGCCAATGTGTGATCTCCTGTCCCAGCCTGAGGAACAGAGAGTGAGCCTGTCTCTCAATAATAATACAGTGTGTGATCCTCTGTCCCAGCCTGAGGAACAGACAGTGTTATCTCCTGTCCCAGCCTGGGGAACAGACAGTGAGCCTGTCTCTCAATAATAATAATACAGTGTGTGATCTCCTGTCCCAGACTGAGGAACAGACAGTGAGACTGTCTCTCAATAATTATAATAATACTGTGTGAGCTCCTGACCCAGCCTGGAGAACATACAGTGAGCCAGTCTCTCTATAATAATAATTCAGTGTGGGATCTCCTGTCCAACTCTGAGGAACAGACAGTGAGCCTGTCTCTAAATAATAATAATACAGTGTGTGATCCTCTGTCCCAGCCTGAGGAACAGACAGTGAGCTTGTCTCTCAATAATAATAATACAGTGTGTGATCTCCTGTCCCAGCCTGAGGAACAGTGAGCCTGTCAATCAATAATAATACAGTATGTGATGTCCTGTCTCAGCTTGAGGAACAGAGAGTAAGCCTGTCTCTCAATAATAATAATACAGTGTGGGATCTCCTGTCCCAGCCTGGGGAACAGTGAGCCAGACTCTCAATAATCTTAATAATAATAATACAGTGTGATCTACTGTCCCAGTCTGAGGTACAGTGAGCCTGTCTCTCAATAATAATATAGTGTGTGACCACCTTCTGTGGTCTGTTTCAAATCCGCCCGCGATGAGACACCGAGGAGAAATGAAGAGCCCCAGTCGCGCTAGAAAATCACCCGGGAAAGAGACTTTCAATGTAGGAAAAAAAAGTCGTTAGTAACAGACATAATGTTTGTTTTGTTTTTTTAATCGCTGCAATGTGTGACTAAGCTCATACGACTAAGAGTTGCCCCCTTTGTCTAGATCTGGTAACCTGCTTGTCGCTGGTGGGCCAGATCGTGTCGCCCGTCACTACACTGGGGCATTAAGACCCACACAGACCGCAGGGTGAGTGCCCCCTGCTGGCCCCACTGAGAGGTCGTATCCCACCTCCTCCGCTCTCTGCGAAAAGCAGTATCTTCAGGCCCTGACATCCCACCCCTGCCACTCTCTGCGTAAATAAGTATCGTCAGGCCCTGACATCCCACCCCTGCCACTCCCTGCGTAAAGAAGTGTCGTATGGCCCTGACATCACACCCCCACCACTCTCTGCGGAAAGCACTGTCGTATAGCCCTGACACCCACCCCTCCACTCTTTGAATAAAGCAGTGTTGTCAGGCCCTGACATCCCACCCCCGCCACTGTCTACGTAAAGTAGTATCGTCAGGGCCTGACATCCCACTCCCGCCACTCTCTGCATAAAGCAGTGTCTTATGGCCCTGAAACCCTCCCCTCCACTCTCTACATAAAGCAGTGTTGTCAAGCCCTGACATCCCTCCCCTGCCACTCTCTGTGTAAAGCACTGTCGTATGGCCCTGACATCACACCCCCACCACTCTCTGCGTAAAGCACTGCCGTATAACCCTGACACCCACCCCTCCACACTCTGCGTTAAGCTGTGTTGTCAGGCCCTGATATCCCACCCCCACCATTCTCTGTGTAAAGCACTGCTGTATGGCCCTGACATCACACCCCCACCACTCTCTGCGGAAAGCACTGTCATAAAGCCCTGACACCCACCCCTCCATTTTTTGCATAAAGCAGTGTCGTCAAGCCCTGCCACTCTCTGCGTAAAGAAGTGTCGTATGGCCCTGACATCCCACCCCCACCACTAACTGTGTAAAGTAGTATCGTCAGGCCCTGACATCCCACCCCTGCCACTCCCTGCTTAAAGAAGTGTCGTATGGCCCTGACATCCCACCCCTCCACTCTCTGCATAAAGCAGTGTCGTCAAGCCCTGACATCCCACCCCCACCACTCTCTGTGTAAAGCAGTGTCATATGGCCCTGACATCCTAGCCCCGCCACTCTCTGTGTAAAGCAGTGTCATATGGCCCTGACATCCCACCCCCACCACTCTCTGTGTAAAGCAGACATGTTACAGACATTTACAACAAAGACATATTATAAAATATTGACATATACTGTAGGCGGCTGGAGCATTATTGGGAGACAGACTCACTGTTCCTCAGGCTGTGACAGGAGATCACATACTGGGCTGCCAGATCAACTGAGTTCCCTCCTCCCTCTCCCAGTAGGATTGGGACCCGTTGTGATTCTGGCAGGTGTGGGAACTCTGGGATTAGATTTCTGAATTTCGGGAAGAATGTTTCTCTAATCCCAGAGTATCTGTCAAAGTGCAGTAGGAAGTGCACCTCTGTCTCTATTTCTCCCCGCTGGCAGTGGGAGCACAGCCTGTCCTCTCTGGGCAGCCAGGTCTGCCTGTGTCGCCCAGTTTCTATGGCCAGGTTGTGGTCACTGAGCCTGTACTTCGTCAGGGTCTGTTTCTGTTTGTTATTTTTTATTTTGGTCAAATATTCAGCTAGTGTGTATTGTCTGTTTAAGGTTCTGTAGCATTCCAGTTTATGTTGTGTTTGTGTGTGTGTCCCAGTGTGTGAGATATTGCTGTTTGATCTGTGCTGTGATGTGGTTGAGTCTGGGTTGTGGTGCTCTAGCAGTGCTGTCCTGAGGCTGGTTAGTGTCGGTGTCACTCACTGCGAGTGTGATCTCAGCAGAGTCTCTGTACTCTTGGGACACTTGACTCACCTGTCTCTCTCTTTCTCTCCCTGTGCTGTCCCTCTCCTGCCCCCTCTCTCCCTCTTTGGACTCCAGCTGGAGGAGGTCCAATCACCACCTCCTGTGAGACAGAAGAAAAATAAGGTGGGTAATGCTCTGATCCTCTCTTTACATCTGTCCAGTGTCCAGTCAGTGTCCAGTCAGTGTGTCTGTATGAACCCCTCTCTCTCTCTCAGTGCAGTGTTCATGTACTGGAGTGTCCAGTCAGTGTGTCTGTATGAACCCCTCTCTCTCTCAGTGCAGTGTTCATGTACTGGAGTGTCCAGTCAGTGTGTCTGTATGAACCCCTCTCTCTCTCAGTGCAGTGTTCATGTACTGGAGTGTCCAGTCATGTGTCTGTATGAACCCCTCTCTCTCTCTCAGTGCAGTGTTCATGTCCTGGAGTGTCCAGTCCGACTCTTAACGTGACTCTCCTGTCTCTGCTTCAGAAGCACTGGTGCGTCTTTTTAAAGTCCCTGAGTTGCGTGTCGGTGGAGACAGATGATCAGGACGAGCTGATGGAGGCGGCGGAGACCGTGGGTCAGGAGAGGAAGAGCGAGGGAGAGGAGGAGCAGGATGCCGGGAAGGACAAGAAGAGGAAGAGGAGGTGCAGGTGAGCAGACAGGGGGACGCCGCCCGGTCATGTCTGTGATTCAAGGAGGAGTCTCCTCTTGCTGTTTGATGTCATGGTGACGTCTGTGTCTGTGTCCCTCACACCTGCAATAACAATATTCTTTCCAGGTTCCTTTCCTGGTTCTGTGCCAGCTAAGATCTGGACTGGACTAGACTGGACTGGAGTGGAGCTGAGGGACGCCAGACTGGACTGCACTGAAGCTGAGGGGCCCCAGACTGAACTGGACAGGAGCTGAGGGACACCAGACTGGACTGGACTGGAGCCTAGGGACACCAGACTGGACTGCACCGGAGCTGAGAGACACCAGACTGGACTGGACCGGAGCTGAGGGACCCCAGACTGTGCTGGACCGAAGCTGAGGGAACCCAGTCTGTGCTGGACCGAAGCTGAGGGACCCCAGTCTGGACTGCACTGGAGCTGAGGGGCCCCAGAATGGACTGGACTGAAGCTGAGGGGCCCCAAACTGGACTGGACTGAAGCTGAGGGACCCCAGACCCCAGTCTGGACTGAAGCTTGTAATTTTTGTTCTTTTGTTAAGCATCAATAAAAAATTTTTTAAAAAAATCTATTTAGCTTTCGTTTTTGGTTTTCTGAACTGGCTCCATCCCTCTGTTCTCCTCCCCACTGAGAGCTGCTGTGTGCTGAGCGGACTGGAGCATCATCCAGGTGGGGGCTGCACACTGGGGGGGCTGGAGGGGATCCCCCTGACCTAGGAGGAGCTCTGAGTGGAGGGTCCAGACTTATTAATTATTATTATTATTCGTGCTGCACTGGGCTTCAGTCCTGGCAGTGAGAGGGGGACTCTGTGATCAGTACAGATACTTATGACTGTATAATAATACAGTTTAATGTCGCATTTCTACTTTATTAGAGAGAGGCACTGAACATCCTGTGATGGACTGGTGTCCTGTCCAGGGTGTGTGAGGGTGTGTGTGTCCTGTGATGGACTGCTGTCCTGTCCAGGGTGTGTGTGTGTCCTGTGATGGACTGGTGGATCACAATATTAATTCTCCTCCTTGATTCCCTCCTTCATCGCCAGAGTGAAAGCGGGACACGGCAGTAAAAGCTCAGCCCTGCTGGTGGTGGTCCTCTCGGCCACACGGGGGCGCTGTGGCTCCACGGGGGGCGTTATGTTCCCGCTGGGAATCGCACCGACGCGGCGGAGTTCGTGAACGTCCCAGACACCAAGAAAACGAGAGAGAGAAAAAAGGTCGTTTTCGGGGTTCAAGAAGCAACCCCGAGATTCAGGGAGTTTCCCCGCTGAGCTTACTCTGCCAAAAACACGCAGGTTTTATTTTTTTCCCGTGCCCCCCCTCACACAGGCCGTTTCTGTAGCGTGAAGTTGTGTTTTTTTGCGCGGCGGTCGGTGAAGGGCGAAATTGTATTTATTTTTTTCCCACGGTTTGAAACAGAAACAGCCGGGTGGTGTTGTAGAGAGGTCGACGTGCCCGGTTTTCCTCGTCTGCGAAGCCCGTTTTTTTTTGGGGGGGGTCGTGAGGTCCCACGCAGCGCTCGGAAAAGAAAATGACGTTTCTTTTCCCCGCAGGACGGTGGGGGGGGGGGGGGAACCCGTGTTTTTTGGACGTGGCGTGGCCCGAAATTTCCGCCCTTGGGCGCTAGAGGGGGGTGGAGTTTGGTCTTTCTTTGATTTGGGGGTCGGCGGGGGGGGGTCTAATTTCACTGAACCAAACCCCACGGAAACCCGTGTTGGACGTGGGGGTGCTGAATGCGCCCTCGACGTGATTTTGTCTTTAAATTCAAGTGCAGCTTTTGTAAGCCTTGGGCCGGAAACAGCTGGACCCGTTTCCCCTGCCTGTCCGAGGTGGCGACTACCGGGGTCGTACAGGGACACCCGGCTGGCCGCCGAGAGTTGGGAAAAATAAAATGTCCACCCAAAAAAAACAACAACCGTGAAAAATGACGGCCATTTTTGTTTCACGGCCGAGCCGTGAGCGCGTCGGGGGTGACGTCACGGTGGCGTCACAATGAGCCGCCTGACGTCACAGAGCGGCGGATTCTAGCGGGGGCGGCGCCGGAGCCGCATGAGCTCAGAGGAGTGAAGAGAGAAGAGGAGGAGGAAAGCGCTATATAGTCCTTTCTAAACACGTGTTTCTTCCAATAAAGTTACTTCGACTTAGATCGTTAGTTTCAGCTTCAGAAACGCTCTTCAGAATCCCTGTGAAATCGGTAAGTCAGTCAAAAGTGAGAAATAACAAAATAAGTGGAGAAATAAGTTGTTTTTTTACCGTTACTCAACTCTTATGGGTGTGATCGTGCTGTAAAAAGATATTGAGAGGAGGTGCACCTCTACTCAGAGAGTGGTGGGGGTGGGGAACAAGCTGCCCAGCCCTGTGGTTGAAGCCGATACCCTGGCTTCTCTCCAGACACAGCTGGGTGAGCTCCTCCAGTCAGGACAGGAGGCTCTTCTGTACACAGAGGGTGGAGGGGGTGTGGAACAAAGCTGATACCCTGGCTCCTCTCCAGACAGAGCTGGGTGAGCTCCTCCAGTCAGGACAGGAGGCTCTTCTCTACACAGAGGGTGGCGGGGGTGTGGAACAAAGCTGATAACCTGGCTCCTCTCCAGACACAGCTGGGTGAGCTCCTCCTGTCAGAACAGGAGGCTCTACTGTACACAGAGGGTGGTGGGGGTGGGGAACAAGCCGCCCAGCCCTGTGGTTGAAGCCGATACCCTGGCTTCTCTCCAGCCACAGCTGGGTGAGGTCCTCCAGTCAGGACAGGAGGCTCTTCTATACACAGAGGGGGGCGGGGGTGGGGAACAAGCCGCCCAGCTGTGTGGCTCCGCCCCCTCCCCTCCCCTCTGTGACTCTGCTTGTCTCGGCAGGACGATGGACCGACAGAGATGCCGCACGGCCGTGCGCGGTCGCAGCAGGACCCGGGCCCGGCGAGGCGTCGTAAGTCCACCCCTCCCGCCCGCCGTCCAGCGTCCAGCGTCCAGCCCTCCTCCGACTGGCCTCTCCGCCCCCAGCAGTGCTCGCTGTATTATAATAATAATAATAATAATAAACTTCACTGATAGAGCACCTTTCACACACATAGCAGCGCAAAGCGCTTGACAGACCAGGTCTCACGGTAACACCTCTAGACGAGGAGAGACACTTCCAGTGGTGATCTTGACTGAGGACACGCCTCGGCTCAAGAGACAGGGTCGCGGGTCCGAGGAAAACCAAGCTGCAGGTCCATTATGGCCTTCTGAGAGCACAGATTGCCTCTGGACATCCCACACTCTTCCTGGACACACTGTAGAGACTCACCTGTCCAGACTCTCACTGGACACACTGTACACACTCACCTGTCCACACTCTCACTGGACACACTGTACACACTCACCTGTCCACACTCTCACTGGACACACTGTACACACTCACCTGTCCAGACTCTCACTGGACAGACTGTAGAGACTCACCTGTCCAGACTCTCACTGGACACACTGTACACACTCACCTGTCCACACTCTCACTGGACACACTGTAGAGACTGCCCAAGGCCTCTAGTCTCGACACGACTGGGCTGGGCTATGTGGTTAGAGCTGTCTCGGAGATGGGCTGTTTGGCGTCTTCACAGGTCACACCGGTCAGGCCGAACCCGGACTGGCAGCGGGAGAGGTCCCGGCCCAAATCCCGGTGCTTTTCCGTAAGTCTGACCCGGTCGCCTTCCGCGAGACTGGACCGGCCGCCCTGTGGTGGGCCCGGTGCCCCACATCTACCCTACAGCTCCCCACACTGACCCCTAAACTCCCGATACCCTACAGCTCCCCACTCTGACCCCTAAACTCCCGATACCCTACAGCTCCCCACTCTGACCCCTAAACTACCGACACCCTAATAATAATAATTAATAATAATTGCTTACACTTATATAGCGCTTTTCTGGACACTCCACTCAAAGCGCTTTACAGGTAATGGGGACTCCCCTCCACCACCACCAATGTGCAGCATCCACCTGGATGATGCGACGGCAGCCATAGTGCGCCAGAACGCTCACCACACATCAGCTATCAGTGGGGAGGAGAGCAGAGTAATGTAGCCAATTCATAGAGGGGGATTATTAGGAAGCCATGATTGGTAAGGGACAATTGGAAATTTGGCCAGGACACCGGGGTTACACCCCTACTCTTTTCGAGAAGCGCCCTGGGATTTTTAATGACCACAGAGAGTCAGGACCTCGGTTTTACGTCTCATCCGAAGGACGGCGCCTGTTTACAGTATAGGTCCCCGTCACTATACTGGGGCATTAGGACCCACATGGACCGCAGGGTGAGTGCCCCCTGCTGGCCCCACTAACACCTCTTCCAGCAGCAACCTTAGTTTGCTCCCTACAGCTCCCCACACTGACCCCTAAACTCCCGATACCCTACAGCTCCCCACTCTGACCCCTAAACTCCCGATACCCTACAGCTCCTCACACTGACCCCTAAACTCCCGATACCCTACAACTCCCCACACTGACCCCTAAACTCCCGATACCCTACAGCTCCCCACTCTGACCCCTAAACTCCCGATACCCTACAGCTCCCCACACTGACCCCTAAACTCCCGATACCCTACAGCTCCCCCCACTGACCCCTAAACTCCCGATACCCTACAGCTCCCCACACTGACCCCTAAACTCCCGATACCCTACAGCTCCCCACTCTGACCCCCACAGTCCTGATGGCCGAGAGGTCTCTGCTTGCTGTAGTGATTGAGTGAGCTCTGTGGACCTGACCTCTGTCTTGTGTCCTCGTTTCCAGCGTCTCCTAGTGGTCCGGCACTTCAGCAGGCCTGAAGGTGAGATCTGGGGAGGAGACAGAGCACCCCCTAACACCCCTGAGCTGGGTTACAGGGTAAGACAGCTTCTTACTGTTGGACACACCTGTCCACACTCTTACTGGACACACTGGACACACTCGCCTGTCCAGACTCTTACTGGACACACTGGACACACTCACCTGTCCAGACCTTTACTGGACACACTGGACAAACTCACCTGTCCACACTCAACTGTCCAGACTCTTACTGGACACACTCTCACTGGACACACTGTCCACACTCACCTGTCCAGACTTTCACTGGACACACTGGACACACTCACCTGTCCACACTCTCACTGGACACACTGTACACACTCACCTGTCCAGACTCTTACTGGACACACTGGACACACTCACCTGTCCACACTCTCACTGGACACACTGTCCACACTCACCTGTCCACACTCTCACTGGACACACTGTACACACTCACCTGTCCAGACTCTTACTGGACACACTGTACACACTCACCTGTCCACACTCTCACTGGACACACTGTCCACACTCACCTGTCCACACTCTCACTGGACACACTGTCCACACTCACCTGTCCAGGCGTAGTCTCTGCTCCTCATCCCCCCTGCGTTGTGTCTCCCCCTCTCCCCGCTGGACAGAATCCTGTGGTGTCTTCGTGTCTCCCCGAGCTCGTCCAGAAGCTGGAGAGGGCGGCCGAGCAGCAGCTGGAGCTCCCGGGGTCGCCTGGCTCGTCCCGCTCGGGCTCGCCCGGCTCGTTCCGCTCGGTGTCCCCCCCCTCCTCGCCCGAGAGCCCCCTCCGCTCCCCGCCCCCGGCCCCCCC
Organism: Lepisosteus platostomus; assembly: GCF_059453375.1. Classification (NCBI taxonomy): domain Eukaryota; kingdom Metazoa; phylum Chordata; class Actinopteri; order Semionotiformes; family Lepisosteidae; genus Lepisosteus; species Lepisosteus platostomus. The sequence goes on along the minus strand of NC_142615.1, from coordinate 10,587,833 downwards.
CTCCGGCCCCCCCAGGAGGAAGCCCTGTCTGTCAGTGTCTCTCTCGGCCTGCTGTCTGTCTGTCCCTGCCTCTCTGTCTCTCTCTCTTTCAGCCCTGTCTGTCAGTCTGTCTGTCCCTCGATCTCAGTGTCTCTCTCTCGGCCTGCTGTCTGTCTGTCCCTGCCTCTCTGTCTCTCTCTCTTTCAGCCCTGTCTGTCAGTGTCTCTCTCCTCCTCCTCTCCGTCCTCAGTGTGTCTCTCTCCTCCTCCTCTCTGTCCTATGGTGTCCAGTGGGTCAGTATTAGTGGGCTACACCCAGGCTCACTCACTGCGAGTGTGATCTCAGCAGAGTCTCTGTGCTCTTGGGACACTTGACTCACCTGTCTCTCTCTTTCTCTCCCTGTGCTGTCCCTCTCCTGCCCCCTCTCTCCCTCCTCGGACTCCAGCTGGAGGAGGTCCAATCACCACCTCCTGTGAGACAGAAGAAAAATAAGGTGGGTAATGCTCTGATCCTCTCTTTACTCCTGTCCAGTGTCCAGTCAGTGTCCAGTCAGTGTGTCTGTATGAACCCCTCTCTCTCAGTGCAGTGTTCATGTACTGGAGTGTCCAGTCAGTGTGTCTGTATGAACTCCTCTCTCTCTCAGTTCATTGTTCATGTACTGGAGTGTCCAGTCAGTGTGTCTGTATGAACCCCTCTCTCTCTCAGTGCAGTGTTCATGTACTGGAGTGTCCAGTCAGTGTGTTTGTTAAACCCCTCTCTCTCAGTGCAGTGTTCATGTCCTGGAGTGTCCAGTCAGTGTGTCTGTATGAACCCCTCTCTCTCTCAGTGCAGTGTTCATGTCCTGGAGTGTCTAGTCAGTGTGTCTGTATGAACCCCTCTCTCTCTCAGTGCAGTGTTCATGTACTGGAGTGTCCAGTCCGACTCTTAACGTGACTCTCCTGTCTCTGCTTCAGAAGCGCCGATGCGCCTTTTTAAAGTCCCTGAGCTGCGTATCGGTGGAGACAGAAGATCAGGACGAGCCTATAGAGGCGGCGGAGACCGTAGCTCAGGAGAGGAAGAGCGAGGGAGAGGAGGAGGAGGCTGCCGGGAAGGACAAGAAGAGGAAGAGGAGGTGCAGGTGAGCAGACAGGGGGGCGCCGCCCGGTCGTGTCTGTGATTCAAGGAGGAGTCTCCTCTTGCTGTTTGATGTCATGGTGACGTCTGTGTCTATGTCCCTCACACCTGCAATAACAATATTCTTTCCAGGTTCCTTTCCTGGTTCTGTGCCTGATAAGATCTGGACTGGACTGGACTGGAGTGGACTGGACCAGAGCTGAGGGACACCAGACGACTGGACTGGAGCCTAGGGACAATAGGCTGGACTGGACCGGAGCTGAGAGACACCAGACTGGACTGGACTGGAGCTGAGGGACCCCAGACTGTGCTGGACCGAAGCTGAGGGACCCCAGTCTGGACTGAAGCTGAGGGACCCCAGTCTGTGCTGGACCGAAGCTGAGGGACCCCAGACTGGACTGGGCCGAAGCTGAGGGACCCCAGTCTGTGCTGGACCGAAGCTGAGGGACCCCAGTCTGGACTGCACTGGAGCAGAGGGACACCAGACTGGACTGGAGCTGAGGGGCCCCAGACTGGACTGGACTGGAGCTGAGGGATACCAGACTGGATTGGACTGGAGCTGAGGGACACCAGACTGGACTGGACTTTTGTAAAGCATCAATAAAATGTTTTTAAAAAAAATCTGTTTAGCTTTTGGTTTTTTCCCTCCCCCCCCCCCCCAAGGTTGCTGCTGGGAGAGGTGTGAGTGGGGCCAGCAGGGGGCGCTCTCACCCTGCGGTCTGTGTGGGTCCTGATGCCCCAGTATAGTGACGGGGGACACTGGACTGTAAACAGGCGCCGTCCTTCGGATGAGACGTTAAACCGAGGTCCTGACTCTCTGTGCTCGTTAACAATCCCGGGGTGTTTCTGGAGAAGAGTAGGGGTGTTACCCCAGTGTCCTGGCCTGATTCCCCCCCTGGTCTTGACCCATCGTGGCCTCCTAATCACCCCCCTCTCTGAACTGGCTCCATCCCTCTGCTCTCCTCCCCACTGAGAGCTGCTGTGTGCTGAGCGGACTGGAGCATCATCCAGGTGGGGGCTGCACACTGGGGGGGCTGGAGGGGATCCCCCTGACCTGGGAAGAGCTCTGAGTGGAGTGTCCAGACTTATTAATTATTATTATTATTCGTGCTGCACTGGGCTCCTGTCCTGGCAGTGAGAGTGGGACTCTGTGATCAAGACAGATACTTATGACTGTATAATAATACACGATAGAAATGGAAAACAGGGTAGCGCTGTAGTCTCTTCGAAACGTTTTGAACTGCCAGAAGACGTTTTCACAACCCGGACTCGTGAAGGTACAGGTCTTCTCCCATCGTCCGGAGCAAGGTGAGAGGCCACCCCCTCAGGGCGCAGTATCGCCGATGCACCCCCCCGCACCACCCAAAACGACACACACTTCTGTGACGATTGGGAGACCCCGGTTCGACCAGCCCCTGCGGTGGAGGAAACGACCCGCTGGAGAGAACACGCAGACTCCACACAGAAGGGTCACCTCGGCATTTATTCCAACAGCAAAACAACACCAGAGAGAAACGGTCTCCGAAAGAGAAGCGTACACCGGGAAAAACACGACAGGGTCATTACAAATGGGAATAGGAGTTCTTTTTTTCTTTTCCGGACGTCAGTTGTATCGTGTCCTGGTGATTTCTCCCGTTTCGAACGGAGTTTAATGTCGCGTTTCTACTTTATTAGAGAGAGGCACTGAACTTTGGGGAACGTGACATCCACCCAGTATTACTAGTAGATTGATAAATGTAAATGTTCTTTTTCCCCCTGTATTATACCTCGCGAAATATAACGATGGCCAATTCCTTAAGTCGAAATTTAAACCCTTTTCACGCTACAAGACTCCGGACGTTTCCTTTTTTGTCCTCTTTGGCCTCCAAAATAAAAAAAAACTGGGATCCATCGTGGCGTTGCCAAATTAAAACGTCAACCACTTTTCGGGCTTTCGGAACTGTTTGTGTGGAGTCTGCATGTTCTCCCTGTGTTCTCCGGGTCCAAAGACAGGCTTTTGGGCTAATTGGCTTCTGGGAAAACTGGCCCTGGTGTGTGTGTGTCCTATTATGGACTTCTGTACTGTCCAGGGTGTGTGAGTGTGTGTCTGTGTGTCCTGTGAGGGACTGGTGTCCTATCCAGGTTGTGTGTGTGTGTGTCCTGTGAGGGACTGGTGTCCTGTCCAGGGTGTGTGAGTGTGAGTGTGTGTGTGTGTGTGTGTGTCCTGTGAGTGACTGGTGTCCTGTCCAGGATGTGTGAGTGAGTGTGTGTGTGTCCTGTGATGGACTGGTGTCCTGTCCAGGGTGTGTGAGTGTGTATGGCTGTGTGTCCTGTGATGGACAGATGGTACCCAGCCTGGACACCCATGAGACACTGTCTTCCTCAGAAGACTCTCACGGAGGGCACACTGTCCCTAACCCGGGTCCAGAAGAAACTACAGTGATCTATAATTCCTGCGCCTCGGAAGGGGTTATGACGTCTATGTCCGGCGCCCGCGCCCGCGGACCGGCGGTTCGGCGTCGCGCTCCGCAGCTCGAGCTTCGGTGCGAGGCAGGGCGGGAGGGAGTCGATGTGGCCTCTGCGCCATCTTTGCTGGTGAGTCAATTGTGACCGTTGCGGTACAATAAACCATCAATAAATCTTTTCCTACTCCGACCAGTATTTCTGTCGCGGCCCACGTCCCTTACAATCGACAGCCTATAAAAAACATGTAACGCAACGGGGGCTCAGTAGCCCTTCGCAACATTACACGCCATTTTTTTATTTTAAACGTCCGTTAGATAAACCTCGCTGGCGTCTTCAAACAGGCAAGTGAATTTTATTTGGGGTCCCTCAGAATTGTGACAAACGTCAGTGAACCACAATAAAAAACGAAACTTTTTTTTTATAGGCGATGAATGGATTTTAAGAGTAACCGTGTAGCGACTGACGTAAGGAAAAAGTTGTCTTTCCCTACGAAGACGTTTTGGTACAGGACTTTCTTTAAATATCAGTTGTGCATAGCGTTTTACAAAAAGTTGATGATGATCTTGGAGATAATTGCAAAGGAAGATAACTACCAAAACATTACGTGTGAAACGACAGGACAGAACTTTGAAGCCACAAAGAAACAAAGGTATGAAATATTGCCTCGTCATGGGGGGTTGATAATTGTAATAAGTGTTCCTAATTTTCGTAAAGAAATGTATACTATGGGAGTCACACGTGAGATTTAGTGTATATACGTTTCATATTGTGCATATATACGGGGTTAAAAAGTGGAATGAGTATGATTATAAACTCGGGTGTCCTATAATCAGATCATTTTTGAACAAGCTTTGATTAGACAGGTGAAAAACAACATCATAATATATTCTCACGTCTGAATATCAGCTTCTCCCCTCTGGCCAACATTTCAGGGCTCCCAGGTGTAGATCCGAAATTGAAACAAATATTCATTTGTTACCCAGTTAAACAGTTAATAGAAGTGAGTGACCAGGGTAAATAAAGGTGGGTCAGTGTAAACTGTTTATTCTGGACCAGACTTTGTCATGTGTGATGTGTCATGACTTCTTATATTAAGTTTTATCTTTATATTTAGTTATACATGTGTAATAGATGCGATGTGTGTCCATAAAAAGGTTTCTCCAGGGGAAAATCAAGTTGGTTTTAAAACCGTGTTTCCTTTGTAGGGTACGTTTGCATTCCAAGTGTGGGGTTTTTGCCTTTTTATCATATTTTGGATGTGAATCCGTGGTATTTTTGCAGAGACAAGTTGCCTTTCTTATACGCGGAGGGATCTGCTCGTGAGATGTCCACCCGGTCCATTTCTGAGCTCAGTATAAGGTGTAGAAAGCATGACTGTCATCATAACCCGCCTCTCACCCAGGTGTGGAATAATGTTGTGACTATTGCTTCAGCAATAACATGCTGATTGCATGTTTCTAGATGGGTATAACAGAGATCTCAACTACTGAGGGGCTGAGCTATATAATTGCTAACACTTATATAGCGCTTTTCTGGACACCCCACTCAATGCGCTGCACAGGGAATGGGGTATCCCTCTACCGCCACCAATGTACAGCCCCCACCTGGATGATGCGACGGCAGCCATAGTGCGCCAGAACGCTCCCCACACACCAGCTCTCAGTGGGGTGGAGAGCAGAGGGATGAAGCCAGTTCAGAGAGGGGGGTTATTAGGAGGCCATGATTGGTAAGGGCCAATGGGAAATTTGGCCAGGACGCCTGGGTTACACCCCTACTCTTTTCGAGAGACGCCCCGGGATTTTTAATGACCACAGAGAGTCAGGACCTCGGTTTTACGTCTCATCCGAAGGACAGCGCCTGTTTACAGTATAGTGTCCCCCGTCACTATACTGGGGTATCAGACCGCAGGGTGAGCGCCCCCCTGCTGTCCCACTAACACCTCTTCCACCTCTTAGTAGCCAATGAAAAATGGTAGCTTCCTCAGAGACACCGCAGTAAGACAGGAGTTTGTGATGAAAGTTCGAGAGGGATGGCCACATCCTAGTTCGGTCAGACTCGGCTGTCGATATTTTAGCAATCACTCCTGACTCCTCTCCTGAAACACTGTCAATACTGCACGTGATCCCCCTCTCTCCCTCGCGTCCCTCTCCCACCCCGTCTCCACCTGTGTAGCTGCCCCCCCTGGTCACTCCTCCTCGCTGTGCAGGGGGGGTCCCGGCCTCCTCGTCCTCTGGCCAGGAGCCCTCAGCCAAGCGGGTTCAGCCAGATCATCACTCCATGATCCTTTCAGTATGCTAAATTCCTGGTGTTGTTTTTTTTCTCCCCAGAAAACTGACTGTCCGCCCCACCTCTGCGCTAAGTGGACGATGAAGTCAGGTTCCAGTGTGCCTGGTGTTTACAGGTAATACTTCAGACTGGTCGGCCTCACCTCAGGGTGTCTGGGCGTTTGATATTATACAGTTGCAATGCTGAGGCCTGTGACTGTGATGCTGTAAGGCTACAGGAGTCTCTCTGGAGATCCTGAGTGATTTCCGGCGTTCGTGCGGAAACACAGCCCCACCCTCCCGCAGTGTCCAGTCCGCAGAATTTCCTGGAGACGTGGTCTCGCCGATGGGCGACCCCGCCAGCGAGAGACTAGCTGAGGCACAATGTTCTGTACGGTTCAGTTAATTAGACGCGCACAGATGTTGAGCTCATCGTCCTTTTAATTGTGCCATCTATGCTAACTGTAGCAGAGATCGAACTATCAAGGTGACAGATCAATAATTTTAAATTAAATAGATGCATGATATTGCTAGCGCTGATGCAAGAGGCAAGTCAGAGGAACTGAACACAGAATGGATAGGAGTCGCAGTGAGTGAGAGAGGAATGAGCTAATTTATTTAAGAGGATTAAAACACTGAAGAACAGGAGACACAGTGAGAGAGAGGAGATCACAGGAAATACATCAGTAACAAACATACTAACACACAGGACAGGAGACACAGTGAGAGAGAGAGGAGATCACAGAGAATCCCTCAGTAACAAACCCACAGGACAGGAGACACAGCGAGAGAGAGGAGATCACAGAGAATCCCTCAGTAACAAACCCACAGGACAGGAGACACAGCGAGAGAGAGGAGATCACAGGAAATACCTCAGTTTTAAGTGCAGACAACCGGACAGGAGACAGAGTGAGGAAGAGTAAATGAAACACAGTAGGATTGATAGGAGACGGGTTATGAAGAGATGGGACACACAGAGATGGAGAGAAGGGAGGCGACAGTTGAACTCGCTGGCTGAGTTAATTGACGCTGCTGTTTCTTTGGCAGATGAAGTCGGGGTCCAGAGTTTCGCTGACATGGCAGAACCGTCCCAGCTCGGTCTCCTCCCATTCCTGCAGGTCAGTGCCCCTTCAGTCAGACCCTGTGTTCGGGGAGACACACAGGGAAGTCGCACACTGTGACAAAAGGCTCCAGAGACATCGCCGAACCACAGAATAGCTCCAGAGCATTTGTGCACCTTTTGGAATTCTTCACGTATAGTGAAAGGTGAAAATAAAACCAAGAATGGGTGACGCGTCTTTACACAGAGGCGGGTGGGGAACAAGCTGCCCAGCCTTGTTGTTGATGCCGATACCCTGGCTTCTCTCCAGATACAGGTGGATTAAATCATGGGTCCAATTAATCACTAACTACCAGACAGGCTTGAAAAACCAAATGGCGTTCTCTCGTTTTTAACCTTTCTTCAATTTTTAGAAAACCTGCACGCAGAAAATAAATAATTTGCATTTTTTTACTACTTCCAATGGTCAGGTCTGTGGGTATTTAAATCTGACTAGAATGTGTATTGTTCAAAATCTCTTGTTCACTATCAGTGTTGTTGTTTTTAGTGTCCTTCTCATTACTCCTGTGGGTTCTATACTGTGGTAAAGAGTTAAAAAAGTCCTCACTTTGTGCTGCTCTCGGTTTGTTGACGGTGGCGTACTCCACATCACTGTTGGGTAGTGTGATGTCTGTAGAGAACAGGATACAGGTCAATACTTATGTTTACTTATACTTTACAGGATAAGACTTACATTAACACCATACTAAACAACAGTGCTCACTGTTCACACATTTGTATTGACACTGTACAGACAACAGGACTCACTGTTCACACGCGTATTGACACTGTACTGAACAACAGGACTCACTGTTCACACACGTATTGACACTGTTCAGACGACAGGACTCACTGTTCACGCTTGTATTCACGCTGTACACAACAGCAGGACTCACTATTATTACAAATGTTCACACTTGTGTTTAAACTGGACAGAGCAGCAAGAAGTTATCATGATGTTTTATTTCTGCTAGTTTAATAGATAGAAGTAAAAGATCCTCACTTTGTGCGGCTCGGGGTTTGTTGACTGTGGAGTATTCAACAGCAGTATCTGTCTGTGTTAATTCTGCAAAGAATAAAACACGTGTTCTCACCTGTAACACTGTGCAGAGCAAGAGGGAATTCAATGAGTTAACACTGTACAGAACCGGACTCACTGTTCACACTCGTATTGACACTGTACAGAACCGGACTCACTGTTCACACTCGTATTGACACTGTACTGAACAACAGGACTCACTGTTCACACTCATATTGACACTGTACTGAACAACAGGACTCGCTGTTCACACTCGTATTGACACTATACTGAACAACAGGACTCACCGTTCACACTTCTATTAATACTTTTTTGATCAACAGGACTCAGTGTTCACACTCATGTCGACACTTATCACACTCGTATTGACACTGTACTGACCAACAGGACTCATTGTTCACACTCGTATTGACACTATACTGAACAACAGGACTCACTGTTCACACTTATATTGATACTTTTTTGATCAACGGGACTCACTGTTCACACTCGTGTCGACACTGTTCACACTCGTATTGACACTGTACTGACCAACAGGACTCACTGTTCACACTCGTATTGACACTGTACTGAACAACAGGACTCGTGTTGACACTGTTCACACTCGAATCGACGCTGCTCACACTCGTGTCGACACTTGACACTCGTATCCAGTAAGCCTTTGCTACCATTATCAAACACAGAAATCGTTATAATTTAATTTTAAAAACATGGCTAAGCATGGGTTTAAAGTATATTCAACAGTGCAGGTGCATTCAAAGAAATAGAGTTTCCCAAGCCCTCGGAAAGAATTACCATTTCCAAAGATGTCTAGTCTCAAGCATTAACATCCAAAGTACCTGTCTTAGCTGGGGCAGGAAGTTTGCCAAGCCACCTGAAAGAATTACCATTTCAAAAGATGTCTGTTGTAAGCCAGGTTCAATCATTACCATCCAAAGTACCGGTCTTCCCTTGGGGCAAGAGGGTTTCCTGTGTGTCTAGGATGTGTACTTCCCTTAAATAAAGGATGAATATGGGTACCATAGGTATTAAATCTCTCAAAGCTCAGAGTTAAACTAAAAAACCCTTGGTGAGTGTGTTATAACATGGATGGGTATTTATAGTCCAGTGCCTCCTATTTTACTAGAGATTCTGTTTGGGATTCAGAACTCGGGATCAAAATACTCCTAGGTACAGAGTAATTTTCACACCTTCCTGCTACCATGATCAGAGCAGTATTAGATTAAATTTGTCATTTATTGAAAGCCCAGTTTTTAACAATCATTTTCATTTGAACTTACTTTTTTTAAAAAAGGATCTGAGGTTCACTTCTTGAATTAAATCTTTTGACAAGAGGTAAGACTTCTATTTTACATTTAAACCCATGTTTAGCTGTGTTTTTTAGATTTAACTGAACCAATTTCTGTGTGTGATAATGTCCTTGAATTCTGACAACATCACACTAAATTACATGATATAAAACAGCTAATGTTTCTAGAGATAAAGTTTCTGGGATGCTTCTAATTACTTTGCATTACCAGGGACAGTTTAATTAACCTTGTACAGTACTGAAAGACCAAAATGCTTTTTTTAAAAGTTATTTAACATTTTATAGAACTTTGTCTACTATGGCAACATGATGAGCTTGGCCACTTATCTTAGGATAAAGATAGGATAAAGGTTTATCTTTTGCACCTACCTGCCCCCCAGGGAAGGCCAATGCTTTCTACGTTGATGGTTCCCTACAGTAGACTGTACCTTATCTTCAAAGGTAATGTATATTGACCCAAATCAGTTTTGGAATCCAATCTACTGACGAGATGGAGCACATCCTTTTTTCAGTATTTTAGCATCATATGTTTAGTATATTTAGTCCCTAATGCTGAAAGAAATGATCATAGAACATTTGGACACTTTGTGGGCATGAAATACAAAGAAAATCATGTTCTATGGTACAAGATAAATACAAAACTTAAGCTTTTATTTTAATTAGATTTGTTGTTAAAGCATAAGCAATGATTTATTACATTAATATATGTGAAAATAACATTTTAGCATCATACGTTTAGTATATTTAGTCCCTAATGCTGAAAGAAATGATCATTTGTTTAACACGCACGGGTCTGTCTCAAAGGATGCAGTGCTCCTGAAAGGGCTCTCAAACCCTGCATTTCAGATGCCTAGCTGTATCCCTCACATGTGGCACCTCAGAATGACTTCTAACCTTACCTGTGGTGTCTTCAGTCCCTATTGCTCAATGCATGGTGTACGTACTACATACATGTGTCTTGAGAATGAGGAATGGGCCCCTGAGACAGTCATTTGCCTGTTTCACAAATGATCATATTTTACTAGAGATTCTGTTTGGGATTCAGATGTGCATTCGGATTTATTGGTACATGCCCAGGGCAGTAAGCAGTCTGAGGATTTATTTCCAGACAGCATAGAGCAGTGAAGCAGTGAAGTAGTGCATAAAGCATAAGCAATCATTTATTACATTAATATATGTGAAAATAACATTTTAGCATCATACGTTTAGTATATTTAGTCCCTAATGCCAAGGACTCCAGCAGTCTTACAACCACTGCCCTGTTTGCCTCGCCAGACACGATCTCTATTCTGTTGTAATCCACGATGTTCTTCAGGTGATTTATCATGTCCTTCCTCGCCTGTTGAGAGGCCATCCTGATCTCTTCTGCCGTGGCGTGCTTCATACACGCCCTCTTCAAGTGAGCAGGAAGCTGATCAAAAGTATTCAGGCACATCTTGCACACCAGGGGAATCCTCGTGGGTTTCTTTTGAAAATAAATAATACCATCTGTGTATAGAAACAAGCTAAGACTGATTTCTTAAATTATCCTTAATTTTCTCTCTCATAGTTTGAGCATAATGATTTTATTGTATTTATATAAGAATTGCTCATTGCTCCAAAATAAATAATGGTTTCATAAAAAAGTGAACACTTACTTGGTCTCAGTCACAGACTTTCCAATAGAAGCCATTGTGGAGTTCAGCAACTGCAGGTCCTAGAAGTGGGGAAGGAATTTTAAAAGAGAAATTGAATTACAAAACAGAAGGAATGGCTGAGGGATCACTGAAATATATATATATATACAAATTCCAAAGACTGAGTCGATATCTCCTTTAGGTGAGGACAGACTGGATCAAACAAAAACAACATTTGAAGTGAATTGCAAATGTATTGAGTTGTGATGCAACTGTAACTTGAACCTAACATGACTGGGGCGTGCATTTTTGAAATTGCATTTTCACAGCTGAAATACAAAATGAAGCTGATCGCAGTCCAAACTCAAGGTATTGTTGTAAAACTAAATATTCAACATGTTTCTACCTGTCCCTTTTCAGCTCACTCAGAAGTCCACAGCCTGCAGCCTGGTGCCTCTCTGTCTCTCCCCCTCCACTGGAGTGATCCAGCTCAGCTCTCTGAGGTTTGGTAGATACATCTTCTTCATGAGTAATGTAGGATCAACTTCTTCAGGCTTGAGGAAGGGCTTGCATTTCGGCAGTAGTAACTGACTGAGTAGTGACTTCTAGGACCTGGTCTTATCAGGTTGCTTTGCCACGTTTGTCTGTTTGTCTCTTAACACACCAAAGGGTTTCAGTTTGAAAGCGGGCGAAAACAAGTGATCACTTTTTGCACATTTGTCACTGCTGAGGTTGCTTTATGGGTCTATTTTCTATACTGTGCTGATCAATTGGAAATCAAATGGCAAAAAAGACCCGTTCCCACACCTAAGGTCAAATATTAGGAATCAAAACTGCTCGAGTGTATGGAAGCACACAGCTTTATTAAGATTTCCAAGTGCAAGATCTTTTTATTCCTAAAAGACCCTATTTATGTTGTATGAGAAATATTAATATTAATACAGAATCTTTTTTCACCAAATAAATGGGCTTCCTGACTTCAGAAAGCCTTCTAGACAAATACTAAAAGAGCAAAAATTCCATTTGGTAAATGAAATGAAAACACATACCCTACCAAACCTTGAGTACAGGCCATTCAGGGTGATAATACAAAACCATTTATAATTCAACAAATAAAACCTGTCAACTGCTAATCACCACTTATCATAAAAAAAATAAGTAGCAATACACAGTATGGGACTCTTGGGTGCAAGTTAAATCCATGCAAGAAGGGGGTGTAGTGTTATATTTCCAAATCAGATATGCAAATGAGAGATCTGGCCCAGCCAATCTCAAAGCTCCCTTGGTCTGGAATGGAGCTGCTCCCCTCTTCTAGTTATTCACACTGGAGTTAGGTTACATATTAGCACATTTCATCTAACAGTTGCTCCAGAAACAAAAACGTAAACAAATGACCTGGACTGTGACCACACCTATTAGAATGTAGTTCAACAGATAACTTGTAAACCTTGTCATAAGATTTTTTTGTTGTACAAAATATACTTTATTCCACAAAAAAAAAAACATCTCAAAAGGAACATCTCACACATATTAACACTCCATGTAATAAAAAACAACGGCGGAACGGAGATTGATTGTCCGTTATCAATCTTTGCAAGTGGGGGCGGATTTGTGCAATTAAGAGAGTCCCTCCAAACCTACCACTCGCTATCGTCCTTTAATCCCTGTATATCCCAAAGTCCTTTCCAGCGCTCCCTCGCCGTGGGGAAACCCCATTTGGCGACGTGGTGCTTCGTCCTCCTCCTGAGGTCCGCCAGGATCCTCTCTTCCAGCTCCCTCGCCCCCCACTTTATGTTGTGCCGGATGAGAGTGTTCCTCGCCTTCCACAGTCCTTGTTTTGTGAGGGACAGCAGCAGCCCCCACAGGTCCTGTGTCCCCTTGTCCAGTCTGGTGGGTGCCAGCCCCCAGCAGAATGTACTGGTAACTGAGCACTGCATCCGTTCCCAGGAGTTGCATAATGTTGTCCATTCTGCCCCACACCACCTTGGCGAAGAGGCAGCTCCAGAACACGTGCTCCTGAGTCTCCTCGACAAAACACGTGTCCCGGGGGCAATGCGGATTCCTGGTTAGCGAGTGTCTGTAGAGGACCTCTCTGGTAGCCAGTCTCTTGTGCACAGCCATCCAGTTGAGGTCCTTCAGTTGGTTGTCAAGTTCTTTGGGCTGTGTCCTTTCCCAGACTTGTCTGGGAACCTGCAGCCTTTCGTCAGCGACCAAATGCCCCCTCACCTCTTTGTACAGGGCTCTGTGGTTGGTGCAGAGCTCTGGCTGTCTCGTGGCCTCGTACCTCCTGCTCCACTTGACAGCGTGGGTGTAGAACTTCGGTCACCTCTCTGCCTTGGGCCCAGTGTTTGACCACTGGACCAAGTGCCTCATCGGGACGGAGAGCCACAGCCTGACAAAGTACTGGTACTTGTGGCCAATGGGCTCCTGCAGCGCCCGACAGAGGTTGCAGTAGAAGATGCAGTCGAGTTTCAGGGGGAAATGTGGGACATCTCGAACCCCTTCCTCGACCGGCTGACACATCCGGTTTTCGAGTGATGTACTCGTACTTGCCGCCCCAGACGAGGCCGAAGATAATCCCTTGCAGCGCTCGTCTGAGTCTGGCCGGCAGCGGGTACACCACCGCCAGGTAAACCAAAGCCGGCAGGATGTCTGCTTTCAACACCATCACTTTCCCTGTGTAGGACAGCGACCGCGTTTTCCACAGACCCAGCTTCGCATTCACCTTGGCGATCCTCTTGGTCCAGTTGTTGGTCTCGTTGTCCTGGCTCTGGAAGGAAACCCCCAGTATTTTGAGGGGCTCCGTGCAGAGCTTGAGACCCTCCGGCGCTGTCGTCCTGTGCTTCCAGGGCCCGAAGAACTTCAGTTTTCTCTTTCGGCGGTTGAGTTTCGACCCCGAGGCTCTGGAGTATTGCTCCATGACCTGCAGGGCCCTCCTCAACCCCCTGTCCGACCTCAGGAACAGCGTTGTGTCGTCGGCGTACTGGGAGATCTTCAGGGTTTCCCCCGCGCCTCCCGGTATCTCCAGGCCGTCGATGACAGGGTCCCGTCTCACCGTCTCTGCTAAGGGCTCTTGAAGAGGAGATGATGCCCTCCCTCATGGTGTCTCCGAGTTTCCCCCGGCGGAAGATCCACTTCCACCAGATCTGCCGCCAGGGTGTCCCAGAAGCAGGTGTAGAATTCCTTGGGGAGTCCGTCCGGCCCTGGCACCTTGCCATTCTCCATGGACAAGAGCGCCGCCTTCAGCTCCTCGGCCGCGATCGGACCCTCCAAGTCCTCCCTCACCTCCTCCGGTACTCGTGCCTTCAGCTCTTCCAGAAAAGCATCGCCTGCCTCCACCTCCATCTGCTTTTCTGAAAAGAGCTCTGTGTAGAAAGCGGTGGCCGCTTCTACCTTGTCGCTCTCGTCCAGCACTTCCTCTCCATCTCCCCGTCTCAGGCTGTGGATCACCCTCTTTTTCTGAGCTCCTCGGACCTGATTGAGTTTGCGGAGCCTCTCCTTCAAGTCCCGTGCCCGGGCTGAATTGAAGGCTCCTCCCCCGTTAGCCGAGCTGTACTCCTCCTCTAGTTGTCTCTGGAGTCGTGCAGCTTCCTTCCTCTCCCAGGCCGCCTTCCATCTACAGTACGTCTGCGCCAGGGTTCGGGTCCTGTCTTTCACCGACTCCCACCATTCCACCATGGAGCTGTAGCCGTCTCTCAGATCGACCCAGCTCGCGTAGTCTTTACGGAACAGTGCCTTGAAGTCGTCTTCCTCCAGTATCTCCCGGTTCAGCTTCCAGTACCCACGACCGAATGCCGGCAGGTTGGTGTTAGCCACCACCGTCAAGCGCTCGTGGCTGGAATACCACTCCGGGGACACCGTAGCCGACTCCAGGGAGCAGGTCGTGTGCAGAAAGATGTAGTCCAGGCGGCTGCACACTCCCCGGGAGTTTTTCCATGTCGTTCCGGCGTCGTTAGGGCGGCACCGTCTGAAACCGTCTACCAGGGAGAACTGCTTGAGTAGCGACTCCAGCTCTGCCGAGCTAGCGTCGCTCCCCTTCTCCCAGTCGACGTTGAAGTCCCCGCCAAGCACCACCTGTCTGTTGGTGGTGCAGCAGCTGGCCAGGTCAGCAAACACTTCCTTCCGGATAGAGGGTTCCGTCGGAGCATAGACGTTAATTGCTCTCAACTTCTGCCCCCTCCAGTCGATGTCTGCGACCAGGATCCGGCCCTGCACCACCGAGAAGGAGGAAACCAGCGTCATCTCTGGGTTCCCGAGGAGGATTCCCACTCCGGAAGAGTGGACCCCTCCTACGCTCCAGCATGATTCTCCCTTCGTCCACTCCCTGGTGAATGTCAGCTTGTCGCTTTCATCCTTCAGGTGGACCTCCTGTAAGAAACAAACTGAGAAAGACTTTGAGGCCAGATCATGAAAGACTCCCCGTCTTTTCACTGGGTCTCTCAGCCCTCTCACGTTAGTTGTTAAGAAGGTTAGTTTCACAGTCATGGTTAAACTAGTGAAAGGTAAACCTCCTCTCTGTACTTACAGTAGAAACTTGGGAGTCTACATCTGGGCACTGTTTAGCCTAGATGTAACTCCTCTCGTTCGGGTCCTGGGGGGAATATACTGGGCTCCCTCCAGGTTTCGCTGGGGACTGAAAAGAAAACATGCTGGACAGGTCCAGCCCTACCATCAGTCCGGGCTCCAGGGCGGCTTCAAAATAATCCTCGTCGTCCTCGAGGATACTCTCAGCCACCGCTTCGGGGAGGCTCCTTTCTTCCCTCTCTCGGGGAGTTTCGGGGGCCTCCAGTTTCTCCTGGGCTCCTCGGATGCAGCGGGTGCACAGCTTTGCACGGACCTACCTGACACAGGCGGGGGTCCGGCAGAAGCGGCACTACGACCTGCGCTGCAGGGGGCTTGCCTTCCAGCCCAGGGACTCGGTTTGGGTGTACAACCCGCGCCGCCGCAAAGGCCTCAGCCCTAAGCTGGTGCCATCGTGGGAGGGGCCCGCTGAGGTACTCGGGGTGGTGGGCAAGGTCTGCTACCGTGTCCGGTTGCGAACACGGGGGAGAGTGGTGGTCCTGCACCGAGACCGCCTGGCCCCCTACCGGGCCCGGGAGGAGGAGTCGTGTGGGGAGGCTCTAGAGGAGCAGCCGGGGCCGGAGCCGGCTGATAGTGGGGCATCCGTGGGTCGCCAGCCGTCACCGCGGCGCAGTGGCCGCTCACGCAGGGTTCCGCAGCAGTTGGCCGAGTACGAGTACAGCCTGAGGGGGGTTTTCGACGTCGGCGAGATGCCAGACGCTTCAGGTGGGGGCAGTGTAATGCCCTCGCCTGGTGGTAAGGAGGAAGCACCCCCAGGCGCTCGTAGTACCGCTGGGCATGCTGGGAGTGGTAGCCGGGGAGAGTCTGAGGGTCAGCACGATGACCAGCGGCTGACCCTACCTGTGTAAATAATGTCCTAATAGTTCGAGTGCCCTGTGTAGTCTTGTAAAAGTATAGTGTGTTGTTAGGTAATTACCACCCTAACGAAGTGTACGTGTTCCGTCAGTCTCCTCATGTGCGTGTAGATCCTGTGTTTGGTTTTGTGTGGTTGTTAACGAATAAAGCTAATGCTTGTTTGTTAATCGTGTCTCCACTCGTCCTTTGTTCTGAAAAGAACCTATAAATGCTTCAATAATCTTTACTCAGCAGCTTATTAAAAACAGCTCCCGTGATGTTCAAACTGATTTTTTACACAGAACACTGACACAGCTTTGCGTTCTGAATTTCTTTTTCTCTTGTGTTAAATTTAATGTGGCACAATGCACTGGGATAGGGGTATTCTGTTCACAAACCAATAGCATTTAAACCACAGCACCCACAATGCTGCAAGTAAGTGTTTTGTACACTAAGCAGAGAGCGATGTCTTCCTCGTTAGTATAGTGGCGAGTATCCCCACCTGTCACGCGGGAGACCGGGGTACATCAGGACGGCCACAACGCAAAGTACTGACCCCTCTGCGATCACGGCGAGTTACTGATACACACGTGGCAGGGCGGAAAAGGCTGTGCTCTCTTCGTGTGACATAATTCGGGAAAGTCCTGACGTTGCATTTCAACTGAGCCCCAGTATACATCGACCCTTTGACACTGAGTGACAACTCTCTTGCGTGTTTTCTCATATTTATGTAGTTTGCTTGCACAATGCCCGGTTGTGTGCTCCGGTCTAGCGGTTAGGATTCCTGGTTTTCACCCAGGCGGTCCGAGTTCGATTCCCAGTATGGCGACATGTCAGTTTTGCCTCCTGCTTTCCAAAAGATCAGCACCGTGTACGAAGGAGCCGCATTAAAACTACTCGAACGTGCAAAACGTGCGAGAAGAGGGGGCGCTTGTTTCCAGGCGAAACTTCTTGCGTGTGAGACGAGCTGATCACCGCTGCAGGAGGTGGGAGGGTTACTCTGGTAGACAGGGCTGACCTTCGGCAATAGGATTTATAGTCTCCAAGATGATATTTGCACTTTCTGGAGAGGCGTTTTTCTCCACTTCAGTAGCCCGATTTCATCGATTGCATGGAGAGGGCTGCAGAATGTGGCGCCACCTTTCCTGCTCTGTCCATGACAGGCGTGCTGGTCTCTGGAGAGAGAGCACGGTCCATCAGCGCACTCCAATAAAGGCACTGAAAGCAGCTGAATCATGCTTGGCTGCTGGACACATCTTACCACCTTTCCGTAGTGTAGTGGTTTTCACATTCGCCTCACACGTGAAAGGTTCCCGGTTCAAAACCGGGCGGGAACAGGCTTCTTTTGTCGCCACGCACAAAAGGGGATTGGGGATTCGCCTAGCGCTGTGATCGAGCAGACCCACTCACCTCTTTGTGTGGCGGGATCTGCACAGTGCATGTCGCAGCGCATCCTGCTTTCAAATGACCAGCTCGGAATGACTTGCCTTTGACGCTTATCAAAGCGTTCTTTGTGCATCGAACAGACCCACTCACCTCTTAGTGTGGTGGGATCTGCACAGTGCATGTCGCAGCGCTCCCTGCTTTCACTTCAATGTGCTTCCTGATGTCGAGTCGTGTGCCGTGCGGAGGCTCTGAAAGCGAGAGCAATGAAAAGGTGCACGACGCTGTGAAAGAAAACAGAGAAGTGAAAGGCAGTCCTTTCTCTAAGGAGGTAAAAGAAAAGCAACTACCCGCCAGGGAATCGAACCCCGGTTTCTCTCCGACCCCCGGCATCATGTCCCGACCCAGCGTGCTGGAAGGCAACGCGTGCTGTGATTCCTTTACGAAGCAGAAATGACAACCGAGGAACCGAGAGATCATTTCAGCATTTCGCGTCTGAACGGAAAACAGAAACGACCAACTCGGAATGACTTGCTTTTGACGCTTTTCAAAGCGTTCTTTGTGCACGACGACTGCGCCGCCTAGCAGATACAAATGGGTTGGACAACTTTGAACTAGCAAATGGAAGAGGGCTAAGCCCCCTCTCTTTTAGCCCAGGTTCGATCTGTCTCCCAGAATCACCAGGGCGCACGCACACACACACACCCGTGCCGTTGAAGTGCTCTGCTTCATTTCTAAGGGCAACTCAACATTCACTCCTACCCCGAGAACAGAAAAGACAGCGTCCTCAGCAACAACAGCTCAGGTCTCTGCACAGGAGCTAAGCTGCCCCCATCTCCTCTGCTCTGCGGCTCCTGCGGAGCGGAGTCCTGCCTGGAGCCGTGTTTGCAGGCGGCGGCTCCCCGCGCTCTGTCTGTGCGTCGTGTCCAAGAGCTCCTGGGAGCTCCTGCGCAGGTCGTTTGCGCAGGTGGTGGAAGCCGGCTGGCAGAAACCGGTCTCAAGACAAAGGGAGAGAGGTGAGAACAAAGAACCCGCACCTCCCCCGCAGAGAACCTAAACTGCCGAGGCCACACCCCCAGCCGCACCAGTGCCACAAGATGGCCGCCAGGACGACGGACAAAATGGCTGACCGGAGGAAGGGCCCTAGTAACTCCCAGCAAGAAGGGAAAGAGAAAGCGGGAGAAGAGATGCAGGGCGGATCCACCTTCGGAAGGACAAAAGAAAAGAGTGTTAAGGGAGAACCACTTCCTTGTCCTAGAGGAAACGGAACTTTCTTCCCCCGAGGCCCAGGAACAACCGGAGGAGGCAGCCCAGGAAGAGGTAACCCCCTCCCCCGAGGCCCAGGGACAACAGGTAGAGGCAGCCCAGGAAGTCGGAACCCCCTCCCCCGAGGCCCAGGAACAACAGGAAGAGGCAGCCCAGGAAGTGGAGCCCCCCTCCCCCAAGGCCCAGGAGCAACTGGAGGTCCCCGAAACTCCTGGAGAAAGGGAAGAAAAAAGCCTTCCCGAAGCGGAGGAGGAAGACGAGGATTACTTTGAAGCCGCCCTGGAGCCGGGACTGATGGTAGGGCTGGACCTGTCCAGCATGTTTACCTTTCAGTCCCCAGCGAGACCTGGAGGGAGCCCAGCATATTCCCCCCAGGACCCGAACGAGAGGAGTTACATCTAGGCTAAACAGTGCCCAGATGTAGACTCCCAAGTTTTCCACTGTAAGCACAAAGAGAGGAGGTTCAACTTTCACTTGTTTAATCATGACTGTGAAACTTACCTTTCTAACAACTAACGTGAGAGGGCTAAGAGACCCGGTGAAAAGACGGGGAGTCTTTCATGATCTGGCCTCAAAGTCTTTCTCAGTTTGTTTCTTACAGGAGGTCCACCTGAAGGATGAAAGCGACAAGCTGACATTCACCAGGGAATGGACGAAGGAAGAATCATGCTGGAGCGTAGGAGGGGTCCACTCTTCCAGAAGGAAGTGTTTGCTGACCTGGCCAGCTGCTGCACCACCAACAGACAGGTGGTGCTTGGCGGGGACTTCAACGTCGACCGGGAGAAGGGGAGCGATGCTAGCTCGGCAGAGCTGGAGTCGCTACTCAAGCAGTTCTCCCTGGTAGACGGTTTCAGACGGTGCCGCCCTAACGACGTCAGAACGACATGAAAAAACTCCCGGGGAGTGTGCAGCCGCCTGGACTACATCTTTCTGCACACGACCTGCTCCCTGGAGTCGGCGACGGTGTCCCCGGAGTGGTATTCCAGCCACGAGCGCTTGACGGTGATGGCTAACACCAACCTGCCGGCATTCGGTCGTGGGTTCTGGAAGCTGAACCGGGAGATACTGGAGGAAGACGACTTCAAGGCACTGTTCCGTAAAGACTACGCAAGCTGGGTCGATCTGAGAGACGGCTACAGCTCCATGGTGGAATGGTGGGAGTCGGTGAAGGACAGGACCCGAACCCTGGCGCAGATGTACTGCAGACGGAAGGCGGCCAGGGAGAGGAAGGAAGCTGCACGACTCCAGAGACAACTAGAGGAGGAGTACAGCTCGGCTAATGGGGGAGGAGCCTTCAATTCAGCCCAGGCACGGGACCTGAAGGAGAGGCTCCGCAAACTCAATCAGGTCCGAGGAGCCCAGAAAAAGAGGGTGATCCACGGCCTGAGACGAGGAGATGGAGAGGAAGTGCTGGACGAGAGCGACAAGGTAGAAGCGGCCACCGCTTTCTACACGGAGCTCTTTTCAGAAAAGCAGACGGAGGTGGAGGCAGGCGATGCTTTTCTGGAGGAGCTGAAGGCACGAGTACCGGAGGAGGTGAGGGAGGACTTGGAGGGTCCGATCGCGGCCGTGGAGCTGAAGGCGGCGCTCTTGTCCATGGAGAATGGCAAGGTGCCGGGGCCGGACGGACTCCCAAAGGAACTTTACACCTGCTTCTGGGACACACTGGCGGCAGATCTGGTGGAAGTGGCGCAGGAGATCTTCCGCCGGGGGAAACTCGGAGACACCATGAGGGAGGGCATCATCTACCTGCTCTTCAAGAGCCCTTAGCAGAGACGGTGAGATGGGACCCTGTCATCGACGGCCTGGAGATACCGGGAGGCGCGGGGGAAACCCTGAAGATCTCCCAGTACGCCGACGACACGACGCTGTTCCTGAGGTTGGATAGGGGGTTGAGGAGGGCCCTGCAGGTCATGGAGAAATACTTCAGAGCCTCAGGGTCGAAGCTCAACCGCCAAAGAGCAAACTGAAGTTCTTTAAGCCCTGGAAGCACAGGACGACGGCGCCGGAGGGTCTTGAGTTCTGCACGGAGCCCCTCAAAATACTGGGGGTTTCCTTCCAGAGCCAGGACAACGAGACCAACAACTGGACCAAGAGGATCGCCAACGTGAACGCGAAGCTGGGTCTGTGGAAAACGCGGTCGCTGTTTTGTCGAGGAGACTCAGGAGCACGTGTTCTGGAGCTGCCTCTTCGCCAAGGTGGTGTGGGGCAGAATGGACAACATTATGCAACTCCTGGGAAAGGATGCAGTGCTCAGTTACCAGTACATTCTGCTGGGGGCTGGCACCCACCAGACTGGACAAGGGGACACAGGACCTGTGGGGGCTGCTACTGTCCCTCACAAAACAAGGACTGTGGAAGGCGAGGAACACTCTCATCCGGCACAACATAAAGTGGGGGGCGAGGGAGCTGGAGGAGAGGATCCTGGCGGACCTTAGGAGGAGGACGAAGCACCACGTCGCCAAATGGGGTTTCCCCACGGCGAGGGAGCGCTGGAATGGACTTTGGGCCCTATACAGAGATTAAAGGACAATAGCAAGTGGTAGATTTGGAGGGACTCTCTTAATTGCGCAAATCCGCCCCCACTTGCAAAGATTGATAACGGACAATCAATCTCCGTTCCGCCGTTGTTTTTTATTACATGGAGTGTTAATATGTGTGAGATGTTCCTTTTGAGATGTTTTTTTTGCAGAATAAAGTATATTTTGTAGAACAAAAAACATCTTAAGACAAGGTTTACAAGTTATCTGTTGAACTACATTCTCATAGGTGTGGTCACATTCCAGATCATTTGTTTACGTTTTTGTTTCTGGAGCAACTGTAAGATGAAATGTGCTAATATGTAACCTAACTCCAGTGTGAATAACTAGAAGAGGGGAGCAGCTCCATTCCATACCATGGGAGCTTTGAGATTGGCTGGGCCAGATCTCTCATTTGCATATCTGATTTGGAAATATAACACTAAACCCCTTCTTGCATGGATTTAACTTGCACCCAAGAGTCCCCTACTGTGTATTGCTACTTTTTTTTTATGATAAGTGGTGATTACCAGTTGACAGGTTTTATTTGTTGAATTATAAATGGTTTTGTATTATCATCCTGAATGGCCTGTACTCAAGGTTTGGTAGGGTATGTGTTTTCATTTCATTTACCAAATTGAATTTTTGCTCTTTTAGTATTTGTCTGGAAGGCTTTCTGAAGTCAGGAACCCCATTTATTTGGTCGGGGTCCGGTAGTGAAGTTCCGCTCCTGTTTAGCCCCCGAAGCCGTACAGGGTGTGGCCCTGGCGCTTCAGCGCGTACACCACGTCCATGGCAGTGACGGTCTTCCTCTTGGCGTGCTTGGCGTGCTCGGTGTAGGTGACGTTCTCCAGGAACACCTTCAGCACCCCGCGGGTCTCCTCGTAGTTCAGCCTGGAGATCCGCTTCACTCCCCCACGGCGAGCCAGGCGGCGGATTGCGGGCTTGGTGATTCCCTGGATGTTGTCGCGGAGAACCTTACGGTGACGCTTAGCACCTCCTTTCCCGAGTCCCTTTCCGCCTTTGCCTCTTCCAGACATCTTCTAGTTATCAGCTGTGAACACGACACACACTGCTCATCTTTGATGTATAATAGACATCTTTCTTTGATGTCTATTATACATCAAAGAAAGATTTTTATAGGTGTAGAAACTAGTAAATAAAGCCAATGATTTGTTTTAGAAATGTATTCTTAAAATATACAATTATTCACACCTGAACAATATGTAGTTCAAATTATACATTATATACAATATTGTATTCAAATGTCTAATCATCATAAAAAACACAACTAGTAAACTTCAGTTACAAATTCTAGTAACATGGCAATATATATAGTAATGACAAACACAAACTAATTACATGAACACGCTAATACTTAACTCAAAACCACATTTCGATTCAAATATAAATTTTTAAAATTTACAACTTCTTTATTTCCACGAAAATATTATTAATGTAGCACAAACGCTAATTTCTAATAAAGACAGAAAGAAACTGTTTGTTTTGTGTCTACTGGTGATCCTCCTCTCGATGCTAATGAAATGTTTAATATGATCCCTCGAGAAAAAAAAGGAATCAATTTCCGCCTGGAATGATTGATGCCCCATCAAACATTTTGTAATATCCCTGGAAGTTTATACAGTAGAATCCTGGTTCGTGGCTTAAATTCAAGGTAAATGAGACTAAGGAAACGAGTTGGAAATTTGATGTCGAAGTGGGATTTAAATCACTCATTTCACATTTTACTTCATTGGGCAGTATGTGCCAGAGAGCAATGCTACAGCAACTCTTCGATAGCTCAGTTGGTAGAGCGGAGGACTGTAGTGGAGTCAACAGGGAATCCTTAGGTCGCTGGTTTGATTCCGGCTCGAAGGAAGGTGCTTTTCATGTAATTTAATCAAAGAGTTAAAAAAGCGACTCTGTTTTATTCAGACATTGATCAAAAGCTCAATAATCGACTAAGCAAAGGCTCCTGTTCCGAATTCAGCCCACGTCTGGTTGTCTTTTTTTTGCCAAGATCTGATCTTTGAATTAAGGGACTACACTGTCTGCTTTGTAATTCAAAAATACATACAAATGTCAAGTTTTTTGTAGATATAAAGGTGTTCTCTGTTTTCAAAGGATAGTTACTTAATTGGCATAATGATTTGGTATTGATTTTGTATCGTTGTATTATAAAGTTTGTGCTTTCTGTGTTTTTATCGTATTGTGAACTTATTTTTTAAACAAATGCTTACAAAGGCAAACACGGCACACATCTGTTTATACCAGCGGTGAATTGTACATTTTTATTAAGTACAAGCTACTGTGCACTTCTGGGAGTATAACAGGTTCGATATAAAGTGGCAAAAATATAAAAGGGGAAAATACCCCAGACTGCGTGTAAAGCCCTCGTTGTGACTGTTTTAGATAAAAATGGCGTACTGTGCACGAAATTTTGCAGAAACACAGTCTGATATTTTGATAATTATTATTTTAATAATTTTATAAGTATGAGGCCCCGGATCCAAATCTTCAGTTCTGATTTTTTTAAGTGATATCTTTCCTTCCTGTCGTGGAAGTCACACGATGTGAGCAATTGTTTTTTTTACGTTACGATCCAAAGAGCCTCAGACTCACTGTAACCAAACCAGGATGGATTCTGCTGGGAGCCGGACTGAGCTCATTCTCACTCCCTGTGCTGAAAACAGAATTAGCTCTTCCCCGAACATCGTCTACAGCTGCTGGATTGTGCTCTGCATCTTACTGCTCCGGCAGTTACTTTGACGAAAGACAAATCACTTGTGCGCTTTTAACCTTCTCGCAGCTACGGGCGAGACTGACGCTCACGATATGAAGGCACCTGCTGGTATACCTTCTCTAACTTTCAGTCGCGACAGACTTCGCTTTTTTAAAAAAAAAGTAGATATAGCCCTGAAAAAAGCATTAGCTTTATCAGTTTTATATTAATCTATTTTGAATCAAAGTTTGATATTTTGTTTTATTTTTTATTGCATTTTACATAATAATAATAATCATTATTGCTTACACTTATATAGCGCTGTTCTGGATACTCCACTCAATGCGCTTTACAGGTAATGGGGACTCCCCGCCACCACCACCATTCTCCTGAATGATCACAGAGAGTCAGGACCTTGGTTTTACGTCTCAGCCAAAGGACGGCACCTGTTTACAGTTTAGCGTCCCCGTCATTGTACTGGGGTATCAGGACCCGCATGGACCGCAGGGTATGCGCCCAGCGACAGAAACCAGACGTGTGTCGGGCTCGGCTGCGAGCAGGACAATGACGTCACGGGGACAAAGTAGAAGAAAATCAAAACGGTTCTATAAAAGACCTGTGTCAGCTGTTGGTTTGCAGTCTGGGCTCTAAATCCTCCGATCCGATTTTAAATCTCTCTAATACCTGAGCTGCGGCTTCTTCCGAGTATTTATTCGTATACTTATTATGTGTAAGTGTATAGATGAAACCTTTCATAGTGTAACTCTTACGGCCGACAGGCACTGTGTAAGAGCCGGTGTACCAGAGCAGGTGACGTCACTGCCCTTCCCTGTGATAGCAGGACCACAGCCCGTGGGTTGTGGGGAGATCTCTCTTTAGCTCACCGGGCTGGGTTGCTGCAGAGAGACATGGGAGTCCCGGGTTCGAGCCCCCGACGGTGGGGGGCCGACCTAATGCGGCGACGGCGCCCGCCTGAGCCCTTGTTGCGTTACAATATATTGTTCAGTTTAAATCAAAATGCTTTACTAATACAAGAGAGAAGTATAGTATGAAGGATGTGACAAATGTATGATTTCACGGAACAAAACGGTTTTTATTTGCATTCGAAATGAAGCGGAATTTTAGCGCAACATACAAGCCCTTTGTCTTTTTTAGTGATTTTTAAACAGACGTAGAAAACGCGTTTTTTTAACACTATAATAGCAGGGTCAGTGGCGTAATGAATAACGCGTTAGGCCTCGTGTCAGAAAATTATAGGTTCGACTGCCATCTGGCTTGTTGAGTTTATACCACTTACATTCTTTTATATAAATGAACTGCACCTGAAAGCTATAGAAAACACTTTGAGTAAGTTGTCTGCAGCCTCCTGCGTCGACAATTTACCCAAAACACTGTACTGTCTGGAGATCAGCTCCAGCTCTGAACTCAATTGCAATGAAAAACCATGCGTAACAAAACTGGAGAACAGCTGAACTTGTGCTCAGTTCGGTGATGAGGGTTCAGAACTGTCGTTGTTGTAATTAGCACGAACTGCACAGGCTCTGAATCAGACCATGTCAATTAGTCTGATCAGTGTATGACACGTTAATGTAGAATTATTAATAGGTTTATTAGTTAGTTAGTTCAGGTTTACCCACCTGAACTAATGTAGAATTATTACTTGGTCTGTCTCTTGTTTGTATATAAATGAATGTCTCTGACAACTTAATGTTAGTTTTACGATGTAGGTCAGGCGTTGACATATGCACGAGTATACGAAATGTCTCACTCCTGGTTCAACTCATGTTCTATAGGAGATTGGCGATTCCTCCTGTTTCTCATACAACCATATCAGAACAGAAGCCCGTGTCACCCAGCTGTGATTCAAGATCGACTCGCATCTTTATCCCTTTTTTGTTCATGATCATTATTTTCTTTAGTTATGATCAATATTTAACTTTTTTTAAATGAAATGACAATAATCAAACATGCAGGCAGATTTTTGAAAAGTATTCAGAATTGACAGGGTGCCCCTTTGGAACAGTCGTCAGAAAATGTGAGAAAATGAAAGTTATGTAAGCTCTCACACAAAGCATTGAAGATTGGAATCTGAGTGTAAAAAAGCTACCTGTCTCCCAATGATAGGCAGGGATACACACCATGACTCGAATAGACTCAGCGAACTTTAACACCTATGATATTACGAGTGCTTTGCACGTGTCGAATTTCAAGAAGGAACTACTACAACAGTTTGGACATAATTCAATACCACCGGCAAAGTCCAATGCCGGCAACTTCTGAGAAAATAATGTTCACTCATGGAATTTGGTCTTTGAATGGCTGGCAGGAAAATTCATTTATACTCCTTTTGCACCCTCAGCTGAAACATGTTAAAATAACAACGCAGATTTGTTGGAGAACCTGACAAGAATTATTGGGTTAGTACTGTATGTATTCTTGTATATTTACTTTAATTTTAATATAAATGTAAACATGCATGCTGTATAAGCTATTGTAATTTTAAAATATGTTAGCTGAGGATGCGAGGGGGGCTATTATACCTTGTGAAACACGCAAGGAACCGTAAAAAAGGCTGATATTTGAATAAAATTGGCGATCACAAGAAAACCACAATTTATGTGGTATTATCATCAATATCCTTCAAAATCGACGTTCAAATGAAGGATTTGAAGAAACTATGAAAAAAGCAATAGTAGTAGGAGAGGATTTTGATTTTTGCTCTTCAAGTCAGTAGATCGACGTAGAGTTGCGCCCCTACAAACAGCACAAAGGATGAAACTCACCTCCTTCGTTATTGCTATGTTTGTGCAGGTGAAAGTAGCATTTGTGCTATTGAAAGCATCTCGGAAGATGAAGGTGCAGCCACTTCCACATGTCATGATATCATTAGATCCGACGACAAGAGCTGAAGCCCCCCCCAGTCCAAGCCAGCAATGTGAGGAAGATGGACATGGAGGAAGGTGGCTTGGCCGAGCGGTCTAAGGCGCTGGATTTTAGGCTCCAGTCTCTCTGGGGGCGTGGGTTCAAATCCCACCGCTGCCAAATGTTAATGTTTTAAGACCTGCAATACGATCAGTAAAAGCGCTTTTTGTTAGGCTGCGGGAGGTGTTTAGAGATAGACTTTCTAAAAGACAGGCTTAACATCAAGGCAGAAAAAATATTTTGTTTTCTCAACAGAAATTCTCTTTGGCACGTTCAGCTTTATGTAGGGAACAACATCTGCCGAGATCACTTTTGAGGCAGTGCACATGATAGTGTACCGGCAAGTACATTTAATATTGGCTGTGGTGGTGAGCTGCTTTTGTCTGTGAAACTTTTAATTCTTCACGCCGAATCATTGGCAGGGGTAAAGCTTATTAAATCTTTGAACATAGCGCTCCATCAGAAGTACTTTGTTCGTGATCAAAAGAGATCAGAGGATTAACTTCATGAATTCACATAGCATACCTTACAGGAAAGATTTAAAAGGGGAATTGATTGTGCTTCCTGATGTTGTTCCTGTGGTTTCTTTGGATACAAAGGTGAATGTTCTTTGACGTTCTGCTAGAGTATCCACTGGGTGGGTTTTATCGATTAGCTCGGATAGGTCATCAGTGCTCCGTCTCCGGAAAATAATCAACACTGTTTTTTCCTGTGCTGTCTTTTAAAATATATAAGATCACGAGTTTACAGATTTCTCCAAATAACAACTATACATTTTAACCCAGCAGTTAGCATTCCTTCAATCCAATAGTTTTACTCTAGGTTAAAAGCAGCGCAATATACAGAGAGATGATATTCAAATATTTCAACGTTCTGTTGGATTACCTGTATGGAGATATCGCTCAGAATTCCTAATATGATTTTGAGTTCAGTTTTGCTTTACTACTTTCAGAGTCTTTTATTGACCTTGCTGAAGCAGAGAAGTAACATAATCACAAATGCGACCTACCTGTGCTGCTGTTTCTGGTTAATAATTATTATTGCGAGGAAAAAAAAACAGCTCCTTGCATTAAGAGCAAGAGCAACCAACGCGCTCTCTTGTTAAGTTGGGTTTTTTCTGTGGTGCTCTTCCTCAGATGCAAAGTTATTTGGCGAGCAAGGACCTCTGAGAAGGAGCCTGAATCTGTCAAGAACTCTGAAATTCTAATATCGCACTACCGTCTTGTGTACAGAGATCTGCTTCTTCCTTTTTGAGTGTTTTGTTGTTTAAGAGCACACTTCCTACCTCGAATGTTAGTTTCAGGAGTGTTACCAGATCACAGATCATCTTGAAAAGATTTGGGGATGCACTGGCTCAGTTATTTGAAGGAACCTATACCACCAACGCACTTCTGAGAAGCACCTGCACATTTTCGCAATCCTCTCTCTCACCTACAAAGTTATGAAGACACAGATGACCAACAAAAACTAATTTGATTCACTCAAGGCTTCACTCTTCTGTTGTGATGTCGTTTTAATTAGTGTTAGCTGTGATGAGGTGTTGTTTCTGTCTCTTAAAGTTTAAGAGTCTGCTCCTTTCTTCCTGGTATAGAAATAACATGTTCCATCTTTGTTTACAAACACCACTGTAAATTATTTGTCCATCTCTAAAGCCTGTGTGTATTGACAAGGCAATTCAAAAGCACATATTAAATAAGAACACGATCCTTCTTGTTACCATTCACGTGGTTGGAGCGTTGTTTCGCCCTTTAACGTTCTTCTACAATATTTACAAAAGGGCTTTATCACTGGAGTTGTGTGCATCGGTCCATGAACATCAACTGTACTGCTGTTTTTCTATGTGTAATTTAATCGCAAGCACTTAAAAGATGCAAAAAGGTTTCAAAGAAAACATAATTGAAAGACAGTCGAGTAAGGAGGTAGAAAAACGCACTCCCCCGTTGAAGAATCAACCACCGTCGCCCATGTGACTGGATATAAAAATAAATTATTCATTTCAATTATTCATGAAGGGTGGATTGTGGTCAGTGAACATATGCACATCTTTAAGTCAGTTCCACCATCTGTGCAATAGGGGATGTAGCTCAGTGGTGGAGTGCATGCTTTTCATGTATGAAGTCCTGAGTTCAATCTCTGGCATCTCTAGATGTCTTAAATTATTGTGCTCACATTGCAATCTTCTGTTGAGTAAGAACTCTTTGCTCGTGTTCATAGAGAGCCAGGTTTACACAATTAAATTCAGTCACACATGAAGTGCTACAGTCTTGCTCTGCTGTTTTAAATGTACCTCCAAAGCATTTCGTTCTGTTAACTACCAAATGATTTGAACTAATTTTACGTCATATTCAGGAAATCCAGAGAAGGTCATCAGACTTTTAGTGGCTGTTGAAGAAAACACCTGTTGAATCTCACCAGGGATTTCTTGAGAGATCATTCAGCGAGCAAGTCCTCCCTCTGGACTCCAAACATTTTGGGTTAAACCGTTATTCACATACTCTAACGAAGAGAAACGTTAGTGTCTTCCGGTGTGTGAGCCCATTTCTCAAAAAAAAAGTTAAATAAATTGAATTGTTCTACTTTTTAGGCTTGCATAGTCTTATTCATATTTCAGTTAAATCTTTTTTTCTGTAGTAACATCAGTTGATATTAATATTAGCCCTGATTTATAATTGTTTGTAATGGTTGATCTTTAGTAATTTTGTAATTAGTTTCAGTTTTGAAAAATCATGCAGAGAAGCTACCAAAACTGGTAATGTTCATATAATGTGTAATGCAATAGCAGCATTTTGGGTTGAAAACAAAAAGTATATCTTGGTATGAATCCTAACACTTCATAGGCAGCATTCTAGGACTTCTCGCTTCAGATAAAGTTGTCAATACATCATAGATTTCTACTCAATCAATATCAGCAGTGTTATCGCTACCGAATGCTAAATATAGATCCTGGCAATACTTCGTGAGATCTTCGTAAGAAAATCCCAATACTACGGAAGGAATCAAATTTATATGTTTCTTTGGATCAAGAAGATGATCATTATGAGACTCAAAACATGCCTGTCTTTTCTTTTTTTGAGAATTATTGAGGTGTAAAAATGGGTTCAAAACCAAAATCACCTGCTATTGCCGCTGTTTCTTCAAATCCTTCAACTGATCATCGATATCGAGGAATAATATATAGTTTCTTCAAATCCTTCAACTGATCATCGACATAGAGAAATAATATTATACAAATTGTGGTTTTCTTTTAATTGCCAATTTAACTGTAATTACATCTTCGTTTACAGATGTCTTGCATGTATCACAAGGTATAATAGTCGTCGTGCGTCCTCAGTTAAAATGTTTTAAAAAGTACGACAAAAGTACAACATTTATGGTTACATCCATATTAAAATGAAGGTAAATATACCAAGATATTAAAATACAATTGTACAGTCCTAACTTAATAATGCCTGTGAAGTTTTCCAACAAATCTGAACTGTAATTTTGAAATATTATAGCTGAGAATGAAAAGAGAGTACAAAGATCAAATTCAATGAGTGAAAATGCACCAGTAGTTCTCTAAACTGAGTTTCTTCCCTGAAATGACTTGCTTGTGAAGCACCAAGCAGCCTTGAACAGTTCGCGGAAATCAAATATACAGTACAGATGGATTCAGAGTGTGCTTTCCAACTTTTGTGCAACATTTTCCTTTGATAGGGCAGAGTTGTCTTCACAATCTGGGTTAAATAAAAAGGTGTGTCATCAGTGTTAAACAGCTTTCCTTCTTGGGGAACAACGGTTGTGTTCCATATTTCTAACTATTTTGGTTTCAAGATCGCAATTTAGTGTGAAACATAAAAGCCAGCTGGATAAGCTTGATTAATTTCCCTCACGGGATCAATAAAGTATCTATCTATAAATCTCTTACATGTCATTTACAATGACCTTTCAACTAATAGCCCGTGTAGGGATCAAACCCCAGCTGTTGGTACGAGTTGCATAAGGCCCTGTAACGCGCAGATAAGAAACTAACCTCTGCTTCTTCATTATATACACAGTGAGCTATATATGCGAGCTTACTGACCCCTGCGGGCTCTGTATTTGATTGCAGTGGAGACCGGCTGTGGAGATAAAGTGAGACGGGTGTGTACATTAAAAGGCTCATAGCGTCCCTGGAAGGGCTCAAACCACCACCCTTTTTGTTAACAACCGAGCCACAAAGACTCATGTACAGCTTAACACTCCTCGGTCTCAGTGAAAGTGATACACTCCGTAAAATTTCAGGAGATAAATTTTTAAAGGAAAATCACCAACAGTGGCCGAGATCTACTTGAGTTTTTCATTCTATACTGCGATTTCTGTAGGGTACTCTGTGAAGATATGAGTTTTGACGAGAAGGGATGGACATATAAGGTCAGAAGGCTTGGGGAATTGAACTTTAAGGTGAAGACTGCGGGTTCAGTAGCAGCAAAACCTCATCAGTATCAGTTGACTCTGATATACTTTGAAAATGAACTTGGAGATTTAGAGTCAGACGTGCTACCGTTGCACCATGGGGTACTTAATTAAAAAAAATAGAAAAACAGTCAGTGTTCCTGGATCTGTTATTGAGAACAACACCTGCACATCAGCTGCGCAGGAAGAATAAAATGTGGTCTGGGATGAAGATACTCTCTTCAGAAGAGCGGCGCTCTTCACAGAATTTTTTGTGAAGCTGATTTGTCTCCTTTCGGGAATTCAAATTAGCTGATAGTCGTGACCTCGTGGTGCAAAGGTAGCGTGGTCTGATTAAAGATCAGAAGGCTGCGTGTTCAAATTGCATTGAGGTCTACTTTTAGTTTTTCAGGTTCTGCTCGTCCTGAACACAGAATTCACACCATGCAGTTGAGTTCTATCTGTACACAACATAATCTAAACAAAATAGAGCCCTACTGGACATACAGTTAGGATCTCACACAGCGAATACCCTTGAACACAAGAGAGAAGGCACAGTTCACATCTGCGAAACATCACATCCGTCTTTAGAGACAGCTACATCAGAGAATGGGATCCCGGAAGTTTCAAATAACTTCTTTTAATACAGGTTCAAGTAAACCTGAAAGTTAGGGAGTTTCCGGACACTTTTGTTTTATTAAAAAGTGTCTGAAGCCTGAAAATGTAATTTGAAAAAAAAAAACGCTATTGGACATTAGCAGGTACTTTTTGTAACGATTTGCTATTTCATGCTGGAAAACAAAGGAAACAGACCCAATGTTTGCTTTCAGGTGCGGTTCATTACATAATAGACATCTATTACTGTGGAGCTTGAATAAAATTTACACGAGCCAGGTAGAAGTCGGACCTACAATCTTATGATCCAAAATCAGATGCGTTATTTATTAAACTGCTGGTATTTCACATAACCGGAATTCCCCCATAGTGTGCTCAGTGTCGCTACTAGTAATATACCGCCCCGTCTAAAATTTCAAAGTGAGAAACGTGTTTTCTGATTTTTTATGAGTTTTAAAATATTATCTCTTTAAATCACACAAAGGGTTTATGTTTCGCACTGAAATTCCGATTGATTGAGAATTCAAAGAAAGACTGTTTTCTTCCACAACACCGTATAATTATCACATCCACCAGGCTCTCCAACTTCTCCAGACCTTGCTGGGTGAGCATTTGCTCCGATAAATTAGGTCACGTATCATGTTAAATCACTTCTTCTCAACACAACACTTCCCGGTCCACGTTTTCTCTATGAAAAAAAGACATTTTTCCCTTGCACGATTTCTAGTTTTTTATCAAAGCGTACAGAAATAAAAAAGAAGAAGAAATAATGTTGCAGAAGAACTTTGTCGCCCTTGTTAGATGTCAAACGCATTGGACATGAAAAATGCCAGATAAAAGCCAGTTCTCTTCGTTTCTCAGTGTCGGGGCTGCTACTGTATGTAAAAGAGGCAATTTGCTCTGAGAGCAGGTTCAGCGCTTTCTGAACGCAGATGTCTCAGAGCGGTGTGTCCAAGAGGCTGTAAAAGGTGATGGTGGTCCTGTCACCGTAGCCTAGTTGGTTAAAGTGCCTCTTTATTGAACAAAAGAACTGTGATTCAAATCCCAGCCGTGTCTTTCTTCCTATCTTGTAATACAGAACGTACCATTTCGGGCAATCACAAAGGGCTTGATTTTGTTAAATGCATGTGTTCATTTCCTTTCAAAAACTTGTTTTTGATGAAATTCACACAGCTTGCGAAACATGAAATTCAGTTCTTGGTTATCAGTGCAGAAGAAATATTACCGGCTGGCAAAATAAACGGTAAGAGATTTTTTTTTTTTGATTCGAGAAAAGACTCCACCAGTCAGTCTCTGTGGCGCAATCGGTTAGCGCGTTCGGCTGTTAACTGAGAAGTTGGTGGTTCAAGTCCACCCAGGGATGGGTTTCTTCTGCGATGTAAACATTGTTTTCACATAGGTCGATTGGATTTCTCAGCTAAACCATAGCCATTTTAATATTTGTAGGAAATGTGACTGTTCAACACTTGTCAAAAATGTCCAATAATGCCCAACATCGCAACTCCCCAGAAAACCATATTCACCCAAGAAAAATGATCGTCGAATCGTCGTTTATACTCCCATCACATCTTCTGCTGAAATATTTTAAAAATACAATGCAGATTTGTTTGAGAAGTTGACAAGCATTGTTTTGTTAGCACTGTGCAGTTGGATTTTGATATTTGGACATATTTACCTTAATTTTAAACTGTAAATACTGTACAATCTATTGTAATTGTGTTGTAATATTAAAATATGTTAGCTGAGGATGCAAAGGGGTGAAAGGGAAAGGTCAGAGGGTATAGTAACAACAAAGTTAGGATTGGTGGAGGTGGTAGGGGTGTTGATGGTTTTTCTCTGTTGAGGATGATTGAGTTTTTTATCCTTCTCTGAAGTGAGAAACTGGAAGAGTGCAGTTGAGAGAACTGATGAGGTTAGTTATAAAAGGAAGTTGATGTGGAGCTGTTAGCCGTAAGAATTCCTTAATGTCTTTGATGTTGTCATCAAAGATAAACTGCAGTCAGCAAAGATAAAAAGAAAATTATCTTTGCATACTGCCCTGTCTTTCTAACACCTGAAGAAGGCTCCACGGCCAACACGTCGTGTTTCCTTTCTTCTCTTTTCAGCATGGAATAACCCTTTACTTGTTCCTTTGCAGCCTACGCATGCTGACGCAGCTACTCACCTGATATTTAACATTCCTATAATCACAACTATGAATGTCCACTGTGGGTATTTTTTCCATGATTATTTATTCTATCATTGAAGCATATTTTATGTCATACCAAAGTGTCATAATCACCGATTTTTTTTTTTCATTTAGAAAGTCAGAAAATGATAAATCACTATGAATTGCATTAAGCCTGTTCTGATCTAGATTTTCTATATACTTTAACATGCCATGTTCACAATGTCACAACTCAGAAATGCAACAGTGAAGTGTTGTAATTACCAATGTACATAGTGTCGGAACATTGAGATGTTTTGGTAATGAGGAAGGAGGGACATGCCATGTTCACAGGGTCATATTTGAAAAAATGGTACTGTAAAATTTCCTAAAGTTCAGGATTTTGATAGTCTGTTCCATTGTCTCTCACACCTCAGTGTCATAATTTTTAGATGTTTTTATAACCAGGGGGTAGGTTTATAGCAAGAAGCAGAAAGTGCCATCACCCGTTGCTCATCCTCGGTTAACCATATATTCTCATATGCCATGTTCTAAATGTCCCATTTATATTAAAAAGTTCTTGTAAAATGCAAGATTTTAAGACTTTTGATGATCAGAAGGTAAGGTCGTGGTAAATATGCAGAAAGTGCCTGTGAACTTATGTTTTGCCTTTGTCTTATTTACTTATTGTGTTTGTGTTATTGTGAGTTTTGAAAATTGGTTTACAATTTTCTGAAATGTGTTTCACACAAAAATTATATTTGGATAGTCACTTACATATTCCCCTTTACTGAGGATAAATACAGTAATCCATCCCGATTAGTACTTTTAAAAATTACTGTAAAGAGCCATCTACAGGTGAAAGGCGGCATAACATCACAGCAGCAGCATTTAGGGCAGAAGAAGAAGCTGGCGAATAAGAAGCCAGATTCAGCCTCGTTAATGCAATACCATTGGGTGAGGTGGAAAAATATTTCTTGCTCTGAATCCTAACATTTTTATAGGAGGTGTTCTAGTACTTCTTGCCTCAGATAAAACTACCAATACACTTAATTTCTACTCCATCAATATCAGCAGCGTTATCGGTACTGAGTCCTAAATGTACGTCCTGTCATCATATAAAATGTCAAAAGTTTCGACTGCATTCAACTGATCAAATTTCTCTTCGATGACAGTTATAATGTTATCCAAAATACATCCGAAACAAATTTGCACTGTTTTTTTTTATCCAGAAGAGCATCATCATGAGACTCAAAGCATACCTGTTTTTTCTTCTTTCCAGGAGGAAGGATTGTTCAGATGCAAACATTGGTCCAAAATCAATGTACTCTCCTATCGCTGTTGCTTCTTTAAATCCTTCATTTGAACGTCGATATTGAGGGTTGATATCGTACAAATTGTAGTTTTCTTTTAAAGCAAATTATATTAAAATATGAGCCTCTGTTATAGTTGTCTTGGAAGTTTCGGAAGGTATAATAGACCCCCTTGTGCCCTCAGCTAAAATATGATAAAATACAACAAAATGTATTTACATAGAACAGCATTTATGGTTACATGTATATTACAATTAAGATAAATATACAAAAGTATTAAAATACAAATGTACAGTCCTAGCATAATCATGCTGTCCAACTGTCTTTTTTGCTTGTCAAGTTCTCCAAGAAATCTGTGTCGTAATTTTAAATATTCTAACTAAGGATGCATCGAGAGAATTCTTCTGCTAGCCGTTCGAAGATCAAAGTCCTTGGCTGAATATGATGTCCTTGAATGTTGGTCATTATTGGCCATTCCCAGTGATATTGACTTACATACTTAATTGTTTAACAAAAACATTCACATTTCTTGCAAATATCAAGTGGGTTAAGGTTTTGCTAAGAAATCCGAATAAGTAGAGATGAGGTTTATATTGCAATAATGAGAAGTGCATTTCTGGGTGGGCTCAAACCACTAACCTTTCAATTAACAGAGACTCACGTGTGTCCCTTTTCTCCATTTGCAAGCTTAAAAAAAAGAAAATAATGCTTTTTTCTTACCAGCCTGCGATATACAAGGCAATATTTGTATTTCATCTTTCACAAGCTGTATGGATTTCATGAAAAGCAAGTTGTTCCAGAAAGAAAATGAAAACTTGCGTTAAACAAAATCAAGCTGTACGTAATCATCCATAGTGATACATTTTGTAAGACAAGACAGGAAGAAAAGCACTGCTGGGATTTGAACTCAGCATCTCCTGTTTAAGAGGAAAGCATGTTAACCAAATCAGCCAAAGTGCCGTCAGTGTATCAACACCATGTCTGAGTCAGTGATTGCAGCTGACTGTCACTGGAGGACAGTTCATCGTGAACAAGTCAGCCTGCATAATGAGGGGGAAGAGACTGACTTCTGTGATGCAGTATCGACAGATACTAACCTTCTGTCCAACTGTTCTCTGCTGCATTCTGGATTAGCAGGTAAATATTGGTTTCCATGCGTGTGTAGGGGTTTTGTGTATTTACTGGGACAATTATTAATTGTAGCAGTAAGTCACAAAATGATTCTTTAATGGCTATTAGAAAACCGACCTTGCGGGTTAACTCATTAACGCACACACACAGATACTAATACACTTATTAATACATAAAATGTGCATATAAACATAACAGATCTTAAGAGTGTGGGTTAGCAGAATACAAAAGGTATATATTAAATCATGAAGAGTTCCAAACCAAGAGGGACATACATTCAGTATATCATTCATTTAGACCGTTTCATAAATGAACTTGGTTATAACTTCTACATTAGATACTCAAAACAAGTACATAACTCTTAGGAATTAAATTGATATCAACTGGTTGGGATAACAATTGAATTCTCGAGCAGTAATGCAGTGAAGTAATAAGTGAATACTCATCCAATCTCTGGGGATTCAGATCTCCTGCTGACTCAAAGAAACAGTTGCAGGCTGTTGCTGTCCAATCCGCACTCTCTGGCTCGGTGCCAGTGCGGTGCCTGTTGCCTGTACTGTGCGGCTTGCGATGGTGCGCTGCAGATGCTCACTGACCGGCTAGTTAGTGTTGGCTTTAACTAGCAAAGTTTGCGCACAGGAGAAAAGATGACTGTGGGTCCCAGCAAGTCAGGAAGAAGACCGGTTCGTTCCTGATGAAGCGCTAGTTCTGAATGGTGATTCAGCTGTCCACAGTTCCGACCTGTTCACGAGGCCTGCTACTGGTGCTAACCTCAGGTGGATCCTCTGGTTACTCTCTGGCAACCTCCGCTCTTGACTCTTAGAACAAAGGAAAGTTCTGGCACTCGGACACACTGGCCGTTCCGTGGTTGTCCAGGCTGAGTCTCAGGATGGTCAGGAGGCGCTCTGCGAGAATGTCCTGCCCTTGGGAGCCTTCTGCTCCTGGGCCGTCCTGCCCTGGAATTCTCCTTTGAATTCCCTTTAGAAAAGTCCACAGAATTCTCCTGAATCTTACTACAGGCTCTCTGTGTTTCCTGTTTTTACCTGGAGGAACTTCAGCTCGTTGATTGGCTGAAAGTTCCATGGGCATGAGAGTCCCACGTGGGTTACACGGCCCTACCAGTCCCTGATTGGTTGATCAAGGTGAGATATGAGTCATTTACTCCTGACACCTAGGAATGCAGTCCAGATGTCCATCTGGCACTCCCTAGACAGATAGGCGCCAATGGATGACCATTGATCATGATAGCCAGGCTTAGCTAAGTGCATCCCCCTTTGGGAGCTGTCCCTTATCAAAGGAAACCTTAAATCAGCCTGCATGAATAGTTTCTCTGTAGCTGCACCACAGAGATGAACAGAGATGGGGCCTCATTTGGGAAGGCTCAGAACACTTAATTCTTTCTTATTAATAAGCATCGCTGCTACAACACATATGCAGTTTGAGCAAACATAAGACAATAACCAAGTACCACAAACTACCAGGCATCTAGTATCATTTGCAGTTTAGGTGGGGAGCTGCATCACCATGTGTAGGCTGCAAAGGAACAAGTAATAGGTCTATTCCATGCTTAAAAGAAAAGAAAGAAAA
This sequence comes from Lepisosteus platostomus, assembly GCF_059453375.1. Taxonomy (NCBI): domain Eukaryota; kingdom Metazoa; phylum Chordata; class Actinopteri; order Semionotiformes; family Lepisosteidae; genus Lepisosteus; species Lepisosteus platostomus. The sequence goes on along the minus strand of NC_142615.1, from coordinate 10,549,537 downwards.
CACAACATTTCAGCCGTGGAGCCCTCACACCTGAAGAAGCCTCCACGGCTGAAATGTTGTGTTTTCTTTCTTCTCTTTTCATCTAGTGTCATTAGCCTTTTAACAGTTCCTGTCAAAATAAAATAGAAATGGATAACATTCTAGAGAGAGTATGAAATACCAAGGTACAATTTAAAACATATCTCTTCCACTACAACCACAATATTTTGGAGAGATCGTTGAACCTCACTGTTCTGACATGTCCGTTAGCCTCCGTCCTGCTTCAGCAATGAATGTGGCGGGGCACATTCTGAGGGAGATGAGGTCAATCAGGTGGCAGGAAAACCACACTATGCTTTTTTTTGAGATCCTGAAAAGGAAAGAAGGGCCATGTATATGTGTGCAGCTGGATATGTAATTGCAGGTGGGGTAGCAAATTCTGCTGAAGCCCCACTGCCTGGTGTGGACGGTAGCTGTGCATGTTGCAGCAGAATTGTGCATGTGAGATCAAGGGGGCATGTCATGTGTTTCAGCACTTCACTCCATTCAGTAGCACATGATTCCCCGAGTTCTTTGGAAGACCTGTGGACCGATCTTTCACGATGAAGAATTCCTTAAGAAGAATAGATCTCGGCCCACCATCCCAATGCCTCCGTCTCAAAACAGCAACCTCCCACTGCCCTTAGTCTGCAAGGCAGTCCTTTCAAGAGCGATGACAACGCCGGGACCTTCGTTGCCTATTGTACGAGCTTAACTTTTGTGCTCATCAATTCAACGCTCTTTCCATCAACTCATCTTGTCTTTTGACGCTTCGTGTTTTGCGCTCCTTTGACTATCGGCATATCGGGTGACTGCAAACACTGAAGTTCTTGCTTACGGAGTGTGGAACATTGTTTTCAAGTGATCGCTGTTCTGTCATGTTGACGCCGAGTGAATCTTTCTTTGGCAACATGGGCAGGCTGACAGCAGTGCGAGCGAAAGTAATGGCAAATTTCTTGACTTATTTCTGAATGTGAATGTTCTTTAGAAAAGGGATGCGGCGTTGCTTCTCGCCCGTGTAAAGGTCACTCATTCCAGACGTGGTTATGAGCGAACAGTTGCCGCAAGTGTTTGAAAAGAGCAAGAGAGGAAGCAGCCCTGCCCCGTGTGAGGATCAAACTCAGGCCCTTCAGATGACGAGACTGACGCACTACCAATTACGCCAACAAGCCCAGCTGCAGTACACACACCGGAAAGTTTGCCTCACATGGATTTCAGTCGCCCATTCCCTAATCTTTAGACGCCCTCTGCTGAATGTTGCATTTGCCTTTTGATCTCACCGATACATTTTTGGTCTGTTTCTGTTGCGAGTCCGTCTTTCAGATCTCACCTAGCACAAGTCTCTGTGGCTGAAGTGGCCTCTCTGCTTCAGCATCGTGCCCTCACTCAGCCATTAAAAATGTCACTCGGACTTCTGACATGCTGACATGAAATGCCAAGAGAGAGGGGAGGAGTGACGCTTAAGCCAGAGAGAAGATGAAAAGGGGGCGTGGCTGCGAAACGCTTGACAGCTGCACGATGCTCTCCATGTAAGGCGGGACCACAGGCTAAAGGACACCTTTCGGCACATCAAGCGCTAAGCACACACCTGGAGGATGCGGGAATTGATCCTGCTATCTCCCACATGCAAAGCAAGCGCTGTACCATACAAGCCAACCCCCCTCGCGAGGACTTATGCCTCGGCGTCACCTAGTGCCGCTTGTTCCCCTCTTACCGGGCACAGTTCACTGCCCTTCGTCTGCAAGGCAGTCGTGTAATTGCAGCTTTCTTGACTTATTGATGAAGGTCTGACTGGACGAGCGAATGGCGCCTCTCCCCATCCTCAAGCTCGCTGACAGATTGAAATGGAAAGTGCTGCTGTGGCTCGTTGGTCTAGTGGTATGATTCTCGCTTAGGGTGCGAGAGGTCCCGGGTTCAACTCCCGGACGAGCCCTCGTGTGCTCTTTTCCTCCTCTTCCACAAGACTGGGAACTGATATCCACATCACTTCGCAGCGTCTTCTTATGGCAAACGATGGAATGTGACTAATGACTGAACGAGCCTGGTGAATTCTCATCATGTGGCACAATGAGAGCGTGCAGTCAGCTGTCCAAGGCGGCAACCTCATTGCTCGTTCAAAAGAACACGTACTGAAAACTCATCACCACTGTGTCGTAGATGAGCACCGCGATCGCTTGTTGTCATGCGTCCTTACTTGGGAAATGCAGAAGCAAAAACTGCCCTCTCTCAGCCACCGAAACGTGTGCGGCTCGCCTTGCGCTCTCTGCGCCTCACATATTTGTCGAGCTGTCTGCTCTTCTTTCTGTTGAAGTAATCAAGTTACGGGGCGTCCTGCAGCCTATGATGTTCTCACTGAGAGCTTTCAAGATTTGAAGGAAAACTACGAGCTTGATGGCTCAAGTCGAACGAATGTGATTGTTAAGCAATCGATGATCAAAAGCACGTCTTCTAACAATTCGTGAGAGTATTATCAGCACTGTTTTCACTCGGATATACTTTTCACTTGCTAAGCTGACAAATTGGACGAGAAAATGCCGGAGACGCACTCAGTGCAGACTGAGGTTGGGAAGGAGGTGTGGCCCTTCAACGCTTGACAACTGAAGGACATTCTCTCCGCAACGGAGGAGCACCTGTCAGAAGTCGCAGAAGCTAAACAAGAGCACCGGGCTTCCGGAGATCCAAACTCAGACCTGGAGGATGCGGGCATCGATCCTGCTACCTCTTGCATGCTAAGCAAGCGCTCTACCATTTGAGCTAATCCCCCTCTCTTCATGCGTCTCGGCATCATGTCTTACCGCCTCTGCCCCTCTTACCGGGCACCGCCCACTGCCCTTGGTCTGCAAGGCAGTCCTTTCAAGTGCGATAACGACGCTGAGACCTTCGTTGCCTATTGTACGAGCTGAACTTTTGTGCTCATCAATTCAACGCTCTTTCCATCCACTCATCTTGTCTTTTGACGCTTCGTGTTTTGCGCTCCTTTGACTATCGGCATATCGGGTGACTGCAAACACTGAAGTTCTTGCTTACGGAGTGTGGAACATTGCTTTCAAGTGATCGCTGTTCTGTCATGTTGACGCCGAGTGAATCTTTCTTTGGCAACATGGGCAGGGTGACAGCAGTGCGAGCGAAAGTAATGGCAAATTTCTTGACTTATTTCTGAATGTGAATGTTCTTTAGAAAAGGGATGCGGCGTTGCTTCTCGCCCGTGTAAAGGTCACGCATTCCAGACGTGGTTATGAGCGAACAGTTGCCGCAAGTGTTTGAAAAGAGCAAGAGAGGAAGCAGCCCTGCCCCGTGTGAGGATCAAACTCAGGCCCTTCAGAAGACGAGACTGACGCACTACCAATTACGCCAACAAGCCCAGCTGCAGTACACACACCGGAAAGTTTGCCTCACATGGATTTCAGTCGCCCGTTCCCTAATCTTTAGACGCCCTCTGCTGAATGTTGCATTTGCCTTTTGATCTCACCGATACATTTTTGGTCTGTTTCTGTTGCGAGTCCGTCTTTCAGATCTCACCTAGCACAAGTCTCTGTGGCTGAAGTGGCCTCTCTGCTTCAGCATCGTGCCCTCACTCAGCCATTAAAAATGTCACTCGGACTTCTGACATGCTGACATGAAATGTCAAGAGAGAGGGGCGGAGTGACGCTTAAGCCAGAGAGAAGATGAAAAGGGGGCATGGCTACGAAACGCTTGACAGCTGCACGATGCTCTCCATGTAAGGCGGGACCACAGGCTAAAGGACACCTTTCGGCACATCAAGCTCTAAGCACGCACCTGGAGGATGCGGGAATTGATCCTGCTATCTCCCACATGCAAAGCAAGCGCTGTACCATACAAGCCAACCCCCCTCGCTGGGACTTATGCCTCGGCGTCACCTAGTGCCGCTTGTTCCCCTCTTACCGGGCACAGTTCACTGCCCTTCGTCTGCAAGGCAGTCGTGTAATTGCAGCTTTCTTGACTTATTGATGAAGGTCTGACTGGACGAGCGAATGGCGCCTCTCCCCATCCTCAAGCTCGCTGACAGATTGAAATGGAAAGTGCTGCTGTGGCTCGTTGGTCTAGTGGTATGATTCTCGCTTAGGGTGCGAGAGGTCCCGGGTTCAACTCCCGGACGAGCCCTCGTGTGCTCTTTTCCTCCTCTTCCACAAGACTGGGAACTGATATCCACATCACTTCGCAGCGTCTGCTTATGGCAAACGATGGAATGTGACTAATGACTGAACGAGCCTGGTGAATTCTCATCACGTGGCACAATGAGAGCGTGCAGTCAGCTGTCCAAGGCGGCAACCTCATTGCTCGTTCAAAAGAACACGTACTGAAAACTCATCACCACTGTGTCGTAGATGAGCACCGCGATCGCTTGTTGTCATGCGTCCTTACTTGGGAAATGCAGAAGCAAAAACTGCCCTCTCTCAGCCACCGAAACGTGTGCGGCTCGCCTTGCGCTCTCTGCGCCTCACATATTTGTCGAGCTGTCTGCTCTTCTTTCTGTTGAAGTAATCAAGTTACGGGGCGTCCTGCAGCCTATGATGTTCTCACTGAGAGCTTTCAAGATTTGAAGGAAAACTACGAGCTTGATAAAAGAATCAATTTAATTGTTTCTTGAAAAACGGATCCTTCTAAATATCGGAAGTCCAACGTCTCATGGAAACTGTCTGTGTGACGGTCTAACGTGATAACGTGATAACCACTACACTCTGGAAACGGTGGGAAATTGTGCCCAGTGGCCCAGTGCTGAGCTACGCCAATGCTATTCAGGGGCTATTCAGGGGCCAATGCTATTCGATGTAAATTGAATGCTATTCAACTCGCCAATGCTATTCAGGGGTGGAAAAGGGTGGAGCCGTGTGTGTCTTTTGTTCAAAGACACCCCCATCTCAGAGCCGGAAGTACAGGCCTTCCTCTCGCAGGTCCACAAAGATGTTATTTTTTAAGAAGATCCTGCGAAAGTCGGCCATCCGCCTCTCAGCCCTGCAGTAGGCCAGGCTGAGAGAGAAGCAGTCCTTCACCCTGGCAATGCACAGCCTGACAAGGTCTGGCTTCAGGCCATTGTACATCATGAGGTTCCTCCTCTCCCAGACAGCTGTCCTCGTTAGGCTGAGGAGGAGGTTCACTAAAATGGCGTTAACCCCCCTCTCAGACCCGCGGTACCCAAAGAGGAACAGCTCTTTCCAGGGCACCCCGTCAAGAACAGCTCCTCGAACAGAGCGAAACAGGCCATCCAGCAGATCCGTCAAGTACGCCCTGGCTCGAGCTGGGGGAAGATCTTACCCCAGAACACCTCTGAGACCGGCACTCTGAAGCGTTTCGCCACCATCAGCCTGTAGAACATGCTGGTGGTGAACCCCAGGAGGTCCACCCCACGGTCCCCCCACTTCACCCTCAGCTCCGGCCAGGCCGGGCCTGCTGCCCCGTCTTGTAGATGGAGCTTCTCCAGCCAACTGTCCGGGAGACCGAGTTTGAGCTGCTCGTAATCCTGACGGATCTTACTGACAGGCAGCTCGTCGTCGACCTCTCGCACAGCGTCGACAATAGCCTGGGTGGGCAGAAATCCGTCCTTTACTTCATAAAGAAGATCCTTGACCTTGGATATGCCAGCCTCGTAGAGCTGCCTGTTCCATCGAGACACCAGCAGGGGGTTGAGGAACAGAGGCTGTTCCAGAATCTGGGCCCGGGTCTCCGGCGTGTAGGAGACATGCTGGGACATGAACTACCCCCTCGCCAGCAGGACCTCCCTGTAAAAGGAGGGCAGATGTTTTATCAACCCCGGAGTCAGCCTCACCAGGAGAGTCTCCTGCCCCAAGCCCCCGCAAGTCTCGAGGTAGCTTCCCATACCAATCTTCCAAATGCTGACATTATCCAGGTCAAGGAACTTCTTCACTACTTTCAGCCTAAAGCTTTTCAGCTTCAGGCCTACATCACACAGCTTCAGCCCACCCCTGGAGATTTTCCCAATGAGGGTGTCATGAGTGACCCGCGGAGGCTTCCCCTCCCACACGAATCCCACCACCAGTTGCCTAATCTCATTCTCTACCCGTTCAGGAAGAGGCATCACAGACAGTGGGTACCACAAGAGGGACAGGCACAGTGTGTTAACGAGCAGGACCCTTCCCTTTAGGGTCAGGGACCTGTGTCTCCACCGATTTAATTTGCCCTCATCTTAATGAGCTTCTCCTTCCACAGGAGAAGCCCAGTGGCCTGCTCATCAGCGTTAATGTAGATGCCAAGGACCTTCAGGTGACCCGTCTCAACCCTGAAAGGGTAACCGAAGAGCGGGGCAAGGTCTGCCCTCCCCACCGGCATGACCTCAGACTTCTCCAAGTTTACCTTGGCGCCCGAGGCAGCGCAGTAGGCCTGCACCACCTCTAAAATGGCCGAGATCTCCGCCACCTCTGCCAACGTCAGTCTGGTGTCGTCAGCATATTGGTAGATCAACGAGGTGGCGGTGCCCCCAGGCAAGGTCACTGGAAAGAAGCTCGTGAGGGAACCATTCACCTTGACACAGCTCACGATCCCCTTGTACACGAGCCTCACCCAGGAGATGAAGGCCTCGCCGAAGCCAAAGCTCTTCAAGACCTCAAACAGGAAGGAATGCTCCACCCTGTCGAAGGCCTTCTCCTGGTCCAGTTTCAGGACGTATCCACCCCTCGGCTGCTCCCGCATAAGGTCCACAACATCTCTGATGGAGCACACCGTGTCCGTGATGTCTCTCCACTTGACGCAGTAGGTCTGCGAAGGCGACAGGATCCTGGGCAGAACCTTCCCGAGCCTGAGGGAGAGAACACGAGTTAGTATCTTATAGTCTGTGTTCAACAGACTGATCGGGCGAAAGTTTTTCAAAAGGGAGGGATCCCCCTGCTTTTTGTAGACAAGAGAGATCACCCCCCTTCTCATAGATGGGGTCAGAGCGCCGGTCCTGGCAATCTCCTGGAACACCTCCAGAAGGAGGGGCCCCAGGGACTGCTGAAAGTGTCTGTAGAGCTTGGAGGAGAGCCCGTCCCACCCAGGGCTCTTGTTAGGAGACGAGCCCCGAAGTGCTTCAAGCACTTCCTCCAAGCTCAGCGCACTGTCACAGAGCTCACGATCGCTCTGTGACAGGCGGGTACTCACCCAAGCCAGCATGGCCCAGGTCTGCTGCTCATCCACCACTTCGGCCAGAACAAGGCGCTATAAAAAGAAAACACCTCATTCCTAACGGCCTCGGGGGCAGAGAGCCGCACACCGTCCTCTCCCACCAGCTCCTCGATGAAGGAGCTGCGCTGCCTCTCCTGCTCCAGGCCGAAAAAGAACCTCATGCTCTTCTCGCCCTTGGCAAGATACTGGGCTCTGCTGCGCACCCTGGCTCCTCTCCACTTCTCCTCCTCCAGGGCTTGCAGCTCACCCCTCAGCTCCAGCAAGAGCTCGCAGCCCCCGCCGTGATCTGCCAGGAGCCCGAGCTCTGAGGTGATCCGAGCCCGAAGCTGTCTCTCCCGCCTGGCCTTCTCCCGCCCCCGGGACAGGCCATACTAGATACTGAACTCTTTGATGGCGTACTTGAGATTATCCCACCAGACCAGCTTTTCTGACCTATACAGGGGACACTGCAGCTGCTGCCGGATAAGGTCTTCTATGCCCTGACAGAATGAAGCCTCCCCAGGAGCGCCTTATTAAAGCACCAGAGGCCGGGGCACCGGTCCTCCTGTGCCCCTGCTAGAGAAAAGTGAAGCACAGCATGGTCGCTCAGGGTCATGAACACATAGCGCATCTGGCTCAGGCACGGGAAGAGACTCATGTGCCCCTGCAACAGGTCGATCCGGCTCTGTCTCAAGACACCTTCGACGACCTGCCGCCGAGAAAGGTCCCTCCGCGCACACTAAGCCTGACGCCACGCATCCACGAACCAGTGAGCTTCCGCACTGCGCTCCAGGAAGCTGCGAGCAGCACTGCTCTTAAAGGTCATCCCAACCGCGACATCGAGCGCACTCAGTGCACAGTTAAAATCTCCGACGACCAGCCCTGGCTGCTGAAAGCAGCTCGCCTCCAGCTGCTTGAAGAAGGCGAGCCGCTCAGCTTCCCCATTGGGGGCGTAGATGTTGCTCAGCAGCACGGACTGTCCAGGAAACCCAAGACAGACCTGCAGGGGCTGGCCCTACGTGTCGCGGTGCAGGAGCCTTACGCTCTCGTACACTCCCCTCCTCACCAGCACAGCCACCCCCCTCCTGCACAGGCTGGAGGTGTTGCTGTAAAACAGCTCCCCGTCCCACTGTGCTCGCACCTTCCGGACACACTCCTCGTCCCAGAAGGTCTCCTGGAGGCAGACAACATCCGTCCGCCCCAGCAGAGCTAACACTGCCCCCAGCTTTGCTCAGTCCCTCAGCCCGTTGGCGTTTAAAGAGGCGAAAGTTGCCATCACGCATATGGCCATAAGAGTGAAATTAATTCTCCGGCCCGCGCGACAGTTCCCCCGCCCTTTCTGCCACATTCTCATTGCCAACACTTGCCGCTTCCTCCCCACCTCCTGTCTCCGCCACCGCAGAGACATCAGGGATGGGTCTGCGGACAACTCTTGAACTGGGCTTCAGGTTGGGCTGAGGCCTGACGTGGTGCCACTGGATTCCAGCCTTCGAGGGCCCAGGCGGTTGTACCCCGGCTATCCCACAGCTGGGGAACCGCTGACGGTGATGGTGGTGGTGGTGCTGGTGCCGTCGCCTCCTCCCTCTGCCTCTCTCCCTGCACAGGCTTGGGTGTCAAAAGCCCACTGGTACGCTGAGGGGCAGCCTCTGGTGGTGGTGGTGCCCGTAGGATCTCAGCTGCACCACGCTGCACCGCCGCATGTTGTGGAGCAACCTCCCTCTGCTTCTCTTGCGGCACAGAGTGGGATGCAGCAGGATTGTTAGGGCAACGGGGCGCCTCTGCTGGTGGAGATGCTGGCTGGTCCCCGGCTCCTTTCTGCTGCGCTGTACCCAGGATTGGAGGGGCCTCCTCTGCCTCTCTCCCATCACCGGCTGGGGCGTTGCTGGCTCACTGGGGTCCTGGGGCTCCGCTGCTAGCAACTCTCCATGCTCAGCTGCAGTGGCCACTCGTAGTCCATCTTCAACCCCCTCAGCGTTGCGGGCAGCTGCTCCTGCGGCGGCTGGATCTTCCGGCTCTGGCTCGCAGTTGCAGCTCATGAGCGCATGGAGGCAGTCCGGGCACTTGGCAGCGGTGCATTTCCTGGCGCGATGGCCGGGCTGTCTGCACTCATAGAAGAGGAACTCAGGGCAGTCCTTGGCGATGTGCCCCAAGTCCAGGCAGACATGACACACCCTTTGTTGCTGGTCGTGGAGGACCCTGAAGTACTGCCCCCCCTCTGCCGTGGCGAAGCGGGTGCTGTATGGCAACGAGGCTACATGATCGGGAAAGCGAATCCGAACAAACCTCGTGCCATCAGCAATGGTGGTCCCGGGGTAGTGGCGCATCCTGATGTCCGAAATGACTCTCACCCCCCAGCTACTCAGCTTCTCCTTGATAGTCTAATCTGAGATATATGCCGGGAGGTGGAGGAAGGACACCACTACCTCCTTCCGCTCCAGCCAGCGGCAGTAGCAGGGTGTGCCCTGCACATCCAGCCCCACAGCCACCGCGTCCACATGTTCTTTTGAGTCCAGAGTCAGTTCAAACTCTTTTGGCGTCTGGGGGCGGCAGGCAAAAAGAGAGCCCTCCCCACAGACGCCGTACACAGCTGCGATAATAGCACCCGCAGACGGTTTCTCCACGCCGCTCACATCCACCACAACAGTATGCGCCCTTGCAAAAACCCGCCAGGGGGGTCGGTCCAAATTCCTCATCCTTCTCTTACCTACACTACAATAACATTCTCTGCCTCCATGTTTTTTCCTTCCATTAAAACACAAACAGGACTCAGAAAGCAACAAAAAAGCAACAAAAAAACCCCAAAAGTCTCTCCCCTCCCCAAACAGAGCTAGGCTGAAGGGGAGGGCTTCAAAAATCAACCAAAAACACCAAAAAAACACAAAAAAACAAAGTCTAACTTAAGACAAACAAATCCTCTGTTCCTCTTCTTCTTCTCCTTCTTATAGAGAGAACAGCTCCGTCACCTCTTTTACGACGCTGCTTTTTTGAGAGCTGCTGCTGTGCTTTGACATCTGAGCTCTGTGGAAAACGATCTCAATACAATTCTGAAAAACGCGACTCCCCGAACGCCAGCCGAACAAGTCTCCACAGCGGAAGCGCTGTGTCTCTTTTCAGCTGGCGATAAACCTTTCCTCGATCCTTTGCGGACTTGTAAAACTGTTCATGATCAGTTTTACAAGCTCCTGCGCTTAAAAGCTTACAGCACCTGGTATTCCCAGGCGGTCTCCCATCCAAGTACTAACCAGGCCCATCTCTGTTTATCTTCCGAGATCAGGCGTGCTCAAGGGGGTGTGGCCATAAGCAAGAGCAAGGATCGCTGGCACCCTTCTTATAGAGAGGACAGCTCCATCACCTCTTTTACAACGCTGCTTTTTTTCCCTTGCGTTTTTCTCTTCTTCCCACGTTCTCTCTCTTCACTGCCTTCGTCCCCGCTCTATTTCACTTCAGCCTTTCACTCTTGCTTCCTTCCAATGAGGACGGAGCTGCGGGAGAAAGGGCGCTATAGAGGATCGCTGTGGAGAGCTGCTGCGGTGCTTTGACATCTGAGCTCTGTGGAAAACGATCTCAATACAATTCTGAAAAACGCGACTCCCCGAACGCCAGCCGAGCAAGTCTCCACAGCCGAAGCGCTGTGTCTCTTTTCAGCTGGCGATAAACCTTTCCTCGATCCTTTGCGGACTTGTAAAACTGTTCATGATCAGAATAAAAAAAACGCTCACGCTAATACACAAGCACCCGTGTCTCGCCAGAGCTGACAAATAAACAGACGGACAAGCCGCACTGCACTTGTGAACAGGGGAATGAGCGAGCGAGCGGGGATAGGGCGCCTCCTGCGCTTAAAAGCACCTGGTATTCCCAGGCGGTCTCCCATCCAAGTACTAACCAGGCCCATCCCTGTTCAGCTTCCAAGATCAGGCATGCTCAAGGGGGTGTGGCCGTAAGCTAGAGCAAAGCTCGCTGGCACCCCACTTATAGAGAGGACAGCTCTGTCACCTCTTTTACGACGCTGCTTTTTTTCCCCTGCGTTTTTCTCTTCTTCCCACGTTCTCTCTCTTCACTGCCTTCGTCCCCGCTCAATTTCACTTCAGCCTTTCACTCTTGCTTCCTTCCAATGAGGACGGAGCTGCGGGAGAAAGGGCGCTATAGAGGATCGCTGTGGAGAGCTGCTGCTGTGCTTCGACATCTGAGCTCTGTGGGAAACGATTTCAATACAATTCTGATAAACGCGACTCCCAGAACGCCAGCCGAACAAGTCTTGAAGTGGAAATCTAATAAGTAAATTGATTCTTAAAATGTAGAGAGCTTTGCAAGAAATATATTGGTGCTTTAAGATGTAGCGGTGAGGCTTAAATAATAAGGCAGAATTAAGTGTTTCTGAGCTTCCCAAATGAGGCCCCATTTCTCTGTTCATCTCTGTGGTGCAGCCACAGAGAAACTATTCATGCAAGATGTTTTCTTTTGATAAGGACAGCTCCCACAGGGGGATGCACTTAGCTAAGCCTGGCTATCATGATCAATGGTCATCCATTGGCGCCTATCTGTTTAGGGAGTGCCAGTTGGACATCTGGACTGCATTACTAAGTGTCAGGACTAAGTGACTCATATCTCACCTTGATCAACCAATCAGGGACTGGTAGGGCCGAGTAACCCACGTGGGACTCTGATGCCCATGGAACTTTCAGCCAATCAATGAGCTGAAGTTCCTCCAGGTAAAACAGGCAACACAGAGAGCCTGGGAGATTGAGATTGAGATTCAGATTCAGACAAGATTCAGATTCAGATTCAACAATTCTAAAGGGAATTCAAAGGAGAATCCCAAGGGCAGGACATTCTCACAGCGCGCCTCCTGACCATCCTGAGACTCAGCCCGGACAACCACGGAACGGCCAGTGTGTCCGAGTGCCAGAACTTTCCTTTGTTCTAAGAGTCTAGAGTGGAGGTTGCCAGAGAGTAACCAGCAGCAGGCCTCGTGAACAGGTCGGAACTGTGGACAGCTGAATCACTATTCAGAACTAGCTCTTCATCAGGAACGAACCAGTCCTCTTCCTGACTTGCTGGGACCCACAGTCATCTTTTCTCCTGTGCACAAACTTTGCTAGTTAAGCCAACAGTGAGCATCAGCAGCGCACCGTCGCAAGCCGCACAGCACAGCCTGGCACGGAGCCAGAGAGCGCGGATTGGACAGCAACAGCCTGCAACTGTTTCTTTGTGCCCGCAGGAGATCTGAATCCCCAAAGATTGGATGAGTATTCAACTTCAATGCATTACAGCTCGAGAATTCAATTGTTATCCAAACCAGTTGATATCAATTTAATTCCTAAGAGTTATGTACTTGTCTGAGTATCTAATGTAGAAGTTGTAACCAAGTTCACTTTACGAAACGGTCTTAATGAATGATATACTGAATGTATGTCCTCTTGATATGTGTAACACTTTGTAACTGATTGAATATATACCTTTTGTATTCTGATAACCCTCTCGATAAGATCTGTTAGGTTTACATGCATATTCTATGTATTAATAAATGTATCCTCGTGTGTTAGTACCTGTGTGTGTGCGTTGTTTGAGTTATGTCGCATGGTTGGATTCTAAAGCCATCAAAAGAATCAACTTTGTGATTTACTGCTACAATTAATAATTGTCTCAGTAAATGCCCAAACCCTACAGAACTGGTGCCTTCAGAGAGCCACTATGATTACATATTTGGCGTCCCTGGACCGGTTTTCCCTACATTATTTGGCGTCCTTGGGTCAGCTTAATCTATAAAGATAATATATTTCAAGGATGTAAATGCTGTGCTACAGTACGTGCAGAATTTTAGAAAACAGTGTATCAACAAAGTACACTGTTTAGGTTACTTTAGAAGACAATGTACCAAAACAATATATGCTTTCTGGGTCGTTAGAATTAGCTGAAAGTAACTGATTAGCTTTGAATAACAAATCTAGTGCTTCTTCTCTCGCTTTTTGATGTAATCTGTTTTCTCTTAGGGAAAGGGGAACTTTTAGAAAGGACAAAGCGCTGAGCTTTTTTACAGCGCAACATCTTTTAAAAACCCTGTACTGCTTGTAACAAATTGAGTCTCTGGTTGCACTTTGCGAAGTGGCAGCAGGGCTTGCAATATTGAAATAAAGACCTTACTCAGGTGAGAACTCTCTCTTGTGGCTTCCTTGATAGTTCCATAACAATTTGGGGGCTCGTCCGGGATCAGAAACCTGAACGCGAACGGCTGCTGAAACTCCATCTGGACCCTGACAATTTTAGCAAAATTGGACGAACCTCAGAGGATAAATTGTTTATCCTTCCAGAGACGCGTCTGGAGAATTGGCAGCTGTCTGACGCCAGTAAGTGATCCTTAAAAATTAATAGTTTGAGAAGCGAGCCACAGGGGTGTTCTCACGTGGGTTTGATGAGTCTGGGACTCATATAAAGAACTTATCTTAACACAGACGTGTGGTTTTTGCTCTGCGGAGTAGTTGATGTGATAAGGTTCTAAGTAAGGCACCGATTGGTAAAAATGGGAAATTAAAATTCAAAGATGAAAATGGGACCGAGCAGTCCAGCAAAAGTACATGTACGACAAATTCAGAGAAACAATTATAGCCTGGGTTAGAGTAAAAAAAATGTTTTATGTTCATGAACTGTAAAGCTAGGGTAATAGGTGTAAGGGAACTTGCACATAATTTATATATGATAATTAGGGGCCCATAACTATGAAGGATCTTTGTAAGTGAATCAGAATGGACGGAGGAAAGTTGAATTAGGAAAAATAAGTTTTCTGAAGAAGGGGAAACTAAGAAGAGAAGGAGAAGAACGGAAAGAAAGCGAATTGGAAAGCTTATGTAATGGAAAGAGGAATCACAGAAATAATGGGAAGCTTCAAAAAAGACTAGTCTTGAAACTAAAGAACAGCAAGCTGCAGCTAAAGTCATGACCATGCCTTCTAAAAAGAAAAAGTCTCCACCAAAACTAGAAAGCGGTCCGGAGCCAAAGCCTTTTCACTTGTTCGTGAAATGCCAATGTGCACTTTAACAGGTCCAGAAGGAACTCCAGCATATGTACATTGACATTGGTCTCCTAGTGAATTATTTGCATTAGTTAAGTCTTTTCCTAAATTGCCTGATGACCGTAAAGAATTTCGAAGAAAGGCAAGCCTTGTTCTTGATTGTCTTAAGCCTAATTACAGTGACATAACCTTGTTGCTAGATTATATTGTTCCTAAAGGTTTACAACGTCCTCTAAAAAGGAGGAGGCAGATTGGCGGATATGTAACCCAAATGATGAAGAAGTATCCATCTAAATTAAACCACACGGACATGGAGAGGAAAAGTTAGGCGACCGCTTCTAAAAAGAGGTAAGGACTCCTCTTTTCTAAAAAGTCCCTTGTCCTCTCCATGTTGCTGTGGTGCTGAAGCAAGTACAACAGAAAAATGAGTTAATGGTGTATGTGTTTTTAGATGCCTGTTTTGTGAAGGTGGGGTAGAAAAAAAGGGATTGCTGAAGGAATAGCGTCTCGCCCTGCCCGTGCGAAACAATCCAGGTGTTGCATCCTGGTACACGACTGCAGTATGGCTGAAGGTAGTAACTAGAACTGTACTCGCAGAAGAGCCGAAAATGGTAACTCGATTCAACTGTGTGTTTAAAGCCAGGATTTGGAACCTGGTCCGTGTTCCTGAATTGTGATAGTTCGTCAGTTTGTCTCGACTGGGGGGTTCCGCGGGGCGCGTGGGAGAAGTGAAAATGGTTTGGTGTGAAGAAAAAAAAAAGTTTGATTAATCCAAAGTGAAACAAAGAAATATGTCGGACGGAATTTAGGCTGAACAGGAATGTAGAAAAGTGTATGAACATTTGGATAAAAATAAACAATATTTAGAGGAATATTTGAGAATTCAACAGAATATCATAGATGAGACACAAAAATCTCTGATGGAAAAGCTAAAAGCAATGGCTGAACGAAACGAAGTTATATATGCAGAAAAAGAAACAGCAAAAGAAGAAATAGAACGCCTTAAGAGAGAATCTAGGAGAAGGGTGGGAATTAGTGTGGAGATTTTTGAAAGAGCATTACCCACCGAAAACTGATTAGACAGCATGTCAGCAGAAGGAAGTGAGGATGTTTCAGATTTTACAGAAAGGTTTATAGCTTTATGGATATTATACTCGGGGTTAGCCGATGAGAAGGAAGTGAATGAAGATACTTCCACAGTAATAAAACAAATTTACTTGAGTGGGTTAAAACCTGATGTTGCCAAGAATGTACAACTATGCTTTCCTGATATTACGGACAGCGGAGACAGATTTGATTTAATAACTCGTGAAGCATGCATGCAGAAGTGCGAGCGCTGCAAATGGGGTAAAAAGACTCCCAAGGAGGAGAAAAGGGAGCCGCCAGTTTGTTGAAATTATTGTGCGACTTTAATGTTATACCGAGATATAAAACCCCAAAGACAAAACTACTAATAAGCTGGTGTACAGTTACTAAAAAAAAGGTGTTTTTTGGAGAAATTGTAAGAAAGAGGCTTGATTTCACAATTAAAGAACATGTCAGAAGCTGAAACGAGAGCCGTGCGTGAACTAACAGTTTTAATCTAGTAAACCCCTCTGTAGCCTTCCTAAATTTATCTCAGGATTTAAATAAAAGTGAAATAATCTTACAGTGTGCAGTAACTGGGGGACACAGGAGCACAGCTGTCCTGTTTTTAGACTAAAACAGCATAAAGATGTGATATAAAGTTTTCTAACGGGTAACAGGAGGCTACAGGAGAAGGGGTGCAAGGGTTGTGTTTAAAGCAAATATAAGCTGTCACAGTCTGCTTGGGAAAAGATGTACAGTTTCAACTACTGATGTGGGTGGGGGACACCCCAGACCTATTTTAGGCCCAGACCGCAGCATTTTATAAGGAATTACTGCATGAAATAGCATTTATGTAAACTAACTCAATAGAGTTATGTGATATTGTGATTGTTTTACCTAATTACGGAATCCATAAGGCCGGGCTACTCCAAGTATTGGATCTAAAGAGGAAAAAAAGGAGTATAAAACCAACTACATGATAAAGCCAGGGTGAATGCCTTCTCAGAACGAGCTTGTCCAGTGACGTATTGGTTTAAGGGGGGTAGTGCAGTCTAAAGACAAAATTGCCTTGACCCCTGCAGCACAAACTGTTTTTGATGTTTTGAAACAAGCTTTCTTGCAGACACTGGCCCTGGACTGTATTCTCTCAGACTGATCATCTGCATGTAATCTGTCTGTAAGTGAAAGAAATGGGTTGTGAGCCGTTGTGCTGGTGCAGGAGCATGGAGATAGGCATCGTCTGGTGGGTTATTATTATTCAGGACCCCTTGATGCGGTGGCCAAGGGGCCGTGTTTATGTGTTGTGCAGGCTACCTGCCTGGCTGTATAAACTGTGAATAATCTGGTGTAGAACTAGCAGACCGAATGAAAATATTTAATTGAAACTTGTAAATATGCTAAATGGAAAATTGTAGCAATTTATATAGACTGTATATATACATTTGGTGTATGCCACATATTTGGATGGCAGTGAAGGAATAGGGATTTCCCCAACATGGAAGGGACTCCAGTCAAGAATGCTGGGTTTGTCTCTGAACTGTTAGAAGCTTTGCAGCTACTGGCTGAAGTAGCTGTGGTAAAGTATAAATCACATAATAAAGAAATGTTTCCAGTAACTCGAGGGAACAACTTTGCAGATGTAGCTGTCAGGTGCACAGTCCTGGTAGAACAGGAGTCTGAGACCCCTGTGAGACCTCTGTTGGTGAAAAGGGGACAGCTACAGGATATTCAGGCTGAGGCCTCTAAAGCAGAGAAAAGGACATGGTTAGAAAAGTGTGGTGCTGCCAGCACACTGGACGCTCTGCATGCCCTCACAGCCTAATGCCCTTTGTAGCTCGACTAATGCACTGTGTCGGACACCTGGGTGTGAGTCAAATGGTGTGCTGGTTACCCAAACCTGGGTGGGGACCGTGTTTGAAGCAGTAGCCACTTATGTGGCATCTCAATGTGATGCTTATCAAAGGAACTCAACTACAGTTCAGGTGCAGGTGCTACAGCTCAAAAGGCCTGCTCCTGAGAAACCTTTCATGCAGTACCAAATGTTTACAACCTTGGCTCTTATAATCTGTTTTCCCAGTGGGTTGCTGTCACTGCCTCTGTGTCTACCAAACACTTGATGATGGAGATAAGCCCTTGGTGGGCACTGCCCTACCGCATGTATTATGATCAAGGGACAGGCTGTGGCTGGATTATTCGGGGTGAGATGGACTGAGATCACCCTCAGTCTGCTGGAACAGTGGAATGAAGGAACAGAAAAGATTGACTAGACATCAGACTGAAGGAACACCATGGGATGCGGGCTGGATCAAACAGAACTGTGTAATAGAGCCTGTTTGATATCATCACAGGCCAATCAACGAAACTTCCTAGAGGGATGAATTTGGCTAATGGATTGTTGAATTTGCTAATTCTCTATTGTAGTATTGTAGGTTGTTAATTGAAGTGGTGCACGGGGCTGGTGAACAGGTGCTGGACACTTGGAGACCTCCAGTAGAGGGAAGACACGACCTGATACCTGGCGAGTGGGTGTGGGTGAGGAAGATATACCCTACCAGATGTTGCAACCCTGCTGGGAAGGACCATATCAAGTGCAACTGACTACCGACTCTGCCATCTGAGTGACAGGATGA
Organism: Lepisosteus platostomus; assembly: GCF_059453375.1. Taxonomy (NCBI): domain Eukaryota; kingdom Metazoa; phylum Chordata; class Actinopteri; order Semionotiformes; family Lepisosteidae; genus Lepisosteus; species Lepisosteus platostomus. The sequence goes on along the minus strand of NC_142615.1, from coordinate 10,531,699 downwards.
GATCGCTGGATCTACGCATTGCGCTGACACCGAACCACTGCACCAGAGACTGAGTGAACATTATTATATTGTCACTGTTTCTGTGTTTGTTGAGCTTCCTGAGGGGGGGTGACAGTGTACCTGTTAAGTGTAAGGAGTTTTACTTTAATAAATGGGGATATGGAATCAATACTTTATCAGTCAGCCACAAATAATAATCAGAGCTCATGTTGGGATTGTATTGCTATAAAAGATGCTCATGGGAGTAATCCCCTTTGGTAGAGGTGATTATTTAGGTTAATTGGCATGGGTAAATAGCCCTGCTTTTAGTCTGAGTGTAACTCAGATGTATTAGAATGGAAATAACTGTATGCTCCTCGCTATAATCACAGTTTTAGGCCATTCTCTATTAGGGTGATAGACAGCTGTTTAGGTGAGCAAAGACTAAACAGTACTTGTATTCTAGACAATTATTAGCAAATTAATGACTTAGCAAAGCACATCTATGATGAAGAAAAATATATATCATAATTATAATCCAGATGATTGGGGCATTGGTGCATGGCTACAGTCTGTGCTAGGATCCTGGAGAGGGTCTCTGGTTCAATACATATTTGTGTGTCTGGTATTATTCGTTATAATCATACTGTTAATATCCTGCTGGAAAAACATGTGGACTAAAGCTGCTGCTTCTGTGCTAATTGTACGCCCTGAAGGGATCATGAAGGTCAAAAAATGATTTCATGGGAAAGGTTCTCTTATCTAGTGGCAGAACCTGATGGGTAGAACAATATAGTTTTAAGGGGGGGTTACCCTTGGGAGTGATTCCCCTAGATGCACATTATTATTATGATTTGTTTGTTCATAATAAGATGTTTTGCAGGAACGGGCCAATGAGAAATTTTACAACTTCAGCTACAATTGTTCTGCAAAATGGCACAGCTGAGGCAGTGGAACAATGTGTAGATTTTTCTAAGAGTTATTACTCTTCTGGTGAAAGACTTCAGGAAAAAGAAGTGGTGTTCACTCAGGTGGAGGGGGCCGTACCAAGGCTGCTGACCACTGCGACTGCTGTGAAAGTCACGGAAAGGGTGCCCTGAATTCATGCCTCCCACTGTAAAAAGGTCACAAACGAACTGAGCAAAGCGCAGGAGTGATGTCTCCACAGGGATAGATGGGGATCTCATGCTTGGGACTGATGTGCCCAGCCTTTTTCCTTTTTATGTGGAAGCCTGTCACCACCCAGAAAGAGGAAGAATCTAAATGCGAAGCCTCTTTGTATACAAACTGGCTGAATGAAACTGATAATGAGGGGGATATGAGTAATTTGTGGTATAAACTTATAAATCATACTGTAAAGTTAAAGAAATTTAATGCATCTTGTTATGTATGTGCTTTAATGCCTCATTCTACAGCTTCACCCATTTCTCTCCTGGTTAGAATCACTGTTTGGGCCAGGGGGAATGTTTTTCTTTAAGTTACTAACACCGATTATAGTAGCTGTGATACTTGTCTTCCTGTTTTTGTGTTGCTGTACGACATATTATTCCAATGCTTTGAAATATGGTAATGAATATGTTTGCGTATCAGTATGTTCTGATAAGAACGCAAGAATCCGAAGTATGGGAGCCCCCTGGGAGTCCATATTGTAACGCCCTCGCCTGGTGGTGAGGAGGAAGCGCCCCTAGGCGCTCGTAGTACCACTGGGCATGCTGGGAGTGGTAGCCGGGGAGAGTCTGAGGGTCAGCACGATGACCAGCGGCTGACCCTACCTGTGTAAATAATGTCCTAGTAATTCTAGTGCCCTGTGTAGTCCTGTAAAAGTATAGTGTGTTGTTAGGTAATTACCACCCTAAATATGTGTACGTGTTCCGTCAGTCTCCTCATGTGTGTGTAGATCCTGTGTTTGGTTTTGTGTGGTTGTAAATGAATAAAGCTAATGTTTGTTTGTTAATTGCGTCTCCACTCGTCCTTGTTCTGAAAAGAACCTGCAAATGCTACATTGGGCAGAATGGACAACTCGTGGCAGACACTACCCGATTCTGTTAAGCGCCGGCTGACGCTGGAAGAAACAGAACCCATCGGCAGCGCACATAGGGAGCCTGAGCAACTCCTGGGTGCGACAGGTGGCCACAGCCCTTACCATGGCTATTCAATAGTGGTTCTGCCGGTAGAATTGGGGCGACTGGCCGCTACTCCTGGTCAGCGAGCACCCCAGATAGAGGATACTCTCCCTGCCGGAGCCGATCAGCGATTCCCATACCCATCAGCGCGGGTGCGACCAGGTCGCTACAATGGGGAAGCGCCGTGGGAAATCTACGAGGCGCAGTTCCAGCTCGCGGCCTGGACGAATGGCTGGAGCCGGGCGGAGATGGAAGGAGTGGCCTGCCAGGTGCTCCTGGACGTCCCGGAGGAGGACAGAGGCGAATACACGGCGCTGGCGGCGGCTCTCCAGCTGCGTTTCGGTGTAGAGGAGGCGCCGGACTTGATACGGGAGAGGCTGGCCCTGCGGCGGCGCCGACCAGGAGAGCGACTGGGCCCGGTTGCCGATGATGTTGCGTTCCTTGCCCGCTGAGGATACCCAACTTTCCCCCGGGAGGCGCAGCGGGAGATGGCTCTCCAGGCTTTTCTCAAGGCCCTCTCACCCGAGGAGCTGCGGCGCCACGTGCAGCTGGCCGCGCCAACATCGCTGGAGCAGGCCTTGGCCCTTGCTACATGGGCTGAGGCCGTGTTCGGGGTGACTGGAAGTGCCAGCAGACGCAGTGCGCCCTGCCGGCTGACCGAGACGGCGACGGAGGAATCCAGCGAGGGGGAAGAGGAGCCAGCCCGGGCAGCGACCCCCGCGGAACAGCCCCGCACGCTGATTTGCAACCGCTGCGGGAAGAGAGGACACCGAGCCCGGTTCTGCCGGGCACCCGAACCTCGCACTCCTCGATCGGCGTAGGGAAACGGGAATGGGGCGACACCGCGTGGGGAAGGCCGCCCCTCGAACACCTCAACCCCCGCTCCGGAGAGCGCTGTTAAGACCGGCGCCCCTCACGCCACCGTGGGGCGAGTCGGCTGTAGCCGGGGCCTGTACCTCCACTGCAAAATCGAGGACCAACCCTGCCTGGCCCTGCTCGACACCGGTTCATCGGTAACCCTACTCCGGCCGGGCGTCCTCCCCGACACCAAGGGCACCAACCCCCCAGGATGGGAGGCCTCCAGCCTGCGGCTAAGGACCGTGACGGGCCAGCTCGCTGCAGTCCGGGGGAAACAGGTGCTTGCCTTCCGTCTAGGTGCAGCGATGGTGTGCCACCCCTGCTACCTCGCACCCATCCAGGAGGACTGCATTCTGGGGCTGGACGTACTGCAGCGAGTGGGGGCCAGTTTGGACTTGAGCCGGCAGGAGTTGGTGTGGCAGGGGGAGTGACTTCACCTGGTGGAGGGCAGGCCCGGCGAAGGCCGAGGGACGCGGGCTTGCCGGAGCCGGGAGAAAAAGAGGCAGTGGCGGCAGTCGCCGGGGCAGACCAGGCCTGTGAGCCGGGGAGCGAGCGTGCTGGATCCTGCTCCCGAGTCAGCCGGGGGGCCAGACAAGGCGGCGGCGGCGGGAGCCGAGCGTTGCGTGGAAGCGAGGCACGCCGTTGAGGATCTCTACCAGCGGAGCTGCGAGGGCCTCGATCAGGACCAGCGGCAGCGGCTCCAGGCGCTACTCGCCCAGAACGAGGATCTCTTTGCGGCGATAGATGAGGACTGCACCCGCACTGCCCTGGTCCAACACGAGATCAACACTGGCGACGCTCGGCCCATCCGCATCCCGCCGGGACGCATGGTTCACGCCAAGCGGACCGCCGCCGAGGAAAAGATCCGGGAGATGGCCGCAGCGGGGGTGATTGAGCCCTCCGCGAGCCCGTGGTCGGCGCCAGCTGTACTGGTAAAAAAAAAGACGGCTCGTGGAGGTTCTGCGCCAACTACCGCAAGCTGAACGAGGTCACCCGGAAAGATTCGTACCCCCTGCCAAGGATAGATGACGCCCTAGACTACATCACCGGGTCGACCTGGTTCAGCTCCCTGGACCTCCGCTGCGGCTACTGGCAGGTACCGCTTGCTCCCGATGCTCGCCCGAAGACGGCCTTTTCTATCGGCCAGGGCCTCTGGCAGTTTACTGTCATGCCTTTTGGCCTGTGCAATGCCCCGGCGACGTTCGAGAGGCTGATGGAGAGGGTGCTGGCATCTGTCCCGCAGAACCAGTGTGTGCTGTATCTGGACGATCTGCTGGTTCATGCCCGGGGCTTCGACCAGGCCTTGACGAACCTCCAGGCGGTGCTGGCCTGCATCCACTGTGCTGGCCTGAGGCTCAACCCCCGCAAGTGCGAGCTCCTGCGGCGGGAGGTGAGCTTCCTGGGACATGTTGTTGGACCGCGAGGGGTGGCTACGGACCCAGGTAAGGTCGCCGCAGTGAGGGACTGGCCGACTCCACACACCGTCGCGGAGCTCCGCAGCTTTCTGGGGTTGGCCTCGTACTACCGGAGGTTCGTCTTGGACTTTGCCAGCATTGCTGCCCCGCTGCACCGCCTCACCGACAAGGGCCGCCGTTTTGACTGGGACTCGGGCTGTGAGACTGCCTTCGGCCGGTTGCGTGAAGCTCTGGTGGGGGCCCCCGTGCTGGCCTACCCCGACCCGCGGTTGCCGTATGTTCTCAACACCGACGCGAGTGACTCGGGGGTGGGTGCGGTGTTGACGCAGGAGGGGCTGGATTGGGAGCGCGTAGTGGCCTACTATAGTCGGGCTTTGACTAGGGCTGAACGGAACTACTGCGTGACCCGTCGCGAGCTGCTGGCGGTGATGGCGGCGGTCCACCACTTCAGGCCGTACCTGTTCGGGACCCGGTTCCGGTTGAGGACCGACCATGCGTCCCTCACCTGGCTGCTCCACTTTAAGGAGCCAGAGGGGCAGATGGCGCGATGGATAGAGATCCTGCAGGAGTACGACTTAACTGTCGTGCACCGTGCGGGGTCTCGCCATCTCAATGCCGACGCTCTCTCGTGGCGCCCCTGCGAGGCCGCGGACTGCCACCACTGCGCCCGGCGGGAGCAGCGTGAGGAGGCTGTCCGCACCGCGGCAGGGGTGAGCACCGCGGCCACGGCCCGGGAGGGCGCAGCGTCAGGCAGCTGATCCTGACGTGGGGCCGGTGCTCCGCTGGAGGGCAGCAGGAGTGCGGCCTACGCGAGAGGAGCTCGCCCCGCACCCGAAGTCCGTCAAGGCCCTCTGCGCCCTGTGGGAGGCCTTGGAGGTAAAGGACGGTGTGCTGCGCCGGGGGTGGCGGGTACCCTCCAGTGGCGAGGTACGGTGGCAGCTGGTGGTGCCTTGGTCGCTCCGGGGGGCGGTGCTCCGAGCGGTGCACGGCCAGCCGGGCGTGGGGCACTTCGGCGGTAAAAAAACCCTGCAGCGTCTCCGAGGCCGTTTTTATTGGGGTCCTTGCCACCGGGACGTGCAGCGGTACTGCCGAACGTGTGCGGTGTGCGTGCCGCAGAAGGGTCCCCCCGAGCGCTCCCGGGCCCCCCTCCAACAACACCAGGTGGGGGCTCCTATGGACTGGGACCGCCACCTCCCCCTTGCGCTCTGGGCGTACAGGACCGCGGTCCAGGAATCCACCGGGTGCACCCCGGCCTCGCTCATGCTGGGCCGGGAAATGCGAACCCCGGTGGACCTGGTCTTCGGCCCGCCGCCCGGAGACGGGTCGGCACCGCCGGCTGGACTGGAGTACGAATGGGACCTGCGGCAGCGGATGCAGCGGGTGCACAGCTTTGCACGGACCCACCTGACACAGGCGGGGGTCCGGCAGAAGCGGTACTACGACCTGCGCTGCAGGGGGCCTGCCTTCCAGCCCGGGGACTGGGTTTGGGTGTACAACCCGCGCCGCCGCAAAGGCCTCAGCCCTAAGCTCGCGCCGTCATGGGAGGGGCCCGCTGAGGTACTCGGGGTGGTGGGCAAGGTCTGCTACCGTGTCCGGTTGCGAACGCGGGGGAGAGTGGTGGTCCTGCACCGAGACCGCCTGGCCCCCTACCGGGCCCGGGAGGAGGAGCCGTGTGGGGAGGCTCTAGAGGAGCAGCCGGGACTGGAGCCGACCGATAGTGGGGCGTCCGTGGGTCGCCAGCCGTCACCGCGGCGCAGCGGCCGCTCACGCAGGGTTCCGCAGCAGTTGGCCGAATATGAGTACAGCCTGAGGGGGGTGTTCGACGTCGGCGAGACGCCAGACGCTTCAGGTGGGGGCAGTGTAACGCCCTCGCCTGGTGGTGAGGAGGAAGCGCCCCTAGGCGCTCGTAGTACCGCTGGGCATGCTGGGAGTGGTAGCCGGGGAGAGTCTGAGGGTCAGCACGATGACCAGCGGCTGACCCTACCTGTGTAAATAATGTCCTAGTAATTCTACTGCCCTGTGTAGTCCTGTAAAAGTATAATAATGTTTCTTTATTAGCCCTATACAATTTCTTGCATTAGGAATGTGTCTTTTCGCATACCCCAGCTTTTGCACAGACACAGACACAGAGACAGGGAGAGAAGCTGGCTTCAGATGAAGGGAACTGCTTTTTGGCAGTCTCTCGAGAAACTAAGCAAAGTGTTTAAAGATACTTTCTCAGCTTGACATCAAGGCACAAAACAAAAACCTTCTTGCGTCCTCTCAACCCAAAAGCGCTTTGTCACTTTTTGCGTTATGTAGGGAACGATGTCTGCCCAGATCACTTTTGTGTCAATGCAAATCGTAGTGTGCCCTCCGTTTTAATGTTGGCTGTGCTGGCGTGCTGCTTCTGTCTGTGAAACTTGAATGTTCTGCTTCTTAACACCAAATCGTCGGCGGGGGTTGAGCTTGTTAAATCTTTGCGCATAGCGCTCCTTTGGAAGTACTTTGTCCAAGTTCAAAAGCAATCGTGGGATTTACTTCATGCGTGCAAAAAGCATGCCTCGCACGACAGATTTAAATGGGGAATGGAGCCTGCTTCTTGCTGTTTTTCCTGTGGTTGCAGTTACAAAGTTGATCGTGCTTTCACATTCTGTTAACAGTATTCACTGGCTGAGCTTTATCAGTTGGTTCGTAAAGGAATCTCTGCTTCGGTTCCAGAAAAGTCATCTGTAGTGTGTTTTTTTCCGTGCCCATGGCAGTCTTTTAAAGCTGGTAGTAATGGCGGCGAAGTTAATTTTTTATCCTCTTTAAAAGAATAAGGACGGGCTGGGGCGAGCTCCATTTACCACTCTTTCAGCTAACCGCCGAACTCGCGAACTGATTACACTGCAGAGCCACAGGCGCCTCGCTTTTCTCCATTCTCTGGGTTAGGGTGAAAAAAAAACTTTGCTGGTATTAGCTGGCCTGCTGGGAGTACCTCTTCTTCACTGATAAGCAAGATTTGTGTTTCATCTTTCGCAAGCTGTATAGATTTCTTTCAAAACAAGTTGTTCCAGAAAGGAAACGGACACTTGCATTCAACTGAATTAAAAGGCATGGGATTTGCCCATAAGGATAAATTCTGTACAGTAAGACAGGAAGAAAGGCACCGCTGGTAATCGGACCCAGGATCTCCTGTTTACTAGACAGGCGCTTTAGCCAACTAAGCCACAGCGCCGGCAAACTGCTGTCCTTTGACAGCCACTTGGACACGTCTCTACTGCTCTGAGACATCTGCGTTTGGTGTGCACCGAGCCTGCTTGCCTTGCAAGTTGCCTCATTTACATGCGATAGTTCCACCACTAAGAGAAAGGATGAGAAATTGCTTTTATCTGTCACTTTTCATGTCAGAGGATCTCAATCTGCTTTCCCTGTACAAGAGGATGTCCAACTCATGTAGCTAAAGACGTAGACGACAGTGCTCCACTGAAATCTTGATCTCACAACCCTCGGCATGACTCCGCTGTGTTCCGCTCTAGACAAAGGGGGGAAAAGACTTCTTTCATCACACGTTTTGCACTGTTTACGGTGTTTGCAGTGCTCTTTCTTAAATGAAAACCAGGAATCGGCACAATATGAGGTGAGACTAGATAATATTGGAACAAGTAGCCTCGCCATTCCATGCGTGACGTGAGCAAAGTGTAATTCCTGTCTTTATAGTGTGCTTGTTAGAGACATAGCTGGCACCCAGAGCGCTTTAAATCCGGGAGTCAGCAGCCCAAGACAAGAGAGTTTCCCTCGTCTATGTTTTTTGCGTGAAGGGGGAAACCATGCGTGTGCTGCAAACGATCTTAGTATCGAAGTGCCGTCCCACATAACCGATCCGAACAATCTGCTTTACAGAGGAGCACTGCCGGAGCTTATCGTTGGCAAACTGAAGACCAGGCTGACCTCTTCTGTGACTCTTGAACACTGAGTCTCAAGGTTGTGAATTCAAGCTCCACGATGGCGGGAAATTCCATAGGTAATGATCACATTTTCTTGCATGCTAATCAAAAGAAATATTAAGAAACTTTTCCCGATACCAGTTTTTTACAAAAGTAAAGGCACATGGCACATGTGTGCCACATCACGTCCGAGTTTAGTGACAACTACCTCAGAGATTGTAAGCTGGGTAGTCTCAGATCAGATCACTTTTTTTATCAAAGGTTCAAGCAAACCCAAATACTTTTGCAAGAGACATTTCAGAATCCCAGACAAATCTGGTACGATTGCTGGATCCTTTGAATTCGACTGAACTATAGCACAGATCTGCAGTCCACCATTAGAATACTGTGGGGGTGCTGTATAAGCCATACCGCCCAAAATAGTTCTAAAACAGGAGAAGCATCCTCGTTTAGGAATGTGGTATAAAGTGAAATGGTCTGGGAAGAGTCCTACATTTGAACAGTTCAAAATAGACGTAAAGGGGTATTTACGGACTCTTTCGAAATGTAAGAACAAGCTGTGCGGACCTTATCTTTATTTACTTTGTGTAATCATTTTTCATAAAGTGTCATTGTATTATAGCATGTGCCCCTGACGATTTTCTTGATACGTTATATGTGCTCTTGTTTGTATTGTATGTAGTTTTGTTGTTCAAATAAAACGTAAAAGACACAACTTTCCGGATGCGGCTGCTGTAAAAATAAAATGACATCAAGGGTGCTGTACGCAGAGGTCTGAAACCTGCTCCACAGAAGATCTTTATCCAGAGGTGTTAAAGAAGTAGAGATCTCGCCATGAGAGGGGAAGCATCTCAGAAAAAGCAGGTGCAGTCGGTTCCACGGTCATAACGCCACTAATTCGGGCGACAAGAGCAAAACCCACCCGGCTTCCTCCGGGCAAGTAATGAGACAAAGAGACAGTGCACAGCGGGTAGCGTGGCCGAGCGGTCTAAGGCGCTGGATTAAGGTTCCAGTCTTTTCGGGGGCGTGGGTTCAAATCCCACCGCTGCCAGGTGCTTCTGTCGAGACCCCCTTTCAGCTGGCTTCAGACGAAAGGGAGGGAACTGCTTTTTGGCAGTCTCTCGAGAAACTAAGCAAAGTGTTTAAAGATACTTTCTCAGCTTGACATCAAGGCACAAAACAAAAACCTTCTTGCGTCCTCTCAACCCAAAAGCGCTTTGTCACTTTTTGCGTTATGTAGGGAACGATGTCTGCCCAGATCACTTTTGTGTCAATGCAAATCGTAGTGTGCCCTCCGTTTTAATGTTGGCTGTGCTGGCGTGCTGCTTCTGTCTGTGACACTTGAATGTTCTGCTTCTTCACACCAAATCGTCGGCGGGGGTTGAGCTTGTTAAATCTTTGCGCATAGCGCTCCTTTGGAAGTACTTTGTCCAAGTTCAAAAGCAATCGTGGGATTTACTTCATGCGTGCAAAAAGCATGCCTCGCACGACAGATTTAAATGGGGAATGGAGCCTGCTTCTTGCTGTTTTTCCTGTGGTTGCAGTTACAAAGTTGATCGTGCTTTCACATTCTGTTAACAGTATTCACTGGCTGAGCTTTATCAGTTGGTTCGTAAAGGAATCTCTGCTTCGGTTCCAGAAAAGTCATCTGTAGTGTGTTTTTTTCCGTGCCCATGGCAGTCTTTTAAAGCTGGTAGTAATGGCGGCGAAGTTAATTTTTTATCCTCTTTAAAAGAATAAGGACGGGCTGGGGCGAGCTCCATTTACCACTCTTTCAGCTAATCGCCGAACTCGCGAACTGATTACACTGCAGAGCCACAGGCGCCTCGCTTTTCTCCATTCTCTGGGTTAGGGTGAAAAAAAATTTTTGCTGGTATTAGCTGGCCTGCTGGGAGTACCTCTTCTTCACTGATAAGCAAGATTTGTGTTTCATCTTTCGCAAGCTGTATAGATTTCTTTCAAAACAAGTTGTTCCAGAAAGGAAACGGACACTTGCATTCACCTGAATTAAAAGGCATGGGATTTGCCCATAAGGATAAATTCTGTACAGTAAGACAGGAAGAAAGGCACGGCTGGGAATCGGACCCAGGATCTCCTGTTTACTAGGCAGGCGCTTTAGCCAACTAAGCCACGGCGCCGGCAAAGTGCTGTCCTTTGACAGCCACTTGGACACGTCTCTACTGCTCTGAGACATCTGCGTTCGGTGTGCACCGAGCCTGCTCGCCTTGCAAGTTGCCTCATTTACATGCGATAGTTCCACCACTAAGAGAAAGGATGAGAAATTGCTTTTATCTGTCACTTTTCATGTCAGAGGATCTCAATCTGCTTTCCCTGTACAAGAGGATGTCCAACTCATGTAGCTAAAGACGTAGACGACAATGCTCCACTGAAATCTTGATCTCACAACCCTCGGCATGACTCCGCTGTGTTCCGCTTTAGACAAAGGGGGGAAAAGACTTCTTTCATCTCTCGTTTTGCACTGTTTACGGTGTTTGCAGTGCTCTTTCTTAAATGAAAACCAGGAATCGGCACCATATGAGGTGAGACTAGATAATATTGGAACAAGTAGCCTCGCCATTCCATGCGTGACGTGAGCAAAGTGTAATTCCTGTCTTTATAGTGTGCTTGTTAGAGACATAGCTGGCACCCAGAGCGCTTTAAATCCGGGAGTCAGCAGCCCAAGACAAGAGAGTTTCCTTCGTCTATGTTTTTTGCGTGAAGGGGGAAACCATGCGTGTGCTGCAAACGATCTTAGTATCGAAGTGCCGTCCCACATAACCGATCCGAACAAGCTGCTTTACAGAGGAGCACTGCCGGAGCTTATCGTTGGCAAACTGAAGACCAGGCTGACCTCTTCTGTGACTCTTGAACACTGAGTCTCAAGGTTGTGAATTCAAGCTCCACGCTGGCGGGAAATTCCATAGGTAATGATCACATTTTCTTGCATGCTTCTGTAGGGTTTGGGCATTTACTTGGACAATTATTAATTGTAGCAGTAAATCACAAAATTGATTCTTTTGATGGCTTTTTAGAATCCAACCATGCAATATAACTCAAACAACGCACACACACAGGTACTAATACACGAGGATACATTTATTAATACATAGAATATGCATAAAAACAGATCTTATCGAGAGGGTTATCAGAATACAAAAGATATATATTCAGTCAGTTACAAAGAGTTACATATATCAAGAGGACATACATTCAGTATATCATTCATTTAGACCGTTTCGTAATTGAACTTGGTTATAACTTCTACATTAGATACTCAAAACAAGTACATAACTCTTGTTGGGATAACAATTGAATTCTCGAGCAGTAATGCAGTGAAGTTGAATACTCATCCAATCTCTGGGGATTCAGATCTCCTGCGGGCACAAAGAAACAGTTGCAGGCTGTTGCTGTCCAATCTGCGCTCTCTGGCTCGGTGCCAGGCTGTGCTGTGCGGCTTGTGACGGTGCGCTGCTGATGCTCTCTGAATACTGGCTAGTTAGTTTTGGCTGAAACTAGCGAAGTTTGTGCACAGGAGAAAAGATGACTGTGAGTCCCAGCAGGTCAGGAAGAAGACCAGTTCGTTCCTGATGAAGCGCTAGTTCTGAATAGTAATTCAGCTGTCCACAGTTCTGACCTTTTCACCAGGCCTGCTGCTGGTGCTAACCTCGGGTGGATCCTCTGGTTACTCTCTGGCAACCTCCGCTCTCGACTCTTAGAACAAAGGAAAGTTCTGGCACTTGGACACACTGGCCGTTCCGTGGTGGTCCAGGCTGAGTCTCAGGATGGTCAGGAGGCGCGCTGCGAGAATGTTCTGCCCTTGGGAGCCTTTCTGCTCCTGGGCCGTCCCGCCCTGGAATTATCTCACAGCCCTGGAATTCTCCTTTGAATTCCCTTTAGAATAGTCTTGGAGCTCTGTGTTGCCTGTTTTTACCTGGAGGAACTTCAGCTCGTTCATTGGATGAAAGTTTCATGGGCATCAGAGACCCACGTGGGTTACTCTGCCCTACCAGTCCCTGATTGGTTGATCAAGGTGAGATATGAGTCACTTACTCCTGACACTTAGGAATGCAGTCCAGATGTCCATCTGGCACTCCCTAGACAGATAGGCGCCAATGGATGCCCATTGATCATGATAGCCAGGCTTAGCTAAATGCATCCCCATTTGGGAGCTGTCCCTTATCAAAAGAAAACATCCTTAAATCAGCCTGCCTGAATAGCTTCTCTGTGGCTGCACCACAGAGATGAAGAGAGAGATGGGGCCTCATTTGGGAAAGCACAGCAACACTTAATTCTGTCTTATTAACAAGCATTGCCACTACAATTAGTAGAAAGAAAGATACAATGTTTTGAAAATGTAATATGTTTTAAAGGATTAAAGGGAAAATAAATACTTTATATACGCAAACTAATTCAACTGAGCTCCTCTAAACAATATCGCCTGAAGAATTGCCAAAGCACAGTGTATCAATTTGGGTGACACTGGGGGAAAAGGATCACAACATTCTACACATTCTCACAATATTACACGCACGGAAACCAATATTTACCACTAGGATAGAATGCAGCATAGAACAGTTGAATAGAAGGTTAGTGTAACTCTATAGTGCATCACAGAGGTCAGTCTCTTCCCCCTCATTATGCAGGCTGACTTCACTGTCCTCCAGCGATAGTCAGCTGTAATCACTGATGCAGACATGATGTTAATACTCTGACAGCATCTTGGCTGATTTGGTTAAAGTGTTTTCCTATTAAACAGGAGATTCTGCGCTCAAATCCCAGCAGTGTCTTTCTTCCTGTCTTGTCTTAAAAAATGTATCACTATGGATGATTACATGCAGCTTGATTTTGTTTAATGCAAGTTTTCATTCCCTTTCTGATGGCTCTCTAAAGTAATTTTTAAAAATACTAATCGGGATGGATTACTGTACATATCCTCAGTAAAGGGGAATATATAAGTAGTGACTATCCAAATTGCATTTTTGTGTGAAACACATTTCAGAAAATTGAAAACCAATTTTCAAAACTCACAATAACAAGACAAAGGCAAAACATAAGTTCACTTTCACTTCATGCATATTTACCACAACCTTGCCTTCTGATCATAAAAAGTCTTAATTTTAATATAGCAGTTTTAAATGGGACATTCAGAACATGGCATATGAGAATATATGGTTAACCGAGGATGAGCAAAGGATGATCGCACTTTCTGCTTATTGCTATGAACCTACCCCTGGTTATAAAAATGTCTCAAAATTCTGACACTGAGGTGTGAAACACAATGTAACAGGCTCTCATAATCCCGAAATACAAGAAATTTTACTGTAGCGTTTTATAAATTTGACCCTGTGAACATTGCATGTCCCTCCTTACTCATTACCAAAACATCTCAATGTCCCGGCACTATGTACATTTGTAATTACAACACTTCACTGTTTCATTTATGAGTTGTGACATTGTGAACATGGCATGTTAAAGTATATAGAAAATCTAGATCAGAACAGGCTAAATGCAATTCCTAGTGATTTATCATTTTCTTACTTTCTAAATGAAAAAAAATATTTTTTCAGTGATTATGACACTTCAGTATGACATAAAATATGCTTCAATGACAGAATAAATAATAATAATAAATAATCATGGAAAAAATACCCAAAGTGGACATTCATAGTTGTGATTATAGAATGTTAGATATCGGGTGGGTAGCTGCGTCAGCATGCGTAGGCTGCAAAGGAACAAGTAAAGGACTATTCCAGCTGAAAAGAGAAGAAAAGAATCACAATGTTTCGGCTGTGGAGCCTTCTTCAGGTGTCCGAAAGACAGGGCAGTAAGCAAAGATAATTTTCTTTTTATCTTTGCTGAATGCAGTTTATCGCTGATGACATCAAAGACATTAAGGACATTAAGGAGTTTTTACGGCTAACAGCTCCACATCAACTTCCTTTCATAACTTTCATAACTAACCTCATCAGATCCTTCAACTCTTTTCTTGGGTGAATATGGTTTTCTGGGGAGTTGCGATGTTGGGCATACAGTAACTGGACATTTCCCGGTGATTCTGACACGTGTTAAGCACTCGCATTTCCTGCAAATATTAAAATGGTAAAGGTTTCGCTGAGAAATCCAATCGACCTTTGCGAAGACAATGTTTACATCGCAACAGAAACCCGTCCTTTGGTGGACTCAAACCACCGACTTTTCAGTTAACAACCGAATGCGCCACACAGACGGAATGGTGGATTTGTGTCTCACATCACAACTTTCCGGTTAAAAAAAAATATTTTTTTGCCAGCTGGCAATATTTCTTCTGCACTGATAATCAAGAATTGAATTTAATTTCTCGCAAGCTGTGTGAATTTCTTGAAATACAAGTTTTCCAGAAAGGAAATGAATACATGCATTTAACGAAATCAAGCCCTTTGTGATAGTCCGAAATGGTACGTTATGTACCACAAGATAGGAAAAAAAACATGATTGGGATTTTAAGCTACTGTACGTGACCTATGGTACCAGACCGGGGTAAAGTTAGCTTGAAGTTCGAAAACGATTTTGGCACGCCTGTAGCGTTTACACGAAACCTCTTAGAATCGCGAGAATACTTGCTTTGTGCATAAAATACATTGTGAATGCTTTCTCAGCCTTTACTTTTTCGTTTATATTACATTTTTTTGGACCAAGCACGAATATTCTTTTGTCCATATCTTCGCAACGGAAGCACAGAACGCCTTCAAACCAAATGCATTTTAAAGACCACGACGTGGATATTTCCACAGCCTCTACATCAAAGTATCAGTGAGCTAATTATCTTTTTTTAAACCTCCGGTTTTTCATCGATGAGTAATTACGCACTAACTGGAACCCGGGGGACCGCTGTATACACAAGTTCACAACGCGAGAAATACTGTTCAATACGGCTTCATGCGAAAAACCCGTATATGACCATAGGAAGCATAACTGTGCAGTCTCCAATTACCCAGACTGTAAGCACGGGAATAAAGCTTTGTCTGAATTCTGAAACCCTTCCTTTACGTCCTGTTTTCATTCAGGTAAGAGTCAACTATATGCAAAATACTACTGACAGCAAGAAGATTAAAATATTCTTTACTCAGCAGCTTATTAAACACAGCTCCCATGATGTTCAAACCGATTTTTTACACAGAACACTGACACAGCTTTGCGTTCTGAATCTCTTTTTCTCGTGTGTTTATTTAATGTGGCACAATGTACTGGGATAGGGGTATTCTGTTCACAAACCAATAGCATTTAAACCACAGCACCCACAATGCTGCAAGTAAGTGTTTTGCACACTAAGCAGAGAGCGATGTCTTACTCGTTAGTATAGTGGCAAGTATCCCCACCTGTCACGCGGGAGACCAGGGTTCATCAGGACATGCATTGAAGTGAAAGCAGGATGCGCTGCGACATCCACTGTGCAGATCCCGCCACACTAAGAGGTGAGTGGGTCTGTTCGATCACAGCGCTAGGCGAATCCCTAAACAGTGTGCGTGGCAACAAACGAAACGGGCCTGTTTCCGCCCGGTTTCGATCCGGGGAAATCGGGCCCAGTAGTGGCGGGATCTGTACAGTGCATGTCGCAGCGCTTCAATGTGCTTCCTGATGTCCTACCCCGAGTGCAGAAAAGACAGCATCCACAGCAACAACAGCTCAGGTCTCTGCACAGGAGCTAAGCTGCCCTCATCTCCTCTGCTCTGCGGCTCCTGCGGAGTGGAGTCCTGCCTGGAGCCGTGTTTGCAGGCTGCGGCTCCCCGCGCCCTGTCTGTGCGTCGTGTCCAAGAGCTCCTGGGAGGAAGAGAGAGCCCTCCCACTCGGGGGCTTTTCCACGGTCTGTGTGAGGAGGGGCGGGTGTGTCCAGTAGCTTATCGAGCGGAAGCCTGGGGCGGCGGAGAGCTGTGATGGTGCAGACCTTGAGGTGTCACCTCTTTGTCTGCTTTCCCGCCCCCCCTCCGCCCAAACTCTGCTCCAAAGTAGCCCGGCAACCCCTCACACCTGCACTTGTCACAACCTAAGGTGCGGTCATGAGACACCCATGGGGTGTCGTTCTGTTCTTGCTAATTGTTTCCTGCCCGTCGCAGGCAGGAGTCCATGCGAGGAAGATGCGCTGGACAGAGCTCAGAGGGCGCAGCTGGGTGGCTTTCCTTCTGAGTGACGTTCCTGCAACACTCTCCCGCTACTCTTGGTGCGCTCATGCCACAACACAGGAAGGCTGGAGCAGGTGGCTGTGGGCTTTGCGCACCGCCGAAATAGCTCAGTTGGGAGAGCGTTAGACTGAAGATCTAAAGATCCCGGGTTTCGGTATTTTGTTTCATCGCGCCCTTTGTTCCTCTCTCCAGCGCCCCCTGCCTAAAGTGACGCGTCCCTTTCTCAGCCCGAAACGCAAGCGAGACACCAGCAACGGTCCCTTCAGGTTTCCGTAGTGTAGCGGCTATCACGTTCGCCTAACACGCGAAAGGTCCCCGGTTCGAGACCGGGCGGAAACAGCCTCGTTTTGCACGCTCCTGTACTTCACAGAGGTCTTGAGCGACCGCTCATTTGTTCTGGTGCCTTCGTGCACTCTTGTACCAAACGCACGTTCCTTCTGTACGCGGAGCCGATCATTTGCAATTGGGCTGTGCCGACAGACCAGGACGAGCTCTGTCGGCTCAAAAGCAGCGCAGGACCTGCAAGAACAACAGAAAGATTAGGATCCAGCGGGGGCCTCTTAGTGAGCCCAAGAGCTCATCAAGAATCGGCTCCAGAAACAGGGCTGGGCGCATTGTTCCATTCTCCGCCCACTCTCGGTGTAAACAAGTCCCTCCTGGTCTCTGCTTGAAATGCACTTTCCTGCGTTTGCTTTGGTGTAACTGGCTTCCCCTGCATGGGCGAATGTGAAGAAGATCCTTAGTAAGTCATTAAAGAAAACCGAGAAGAGGTCGGAGTGGCCTCTGTCGTTCATCAACGATCCAGTCGGGCAGTACTCCTCTGTAAAGCGCCGTTCGTTCACATCGATTGGCTTTTTTTTTGCCTTCATTTGTGCGAGTAGTAAAAGCAGACGCCCCTATTCTGCCGTGACCCGGATTCGAACCGGGGTTGTTGCGGCCACAACGCAATGTACTGACCACTATACGATCACAGCGAGTTACCGAGACACACGCGGCAGGGCGGAAAGGGCTGTGCTCTCTTCGTGTGACATAATTCGGAAAAGTCCTGACGTTGCATTTCAACTGAGCCCCAGTATACATCGACCCTTCGACACTCTGAGTGACAACTCTCTTGCGTGTTTTCTCATATTTATGTAGTTTGCTTGCATGATGCCGGGAACAGCATGGTTGTTCGCTGCCATATAGTCTAGCGGTTAGGGTTCCTGGTTTTCACCCAGGCGGTTCGACTCGGTTTTGCCTCCTGCTTTCCAAAAGATCAGCACCGTGTATGAAAGAGCCGCATTAAAACTACTCGAACGTGCAAAACGTGCGAGAAGAGGGGCCGCTTGTTTCCAACCGAAACTTCTCGCGTGTGAGACGAGCTGATCATCGCTGTGGGAGGGTTACTCTGGTAGACAGGGCTGACCTTCGGCAATAGGATTTATAGTCTCCAAGATGATATTTGCACTTTCTGGAGAGGCGATTTTCTCCACTTCAGTAGCCCGATTTCGTCGATTGCGTAGAGAGGGCTATAGAATGTGGCGCCGCCTTTCCTGCTCCCTCCATGACAGGCGTGCTGGTCTCTGGAGAGAGAGCACGGTCCATCAGCGCACTCCAATAAAGGCACTGGAAGCAGCTGAATCGCATTGGCGAAGCTCAGCGCTGGGCCGCTGGGCACATCTTACCACCGTTTCCGTAGTGTAGTGGTTATCACGTTCGCCTCACACGCGAAAGGTCCCCGGTTCGAAACCGGGCGGAAACAGACATCTTTTGTCGCCAGGCACAAAAGGGGATTGGGGATTCGCCTAGCGCTGTGATCGAACAGACCCACTGGACCCACCTCTTAGTGTGGCGGGATCTGCACAGTGCATGTCACAGCGCATCCTGCTTTCACTTCAAGGCGCGTCCTGATGTACCCCAGTCTCCCGCGTGACAGGTGGGGACAGGTGACAGGTCCTATACTAACGAGGAAGACATCGCTCTCTCCGACCCCCGGCATCGTGTCCCGACCCACCGTGCTGGAAGCCGATGCGTGCTGTGATTCCTTTACGGAGCAGAAATGACAACCGAGGAGCCGAGAGATCATTTCAGCATTTCGCGTCTGAACGGAAAACACAAACGACCAACTTGGAATGACTTGCCTTTGACGCTTCTCAAAGCGTTCTTTGTGCATCGAACAGACCCACTCACCTCTTAGTGTGGCGGGATCTGCACAGTGCATGTCGCAGCGCTTCCTGCTTTCACTTCAATGTGCTTCCTGATGTCGAGTCGTGTGCCGTGCGGAGGCTCTGAAAGGGAGAGCAATGAAAAGGTGCACGACACTGTGAAAGAAAACAGAGAAGTGAAAGGCAGTCATTTCTCTAAGGAGGTGAAAGAAAAGCTACTCCCCGTCAGGGAATCGAACCCCGGTCTCCCACGTGACAGGCTGTGATACTTGCCACTATACTAACGAGGAAGATATCGCTCTCGCCAACCACCGGCATCGTGTCCCGATCCAGCATGCTGGAAGCCGACGCGTGCTGTGATCCCTTTACGGAGCAGAAATGAAAACCGAGGAGCCGAGAGATCATTTCAGCATTTCGCGTCTGAACGGAAAACACAAACGACCAACTCGGAATGACTTGCCTTTGACGCTTTTCAAAGCGTTTTGTGCACGACGACTGCGCCGCCTAGCAGATACAAATGGGTTGTACAACTTTGAACTAGCAAATGGAAGAGGGCTAAGCCCCCTCTCTTTTAGCCCAGGTTCGATCTGTCTCCCAGAATCACCAGGGCGCGCACACACACACACCCGTGCCGTTGAAGTGCTCTGCTTCATTTCTAAGGGCAACTCAACATTCACTCCTACCCCGAGTGCAGAAAAGACAGCATCCACAGCAACAACAGCTCAGGTCTCTGCACAGGAGCTAAGCTGCCCTCATCTCCTCTGCTCTGCGGCTCCTGCGGAGTGGAGTCCCGCCTGGAGCCGTGTTTGCAGGCGGCGGCTCCCCGCGCCCTGTCTGTGCGTCCTGTCCAAGAGCTCCTGGGAGGAAGAGAGAGCCCTCCCACTCGGGGGCTTTTCCACGGTCTGTGTGAGGAGGGGCGGGTGTGTCCAGTAGCTTATCGAGCGAAAGCCTGGGGCGGCGGAGAGCTGTGATCGTGCAGACCTTGAGGTGTCACCTCTTTGTCTGCTTTCCCGCCCCCCCTCCGCCCAAGCTCTGCTCCAAAGTAGCCCGGCAACCCCTCACACCTGCACGTGTCACAACCTAAGGTGCGGTCATGAGACACCCATGGGGTGTCGTTCTGTTCTTGCTAATTGTTTCCTGCCCGTCGCAGGCAGGAGTCCATGCGAGGAAGATGCGCTGGACAGAGCTCAGAGGGCGCAGCTGGGTGGCTTTCCTTCTGAGTGACGTTCCTGCAACACTCTCCCGCTACTCTTGGTGCGCTCATGCCACATCCCTGCAGGTTTCCGTAGTGTTTCGCCTAACACGCGAAAGGTCCCCGGTTCGAGACGGGGCGGAAACAGCCTCGTTTTGCACGCTCCTGTACTTCACAGAGGTCTTGAGCGACCGGTCATTTGTTCCCAATGTATTTCCGGTGCCTTCGTGCACTCTTGTACCAAACGCACGTTCCTTCTGTACGCGGAGCCGATCATTTGCAATTGGGCTGTGCCGACAGACCAGGACGAGCTCTGTCGGCTCAAAAGCAGCGCAGGACCTGCAAGAACAACAGAAAGATTAGCATCCAGCGGGGGCCTCTTAGTGAGCCCAAGAGCTCATCAAGAATCGGCTCCAGAAACAGGGCTGGGCGCATTGTTCCATTCTCCGCCCACTCTCGGTGTAAACAAGTCCCTCCTGGTCTCTGCTTGAAATGCACTTTCCTGCGTTTGCTTTGGTGTAACTGGCTTCCCCTGCATGGGCGAATGTGAAGAAGATCCTTAGTAAGTCATTAAAGAAAACCGAGAAGAGGTCGGAGTGGCCTCTGTCGTTCATCAACGATACAGTCAGGCAGTACTCCTCTGTAAAGCGCCGTTCGTTCACATCGATTGGCTTTTTTTTTGCCTTCATTCGTGCGAGTAGTAAAAGCAGACGCCCCTATTCTGCCGTGACCCGGATTCGAACCGGGGTTGTTGCGGCCACAACGCAAAGTACTGACCACTATACAATCACACCGAGTTACCAAGACACACGCGGCAGGGCGGAAAGGGCTGCGCTCTCTTCGTGTGACATAATTCGGAAAAGTCCTGACGTTGCATTTCAACTGAGCCCCAGTATACATCGACCCTTCGACACTCTGAGTGACAACTCTCTTGCGTGTTTTCTCATATTTATGTAGTTTGCTTGCATGATGCCGGGAACAGCATGGTTGTTCGCTGCCATATAGTCTAGCGGTTAGGGTTCCTGGTTTTCACCCAGGCGGTTCGACTCGGTTTTGCCTCCTGCTTTCCAAAAGATCAGCACCGTGTACGAAAGAGCCGCATTAAAACTACTCGAACGTGCAAAACGTGCGAGAAGAGGGGGCGCTTGTTTCCAACCGAAACTTCTCGCGTGTGAGACGAGCTGATCATCGCTGTGGGAGGGTTACTCTGGTAGACAGGGCTGACCTTCGGCAATAGGATTTATAGTCTCCAAGATGATATTTGCACTTTCTGGAGAGGCGATTTTCTCCACTTCAGTAGCCCGATTTCGTCGATTGCGTGGAGAGGGCTGTAGAATGTGGCGCCGCCTTTCCTGCTCCGTCCATGACAGGCGTGCTGGTCTCTGGAGAGAGAGCACGGTCCATCAGCGCACTCCAATAAAGGCACTGGAAGCAGCTAAATCGCATTGGCGAAGCTCAGCGCTGGGCCGCTGGGCACATCTTACCACCGTTTCCGTAGTGTAGTGGTTATCACGTTCGCCTCACACGGTTCGAAACCGGGCGGAAACAGACATCTTTTGTCGCCAGGCACAAAAGGGGATTGGGGATTCGCCTAGCGCTGTGATCGAACAGACCCACTGGACCCACCTCTTAGTGTGGCGGGATCTGCACAGTGCATGTCACAGCGCATCCTGCTTTCACTTCAAGGCGCGTCCTGATGCACCCCAGTCTCCCGCGTGACAGGTGGGGACAGGTGACAGGTCCTATACTAACGAGGAAGACATCGCTCTCTCCGACCCCCGGCATCGTGTCCCGACCCACCGTGCTGGAAGCCGACGCGTGCTGTGATTCCTTTACGGAGCAGAAATGACAACCGAGGAGCCGAGAGATCATTTCAGCATTTCGCGTCTGAACGGAAAACACAAACGACCAACTCGGAATGACCGGGGTAAAGTTAGCTTGAAGTTCGAAAACGATTTTGGCACGCCTGTAGCGCTTTCACGAAATCTCTTAGAGTTACAAAAACACTTGCTTTGTGTATAAAATACATTGTGGATGATTTCTCAGCCTTTACTTTTTCGTTTTTATGACATTTTTTTGACCAAGCACGAATATGCTTTTGTCCATATCTCCGCAATGGAAGCACAGAACGCCTTCAAACCAAAAGCATTTTAAAGACCACGACTTGTGGATATTTCCACAGCCTTTACATCAAACTATCGGTGAGCTAATTATCTTTTTTTAAACCTCCGGTTTTTCATCGATGCGTAATTACGCACGAACTGGAACCCGGGGGACCGCTGTGTGCACACGTTCACAAAGCGAGAAATACTGTTCAATACGGCTTCGTGCGAAAAACCGGTATATGACCATAGGAAGCAGAACAGCGCGGTCTCCAATTACCCAGACTGTAAGCACGGGAATAAAGCTTTGTTTGATTTCTGAAACCCTTCCTTTACGCCCTGTTTTCATTCAGGTAAGGGTCAACTATATTGAAAATACTACTGACAGCAGGAAGATTAAAATATTCTTTACTCAGCAGCTTATTAAAAACAGCTCCCATGATGTTCAAACCGATTTTTTACACAGAACACTGACACAGCTTTGTGTTCTGAATCTCTTTTTCTCTTGCTTTTATTTAATGTGGCACAATGCACTGGGATAGGGGTATTCTGTTTACAAACCAATAGCATTTAAACCACAGCACCCACAATGCTGCAGGTAAGTGTTTTGCACACTAAGCAGGTCATCTGACTATTCCCAGCTTTGTTTTGGGTTATGGAACCTTTATTTTTTTATGATTTTCTGAAGATAACACTACAGGTAATACACTGGGACAGGTGGGTCGTCTTCATGGCTCAATAGCATTTCAAATACAGCACCCACTCTGGTGAAACCAAGTGTTTTACACACCAGACAGGCCCCCAAACCTCATACAACCTTCCTGTGGCTGTGGCTCCTTTCTTTATTTTGTCATGAGTTTCTGAAGATAACACTACAGGTAATACACTGGGACGGGTGGGTCGTCTTCATGGCTCAATAGCATTTCAAATACAGCACCCACTCTGCTGAAACCAAGTGTTTTACACACCAGACAGGCCCCCAAACCTCATACAACCTTCCTGTGGCTGTGGCCCCTTTCTTTAATTTTTTATGATTTTCTGAAGATTACACTACAGGTAATACACTGGGACAGGTGGGTCGTCTTCATGGCTCAATAGCATTTCAAATACAGCACCCACTCTGCTGAAACCAAGTGTTTTACACACCAGACAGGCCCCCAAACCTCATACAACCTTACTGTGGCTGTGGCCCCTTTCTTTAATTTTTTATGATTTTCTGAAGATTACACTACAGGTAATACACTGGGACAGGTGGGTCGTCTTCATGGCTCAATAGCATTTCAAATACAGCACCCACTCTGCTGAAACCAAGTGTTTTACACACCAGACAGGCCCCCGAACCTCATACAACCTTACTGTGGCTGTGGCCCCTTTCTTTATTTTGTAATGAGTTTCTGAAGATTACACTACAGGTAATACACTGGGACAGGTGGGTCGTCTTCATGGCTCAATAGCATTTCAAATACAGCACCCACTCTGCTGAAACCAAGTGTTTTACACACCAGACAGGCCCCCAAACCTCATACAACCTTCCTGTGGCTGTGGCTCCTTTCTTTATTTTGTCATGAGTTTCTGAAGATAACACTACAGGTAATACACTGGGACGGGTGGGTCGTCTTCATGGCTCAATAGCATTTCAAATACAGCACCCACTCTGCTGAAACCAAGTGTTTTACACACCAGACAGGCCCCCAAACCTCATACAACCTTC